>NW_022107432.1:30662110-30681122 GCF_000313985.2 Echinops telfairi | reverse complement strand
AAGATCCGAGAGTCCGAGAGGCGGGCATACATTCTGTGGCAGCTCTCTGAACTTCCCTAACCATAAGCAGCAATCAGGGGATCCCTTTTAAATGCCCAGCCCAAGATTCCCTTCTCTATAGAGTTTGGTCAGGACTTGGAATGGGGCCCCCAAATCCTAGTTCTTCTTTCAGGGAAATTAGAGGAACAGGGCTCTGTGGCCTCTTCTGAATTCTCAGGAGCTTGGCTTACGACAACCTCACCAGTCAGATTTCCCAGGCCGACTTGCTGAGGACAGGGAGACTCAAAGCCTGAAACACTCTTCTCCCCCAAACGTTCAAGATGATTGTCTTGCAAAGAAGACCCCTTTCCTACCCACTCGTTCCCCTCCCTTCCCCAAATGGAATCTTAATTAGTGACAGGTGAGCAATGACTGTCCTACAAGCTGGCTTCTGCAGAAACTCTCCGATTCTGGGCTGAGGAGTCCCATGGGCCAACATGGTGAATGGACGATATTATGATTTTGAACTGATATTTAAAAATTCCCCCTCTCTCGCTTCACCGTCCTGCTTGATGAAACCCTGTACCTGTCCCAGGGGCAGTTTCATGTGGGCCTCGGGACCTGTAAGCTACCAGCACCCGGTCTTGTTTCCACTGCCCTTGGAGCGACGCCACTCAGCACCCACTGCTTGTGAACACCCTAGATCCAGCTTCACCTTTCCGTGTCATTAGCCTGCCACTGCAGGAGCCTGAGGGGTCTGGCAGACATCGGGTGCATGCACTGGTCTGGGGTGCCCTTGTGATAGAAAGCTCTTTGAATGTTACCTCTGTGAATGTCACTGGTTTTATTTCTCTAGTCAACCCAGCCCCAATACAAGACCCCTCTACTTTGTCATCACCCCTCCACTTTACCAAGCACAGACTGGAAAAATAAATAAATAGAAATTCCCACCCAATAACAATAATCGCTAATGTTCATTGAGAGGGTACTATGAAATAAGGCACCTTGTTGATCCTCACAATACCTTGGCAATATAATTCTCTCCACGTTAGAGATAAAGAAACGAGGGTCCTCCCTCCCCCAAGAAGAATTCACTTCAGAGGATAGCACTGAAGCTGCAGCTCAGGGAGAGGGGGGAGTCTGATCAGAGCTCATGGGGCCAAATGAAGGGGAGGAAGAGAGAAAGGAGCACAACCTGGCCCACCAAGCCCTGAGGACCATATTCCTGCTCAGAGCAGCCAGGGCTGAGAGGATCATAGCGCCGGCCCAGCTATGAGACAGGGCATCCCTCACTGACTCAAAGCGCTACGGGGGACAACACTGGAGACACTGTGGGAATTGTGCCTGATCTGACCTCACCACACCGAGGAGAAACACTAAGGGTGTGCAACAGAACAGCAAGGGGAGCAGAGCAAGGAAGTCCCCAGGGAATACCAAAAATAGACTTTGGGGCCAGGGAATGGCATACCATCAGAAAACACTCCTAAAGGTCAACAAACAGACCTTAAACTATTTATAGGCTTTTCTTTTTTCTAATTTTATTAAATAATCATTTTATTAGGGGCTCATACAACTCATCACAATCCGTACATACATCATTTGCATCCAGCACATTAGTACACATGTTGACTTCATCATTCTCACAACACCCGCTTTCCACCCGAACCCTTGGTGTCAGCTCATTTTTCCCCCTCCCTCCCCGCTGCCCCCTCCCTTTTTTTTTCCATTGGTTTTTCTTTTATTGTTTTGTTTTGCTGTCTCGTGCAAATTATTCTTTTTTTGTGAAACTTATTATCTTTGTGCATATTATTATCTCTGCAGGTCTATCTAGATAAGACAGGCTGGATAAACAAGCTGGAGGAGAAAACAATGGACCGATAGTTCTAGGGGGACATGGGAGAGGAGGAGGTGGGGGAAAGGAAGTGGTGTTGACAAACCCAGGGGCAAGGGAACAACAGCGATCTAAAATCGGTGGTGAGGAGGGTGTAGGAGGCCTGGTAAGGCTAGATCAAGGGCAATGTAACCGAGAAGACTTACTTAAATCCAAATGAAGGCTGAACATGGTAGTGGGACAAGAGGAAAGTAAAAGGAAGTAAAGGAAAGAACTAGGAGGCAAAGGGAAGTTATAGAGGTCTAAATACAGGCATGTACATATGTAAATATATTTAATATGTTGTGTTGGGGAAATAGATCTATGTACATATATTTATAGGGTTAGTACTAAGGTAGCAGATGGACATTGGGCCTCTACTCAAGTACTCCCTCAATGCAAGAACACTGTTCTATTAACCTGGCATTCCATGATGCTCACCTTTCCGACACCATTGCTGAAGACAAAGCGGGTGCATTAGCAAATGTGGTGAAGAAAGCTGTTGGTGCCTGTCTATCAAAAGATAAAGCATCTGGGGTCTTAAAGGCTTGAAGATAAACAAGCGGCCATCTAGCTGAGAAGCAACAAAGTCCACATGGAAGAAACACACCAGCCTGTGTCATCATGAGGTGTTGATAGGATCAGGTATCAGGCATCAAAGACTCAGAACAAAAAAAATCATATCATTGTGAATGAGGGGCAGTGCAGAGTGGAGACCCAAAACCCATCTGTAGGCAACTGTACATCCCCTTATAGAAGGGTCACTATGAGGAGAGGAGCCAGTCAGGGTGCAGTATAGCACCGATGAAACATAAAACTTTCCTTACTTCTTTAATACTTCCTCCCCCCCACTATCATGATCCCAATTCTACCTTACAAATCTGGCTAGACCAGCGGATGTACATGGGTACAGATAAGAGCTGGAAACACAGGGAACCCAGGACAGATAAACCCCTCAGGACCAATATTGAGAGTAGCGATACCAGGAGGGTCAGGGGAAGGTGGGGGAGAAAGGGGGAACCTATCGCAATGATGTATCTATAACCCCCTCCCAGGGGAATGGACAACAAAAATGTGGGTGAGGGGAGACATCGGTCAGTGTAAGACTTGAAAAAAAATTATAAATTATCAAGGGTTCATAAGGGAGGGAAGGAGGGAAATATGAGAAGCTGATACCGAGGGCTCGAGTAGAAAGAAAATGTTTTCAAAGTGATGATGGCAACAAATGTACAAATGTGCTTGACACAATGGATGGATGGATGGATTGTGATAAGAGCTGTATGAGTCCCCAATAAAATGATTTTTTAAAAAAGAAAGAAAAAGAAACGAGGGCACAGAAACCATGAGTCCAGGGTCCGCCGTGACTCAGTGGGAGAGAACAGATTGAAGCTGAGGACTTGGTAAGTCTACCCTGCATCATGGAGATCCCTGTTCCCTGTTTGGATTTGATACCTCTTGGAAAACATCTAGTCCAACCTACTTATTCCATAGCTGGAGACCTAGACTCCGAGAGGTCATGTGATTTATCCAAGCACAAGTCCGCAGCGAAGCATGGAACGGACGCCAGACCCGGGCTCTTTCTGGCCTCCTGCTGCTCTCCGCTCAGTGCCCAGACCTTGGACTGTGATGCCCTTTCTCAGCATTCCTCCTCCCATGGCAGTCTTGTCGCACAGGGTAGGCCTGCCCCTGTGGGTTTCCGAGGCAGAAACCTTTAGGGGAGTAGAAAGCCTTGCCTTTCTCCTGAGAAGTGCCTGGTTTTGAACTTTAGACTGTGCAGATCGCAGCCCAACAGGTAGCCATGAGTTAGAATTGACTTGATGGCAATGAGTTTTCCTGGGGGGTGGGGGTGGCTGAACTGCCCCCTGAGGGGGACTGAGGCCTTCCAGGTGGACTTCGTTGCTTTCTTAAAATGAGTTATGATTGAACCGTGTTTCCCCAAAATTGGTGTTGTAAATCCTCACCACTATAGTGTGGTTATAAACCCATTAGGGAATGGGGCTTCTTATGTGAATGAGTCAGTATTAGTATGTCCTAGGTCAATCTCTTTGTGAGATGAAAATGGGCAGATGAGGCAAGCGGAGATGGGGAAAGAGAGACGCCAGGCCCGTGAAGATCACACAAGGAACCGAAGAGCAGAAACTGAGAGGACCCAAGGACCTACCCCTGGAGCCACCAGGCTGAGAAAAACCTTCCTCTGCCCCCAATTCCATCTTCTAGCCTCCTAACTGGTGAGAAATAAGGTTCTCTTTGTTAGGACCTCTCACTTGTGGTATTACTGCCCGAGCAGCACCAGGTAACTCAGACAAAGAGGAACCCATTCAGGAGTATTGCTTCAACATTGTCGTACCAGGAATTTCTATCTATGGATTCCTAATGCACATACTTCTGGGTTAGGAATAGAAACCACTCACAAGCTAATTCTGTTTGGCACAATTTTAGGAATTGAAAATCAGGGTGAGGCCTCTCTGGACTCATGCGGGCTTGTTTCACCTTTTGTAAGATGCAAAGCCCTCGGGTGGGGAACTCCTTTGAGGGTGTGAGTAATTGGAGCGAGAGGCCTTTTGACCTCCAGCAAATTTTGGTTCCAGCAAATTTCATAACCTGAAAGAGGCACTTCCAGCTCCCGAGTCAAGGGCAAAAAACAGCAGCTCGCAAACGTTCAGCAAGTGGACGGGATAGGCTAGCCTCGGTGTTAAATGTGGAAGCAGTTATTTCGTGTAGTCTTGCCCCTACCCGTTCCGGTGGGTATTATTATCACCATGTTCATAGATGAAGAAATCAAGGTTCAGGGAGGGCAACTGGGCCCGTGGTCTTCACAGACCTTGGATCTGAGGGCAGAGTGTGCCGGGCTTCTAAGATTGTGTTCGGGTCACCACAGAGCCTTCAAGAGCCTGCAAGATATCACCTGAAGGATCGATACAGCTCCGAATCAATGCTAGGAGTTGCCTGGTGGCAGACTGTGTATTTGATTATTAGGCCAAAATGTTAGCTGCTCAATCCTATAAAACTGCCCTTTTTGTAGATCAAAAAGGGCCAAATCTTGGCAGCTTCTTTTTTTTTTTTTTTTCTTGGCAGCTTCTTCTGTTCATTCTCATATACCCATTTTGGAAAGTTCTTTTATGTTTTTCAACACTCAAGGGAACTGGTAATGTTTGGTTTGAGTTTTGACAGTCCTGAGCTCTGCATGATCGGATCAGCTGGCCCACACTCATAGTCTGGGCGTCCAGCTTGGATCCTCCTGAGCGGCCAAAGCATTTGCTGCTCCCCATCCTTTCCTGCTGGTGACCCTCTGCAGCGTTGGCAGTGCCTGACTCCGGAACTTAGATATCTGCCCATCTCTGCAGCTATCTGAGAGATCTTCAATGCCTTCCTTTCTAGCCAGAAGGTGTTCACACACTTAAGGGAGATGTCTATCGCTGCGTGGCCTCTCCAAGGCCACCGCTGTTCAGGTGTCATTTGCCTGGCAACGTGTGCTCTTGCTCAGCAGAGGCACTGTTTCAATCGGATGCCTGTTCAGGAATTTGGACCTGGCCCCGGCTCAGTCGTGGACCGTGAAGGCTGTGATGGAGTGAGGGCACTAGCAAGTGGAGAGAGGCAGAATGACCTGTGGCTTCATTGATGAATAAATAAACCAAATCTGAGTCAGGAAGAAAATAATCGAGCATAAATGCATGAGTAGCAGAAAAGCTATAAATAAACCTCTCACGGGTCCAGTTTCCACGAGGCCATGCTGTGCAGTAGCTTCTGTTCTGGGATTCCCGAGAGCCCCCTGGGATCCCATCATGACACCCTTCCTTTTATTTTTTTATTTTTTCCTGAGGTAAATTGAATGGCTTTCTTCTCTTCCTCTGAACCAAAGAAGCTCTGTCTGGGCCGAAGGAAACTAGAAATATGTATTAGCTTTCAGCTCCCTTAGAGTTGGCAAAAGGACCCCTTTGGCTTAAGATCTCCCCAAGGGCTCCCCCCAACATGTCAACTTCTAAGCAGTGAGTGCTCATATAATATTTCAGTGCTCTATGACCATGAATGATGCCACCCCAAATATAGAGGCTGAAAACAGTAACAATGGTCTCTTTTTGTTCGAGAATTCATCATGTAGGCAGGGCTTGGCAGGGATAGCTTGTTTCTGCTTCATTTGCCCTCAGCTGTGGGGGCTCAAAGGCTGGAAGGGAACTGGCTGAAGGCTCACATGTCTGGGGGTTGCTGCCAGCTGTCAGCTGCACCTCAGCTGGGACCGTCTGTCTGAATACCATGGTCGGTCCCAAGGCGAACAGGTTCCAAGAACAAACGTCTCCAGAAGACCAGGTGGAAGCTGCATGGCACATGGCATCACCATAACCAGGGGCCCACTCTGGGCTCTGGTCCAGGGGATGGTACACATAGGGTGGGTGGAGTGCCAATGTTGTTTGGTAAGGAGAACCTGGCCCATGGATATATTATGAGGGTTCTCTTTGGTAAAGATAATCTGGGCCATATAGTTAATAAACTGCATATGGAGACATCCCATATTCAGACAACTGTGTGTAACATGCAAACACCGATGAAGCACTTTTGCAAAAGCTACTGTGGCAACAAGGACACAGAACTTAAAATGAAAGCATAGAGGCTTCTAAAACACAGCATTTAATGCAGGCAAAAACCATCTAGCAAACCTCAGCAAGTCTGGTAGTCTCACTACCTAGCAGCATGCTAATAGTGAACCGGAACTCTCTGTTAAGAAAGAAGGGACAAGGTAGGTATTTTTTCAATGATCTCCATCAAAAACCATAGAAATGATGCTTTGGTTTTTACATGAATAGCTTCAGTACCAGAGATTAACTTTGCCTCTTGAGGACAAACAAACTTACTACTCATTCCAGAATAACCAATAGCAAATCACAAAAAACACTGCCACCACAGAATTTCTAAAATGGTAAATCTTTTCTTTAAATTGTTTTATTAGGGGCTCATACAACTCTTATCACACTCCATACATACATCAATTGTGTAAAGCACATTTGTACATTCATTGCCTTCATCATTCTCAAAACATTTGCTCTCCACTTAAGCCCCTGGCTTTATCTTTACCATTTCTTTCTCAAATGGAGCAGCTGATAGATTTGAACCATTGACCCTGTGGCTAGCAGCCCAACTCCTAATCCACAGCACCAACAGAGCTCCTTGTCATTGTTCTATGTTTTACCTCCCACTAAAAAACAGAAGACGACCTTATAACACTCAGGAAGATACTGACACTATTATCTCCCAGTGTCCGGTGTAAGACTACTGCTACCAGTTTTAGTTTCTTTGTAGGTCAAGGTGGACAGTCAAGTGGCACTTAACCATTTTTCTCTTTGTCTTTGGTGTCTGCAGTGGCTCCCACATGTGTTTTTCTGTGGATTAAAAAAAAAATCTGCCGAGGGCTCAATATGATTCTTCAATCTGATAACACACGTCTTTCTTAAGCCCTTGACATGAAACTGATTGCTGTTAGACCAGCGGTTCTCAACCTGTGGGTCGAGACCCCTTCGGGGGGTCAAACAACCCTTTCACAGGGGTCGCCTAAGATCCTGGGAGAACACATATTTTGGATGGTCTTAGGATCAGAGACACCGCTCCTCTATCCGGCTCCAGGTGGGTCCGCCCACATGCACATATGCCCACATACAATTATCCAGCCTGAAGCCTGTTACCCATGCCATACCATGCTTCAAGACAACATTTCATTTATTTGTCATTAGAAATAAATATTTCACAATATCTAATTACATAGTGTTTTTGTGATTCATCACTATGCTTTAATGATGTTCAATTTGTAACAATGAAAATACACCTTGCCTATGGGATATTTACATGACAATTCATAAGAGTAGCAAAATTACAGTTATGAAGTAGCAACAAAAATAATGTTATAGTTGGGGGGGTCACCACCACATGAGGAACTGCATGAAAGGGTTGCAGCACTGGGAAGGTGGAGCCCCACTGTGTTAGACGGTCTTACTCATCATGAGTACTGTCTGTGGACTCGGTGCTGCCGCTGCCATGAGTTATTGAACCCAGCAGAGGAGCGTGCTGGGAGGGGACCGCTGGTGTCAGAATGGATACAAACATTGGCGAGAGGAGGGTGTCTGACCTCCACTCCGAAGCTTTCGACCATAGTCTCCTGCGGATGGCTATTCGCTCCTCGGCCATGAAATTAAAGGACTTCTGACTGTTAGGTTTCTGGGGCGGTTGACCTCGGGGCTTGCTTCTCCACGTGGGAAGAATTCACGTGGCAGAAGCACTTTTGTAAATCCAAGTAGCTTGGATGAGGCAGGGGTAAGGTTCAGGTGTGACAGTCTCAGGAAGAACCCACTACCCCTGGGAAGTGGGCGAGGCCGCATGGCGGGGGGTCGTGAGAAAGTTCCCACAGAGGGCCGCTTCGGGGGAGCGGGGAAAACCACATGAAAACAGTACCAGAACAGGGGCGCGAAACCACGCGTGCGGAGCCAAGAGCAGGACCCAAGAGGGCCTGCAGGTGCTCACGGGCACGCAGATTTTCCCACCCTGCCCTGGCAGAGCACACCTGAAAGAGAAGAGGGAGGTGGCAGCCTGCCCTCAGCCGACTTCTATCCCCGCCCTCCCCACTGGCTGGGGAGAGGTGGTTGAGGATATTGCAGGCCTTATTGGTTGAGTGATGTCATATTGCTGATGCCTGAGATGGGTGTATCCAGCTTGGCTACCTCCTGGGCCTAGGTGGCCTGGGTCTGCGCATGCTCAGTTCTGGATTTTCCCATAGGCGTCTAATTCGTGTGCTTCATTTCTTTCCAACCCCTTTATTGCGGTGTGGCCCGCTAATCTCAGTCTAGTGTCGGCTTCGGGAAGACAATGTTATGGGGTCTGGTGCCTCTGTGCAGGGATCTCACATGTGCTCTGCGATTGGCTCCTCTTTCCTAGTGGTTATAGGGTTCATCTTCCTGCTTCTGAAATCACTCTTATACCTAGAAGGATGGTAAACTGACCAACCCTCGACGCCTTATTTGCATTAAAAAGATTGTGGCTAGAGGAGCCATATCAAGTAATTTCACTTCACGACAAATATGAATATTCAATGTTTTCTCTATCTAATGCTGTCAAACAGCCCTAATATATTGTGGGTACGAATGGTACATGTTATAGATAACAGAGAGAGTACAGCTCTGCTTTCAGTTAATACTTGATTGGAGATATTAAAAGGGGAACTAGAATTTACTTGAAAGAAACATGGGCTGGGGAGGGAGGGGAAAAAATGAGGAGCTGATACCAAGGACTCAAGTAGAAAGAAAATGTTTTGAGAATGATGACGGCAACAAATGTACAAATGTGCTGGACACTGAGTTGTATAAGCCCCCATTAAAATGATTTTACAAAGAAAAAACAAAAACAACTATTGGTGTATGTATACTATGCAGGTTCTCAACAAAATAAAACCCAAAGGGTGGGGGGGATAATATCCAAAAAAACAAAAAAACATGGGCTGTTGGTTTGAAGCAACATAAACATACAGCTATGGCCTTGGGTTCACACACCAGAATCCGTCCAGTCAGTAAATGTGCATTTGAAAAGACAGGCCACAGCCACCTAGAACTGTTGAGAGAGCAGAAGATTTGCAGGGGTGGGGGATTTTTTTAACTTCTTTAAACCACTTTTGAGCAAGTGGCTTGCTATTGGCTGCATCAAGGCAGGAAAAGTCAGTGCCCGTCAGAAAAGCCTCCTTCAAAGACTGGAAGTTAAGGGGAGATGTGGAGTAGACAGCCTATTATGCTTGCTTGAGATGGAAGGGGAGCAGGTGCAGCAATGAAAACCTGGGCTGAGTTTGGACATGTTTCACTGGCACTGTTGACCTAGCGCAGGGAGGCTACAGAGGAGAGGAAAAGAGAAAGGGATCGGCTGATCTCAAGGGAAGAGAGATGTGTGGACTCCCATGGCTACAGCTGCCAGCTCTTGACGCAGCCCACAACAGACAGGCTGAGATGACAAGAACCCAACCAAACTGAAAAGAGTGAGAGATGTTTGATACTGTGAGCTGGTCTGAATTGCTGCAATTGGACAGCTTGCTCTGCACTGGACCTTGCTTATGGTTTTAGATGCTCAACGCTCCAATCAGAACAGAAGGCTCTTCAGATCAAGGAATATGCCTGTATCCTCAGAGTACTGGTTTCATATGGACAGGAATTTCAACAAGGAATGGAAAGGAAATAAAAGCATCAAGCAACTGACTTACACACTGTTGTGAGTGCTTTCAACAGGGAGACTCTCCCTGAATAGATTCTTCTCTTCCTGATGGGTCTAGGGGAAAGGTGGTAGGGGAAGCTATTGATAGGATATGATTCAGTTACGAGTGTTGATTGTTCACAAGGTTGTGACCATAAAACTGCAATTGTAGAAGCTGTACATGTGAAAGAGTATGGGGAGCCACTTCTGGACTGAAGTACAGTAGCTGAACTGAAGGTCCCTTAGAGGTTTTGCTCTGCTGACAGCTCCTGAGGCTCAGAGCAAGGGACTCTTATTCTATCAGATTAATTTTAGTAGCTACCAGCAAGGGTGAAGTGGAGATAACTTTGGAGGGGGGGGGGCTGACCAGAGCTGAATGGCAAGTGTCTGATTTGTAGCCTTTATGAAGAACTCATTGCTAGCCATTGTTTGGACTGGTAAAATGGTTGGAAAGGTAAGTTATTCTCAAGCAGGAAAGAACCACAGCTAGAAAGCCGCAGGTAGCGTGCGGTGTGGAGTTGTCTTATTCTGGATGGGTTGTTTTTACTATGGCCTTTCTCACCAAGATTTTATCAAGCCCACCAAAATGCTTGGGTGTGACCACAGGAATAAGGTAAATGGAATCCTACTGAGGGGTTGGGTCGATGTGGCCGCTCTGCCACAATGAGCCATCTCAGAGGCAGGAAGCAGGGACTCCACTAGCACCAAGAAAAAGAGATGGCAGCAGAGCCCATCCTTTGGGCCCAGGGAAACAGGGCCAGAGAGTTCTAACACTAGAGATAGCAGGAAGCATCTTTAGAGAACGGCAGCAGCGGAAGGGAACCAGCAACCAGTGGAACCAGGAGAGCAGCACAGCGGGTTTCCACGCCCACGGAGACAGCCAAGGGCCGAGGGAAGAGGCGAGCTGGGAGAGTGGAGTGCCTCTAGTCCAGCGGTTCTCAACCTTCCCAGTGCTGCCACCCTTTCATACAGTTCCTCATGTGGTGGTGACTCCCAACCATAAAGTTATTTTCGTTGCTACTTCATCACTGTCATTTTGTTACAGTTATGAATCGGGCGACCCCTGTGAAAGGGTCATTCGACCCCCAAAGGGGTCGAGACCCATAGGTTGAGAATTGCTGCTCTAGGCACTTGGCACAACTAGATTCAATGACCCAATGAGCAAGAGAGCTGAATGTCTCTCGATCGAGGCTTATTGGCAGAGTGGGGTGCCTCTGGGCACCTGTTGACGGAATGAAAGAACTTTGTAACACTTGCCAAAACAGGGCAGAAACCCGTCTAGACCAAGAAGTTGAGGGGCTGAGGGCCAGAGAGAGGCCTGCCAGTGGGCTGTCCTGCCTGAAGAATTGTATCCTCAGTTGTCCTTGATCCTGAATTGTAACCTCTGGCTTCCCTAATGAACCCCATGCTCGTGAGGATTGTTTGTGAGTTCTGTGTGGCTGTTGCAACGAAGGACTGAACCCGGCAGAGAAGTAGAGTGCTGTGGGAGGACTGCTGGTGTCAGGACTGGCAAACAAAGATTGGAGAGGGACCGTATGTCAGACTTCCGCTTCAGAGGACTCAGCCGTGGGCTGATGCTAAAGTTGATTCTTTCTCTCTCAGGAAGTCAGGGGACCTCTGATACCACTATTCCACTTTGCATCTGGACATGTTTCATGATCGACGCAGTGGCTGCACTGATGGGCTCAGGCACAGGAACAATTGAGGGTGGTGCAGGATTGTGCAGTGTTGTTTTTGTTGTGCAGAAGGTCTCTCTGGGTTGGAGTTGTGACCCACAGGTTGAGAACCTCTGCCCTAGTGTAATCCTTAACCGCTGACTTATAGCTAGGGACATATGACAGCCCCACTTCCTTGTCTCATCTCTGGAAAAACTCTGTGACATAGTTTATGCTCCAGAAAGTCTTGAGACTTTGCGTGAAATTCTCTCCTTACTTGGATTCACCTCATTCCTGCCCCCCCCCCTTTTTCCTGTTTCTCCTAGAAACATTTTCTTAATGAATCACTTGCTCACAAATCCTTGACTCAGGATCTGCTTCTAGGAACCTGACCCAAGACCATTCCCAATTATCCATTGCTCAGTAGCTTGCCATGTGGCTTGAAGGACCTTGTGGCAGGGGCGGTCTGTTTCTCAACCCCTGTTGAGCCCAGCTTGGCTTCCTGATAGACTTTGACAAATAGAGTATGACTGGAAGTAATGTGGTGAATGCCATACCTAAGCAAGATCGTTTTTCCTTCTAAGTCTTGCTGCTTTTGTTGTTGTTGAGCATATACAGACATCCACTCACAACTCAGTGACACTGATGACAGCTGTCGATGTCCACAGTTGTCCTCACTCTCCTTCTCACAACGGTTCCTCCCTCAGGAACATAAACATGTCCCGAAGGTTCCGATCTAATCTTCCAAGACTCCTCCACCCCCAATGTGATCCCTTTTGCTAGTTCTTAAAAATGCGAAGTGCTCAAGGAAGATTTTAAAAAAATTAGTTACGCTCAATTATTGTTTAGTTTTAAGAGGACTTCAGAGGATATTGTTGATTTAAGGTTTAACGATTATCTCAGGGTAATAATTTCAAGGGTTTATCCACTTTCCATAGTTCCACAAAGTGTAGAGTCTATGAACATTTGACATTCTGTTCTGAGTTTCCCCCATTTGATCAGAGTTCTTCTATGTGCTCTGTGACCAAAGTCCCACTCATGGTAGCCGGGCACCATCCAGGTCTTCTGGTCTCTTAGCAAAGGAGGCAGTTGTCCATGGAGGCCTTCCAGATTTCCTTCTTTTCCTGACTCCCATTCTTCCTCTGTTGCTCCAGGGGGGTATAAACAAAGTATGTACCTTGGTTTAGGAGCCCTGGTTATGTGTTGCAGTGCTAACCTCAAGAGTGGCACTCAAGGGAGAAAGCTGAGGCTTTCAACTCCTGGAAAGATTTACAGTCTCAGAAACCCCAGGAGTGGTTAGTTCTACGGTCCATCAGGGTCACTGTGAGTGGGAATAGACCAGATTGAGGGCAGCAAGTTTGGTTTTTAGTTCTCGATGACCACTTGCAAGATTTTAAAATTTCAGGTATTACACACCAAATTAGGAGGTAGAACAGACACACCAAACACATTACTAGGCCAGTGCACTGGAGTGCCCCAGAAACCATGACCCCAAACCTTCAAACCAAGGAAGCAAATCCCAGGAGGTATTTGGTTGTGGATGAGAAGCTCTAGCAGCTCCTCTTCTGTGTTGTTGTTCTAGTAAATTTATCGATCACAAAACTTGTGCTGATTCAACTTTTTACAGGCGTACAACTTAATCACAATACTTGCTGGGCTACTCAGAATTCTTCAGCAAATGCTTAGAGACATGGAAGCAACGTAAATAAAAAACATCAAAATGTGAAGCTATTGCTTCTCAATATCTCCTCCATTAAGGGCTATACACTTGTGAAGGTGGTGTTTCCATCTCTTCCCCAAAGGATTCTTCGCTCTTTGACTTTCACTGTGACAAAATGGCAGTTTGGGAATCTCTGAGGAACTCAAGTCCTGTTTCTTTTCAATGTACTTTAAGAGTTCTTTGGGGATCAAAAACAAGTCCGAGGGGGCCAGATTGGGGCTACAGGTGGATGGGGGAAGGTGTCTCATGTCCATCAACTTCTGGACTTCGGCTAGTTTCCTCACTCACTGAGATTGCTGGTCTTCCTTCTCTGAGCTCATCCTTGACAGTCCTCTCAACCTGCCTTAACCCTCATCCATCAGAAAGCCGTTGCTTTGTGTGAGGCCGCAGTCCTGAAGCGTGATGCAAAGTTTCCATGATTTGGGAAGATGTTCCCTTGAGTTTTATTAAAGTTTGATATTATTTTTTTTTAAAAGTTTGTTATTAGACCTGAGCTCAAAATAATTTTTTCCCATAGCACAAGAAGTAGCCTTTTGTCTCCGCCCGACCGCCGCAGCGCTGCCATCATCGACACCAGCCGCGTGCAGCCCATCAAGCTGGCCAGAGTCACCAAAGTGCTGGGCCGCACCGGCTCCCAGGGACAGTGCACACAGGTGCGCGTGGAGTTCATGGACGACATGAGCCGCTCCATCATCCGCAACGTGAAAGCCCCGTGCGCGCGCGCGAGCAATGTGCTCACTCTGTTGGGAGTCGGAGCCAGAAGCTCGGAGGCTGCACTGAGGCCGCTGCCGGGTCTCAGATGACTGGCTGACCACTTGATCAACACGGGGATGAGCTGCGACTTTTCAATAAAGCGTTTATATTGTAAAAAAAAAAAAAAGAGAAGTAGCCTTTTCTTTGAAGGCACCCTGGCAAGATTACATCAGGAAGGAAATTGTCTGCAGGCACCCCCTGAGTGGAGAGACATGTTTGAACACGTTTTGCTTAGAATAAACCTGTGCATGCACGGGCTGGAACACTCGGAGCAGTGCTTCTTTTACTTTCCCTCGTACTCTATTTTGCTCATCCATGAATCTGTTGGTGGGTGTTTGTTTCCACCTTTTACACACTGCTGCAAAGAATATTGGGGTACAAGTCCCTTTGAGTCTCTGGGTAGATGCTTATGAGTGAACTTTGCTAGGTCACATGGCGTTCTATTTTTAGCCATTTGAGGAACTGCCACAGGGGCCCACCACATTTCATTTCTCCATATTCTGACAAACACATTTGCTTATATAATACGCGCGTGCGCACGCACACATATACATATGTGTACATCCCAGTGGAATGTATACATCATCGTGGTTTTGATGGCCACATCGAAGCAGAATCGTAAGAAGCATCACATGGTTCTGAAATGTCCCTTCTTTCTGGGGGAAGGCCACGATTGGAGCTGCTTTGCGGCCTAGAAGCCAGAGTAGGGCACATAAGGCAGAAACACAGCAGAAGACACATCACGTGGCAACAATGAACATGAGCCAAATGAGACGTAATTATTGTACGCCACTGAGATTTGGGGGTTGCTATTGCAGATCACACAGATGGTCCAGCACTCGGCCACTCGCTGAAGACTGTGGGCTGAATCTATCCAGAAGCACGTTGGAAGGCAGGTCCGGTGAGCTGTCCCCAGCAGGCCACCACGAGTTGGAATAGAATCAAGAGCAGCTAACAGCAGCAGCAGCCCCACAACGCCCTCATCTAGTGAATACAGCACATACTGTGTAGCCCAAGAACACGAGCAGACATCCCACCTCTACCACGTATGAGCTGAGTAACGTTGGCCAAGTGACTCAGCCTCTCCGAACTTCGATGTTTCCATTTGTAAGCTGAGGATAAGAGTGTTCTGTATTTCCTAAAGTTACTGCAGGGATCAAATGAATGATCACACACAAAGTGTTTTAAACAGTACAGACACATGGTAAATGTTTCATAAATAGTAACCAAACGTGCACTATGATTAAGAACTGCCACAGCCCATCCCGAAGCTTTCAGTGTTTTCTCCCACAATCCCTGACCTTGCAGGTTGCCTCCCTTATCCCAGTATCTATTGTGCAATTCCCACAGCTCTTACTTTCTCTGCAGGGATGTATGAGGTTCTGAGATAATGGGGTTCCCGTGCCTTCACTTGGCCCAAGATAGCCAAAGAGCCAGTGTGGTGGCTACGTGCCCCTGGATCAGTTCTGACTCACAGTTGACCTCGTGATAGAATGAAATTGTCCTCTTGTGGCTGTTTTGGGGTTCTATTTTGTTGTGCTTTAGGGAGAAATGTACACAGCAAATTAGTTTTCCATTCAGTAATTCATAAATTGAGCTCTCTTTGTTTCCATCCTGGGATCCCTGTTTCCATTCTTCCAATTGCCCTGTCCTTGATTTCTCCTCTTTGTTTTGGGGCAATTGTTGCCCCCTTGGTCTCCTGTGCTTGCTTGTTCTAAGAGCATTTTCCTCATGAGTGTCTATTATTTGGTTGAGAGGGGTCTCCAGGAGGTGCTTCAGTTCCACATTAGTAGAGTGACTAAGGGTAATAGTCCCAAGGGCTCCTCCAGTCTCCATCAGATCGGTAAGTCTGATTGTTTTTACGAATCTGAGTTTTGCCTTACACGTCTCTTCCATGCTAACAGAGAGCTTCTATTGCAGTGGTTCTCAATCTTCCTAATGCCACGACCCTTTAATACAGTTCCTCATGTTGGGGTGACACCCGACCATAAAATTTTTTCGTTGCTACTTCATCACTGTCATTTTGCTGCTGTTATGAATCAGGAGACCCCTGTGAAAGGGTTGTTTGACTTCCAAAGGGGTTACAACCCACAGGTTGAGAACCGCTGTTCTATTGCATCCCTGGTCAGAACCCGCAATAGCAGCCAAGCATCGTCCTCTGGCCTCAGGCGAGTGGAGGCTGTGGTTCACCTGGGCCATTAGTCCTGAGGGCTAACTGCTTCCTGGAATCCTAGGTTTTCTTAACACTCCTTTCCAACTTCGCTGCCCTTCATTCATTTTCTTGCCTTATTGCTCTAGCTAGGACTTCCAGAACAATACTGAATAAGAGTAGTAATAAATGGGCACCTTTATCTTGTTTCTGTTCTCAAGCGGAATGTTCTTTAGAAAGTTTCATTGGTAAACAAGTGGCTATCTAGCTCAGAAGCAACAAAGCCCACATGGAAGAAGCACACCAGCCTGTGCGATCACGAGATGTCGAAGGGATCAGGTATCAGGCATCATCAGAACAAAAAATCTTACCATAGTGAATGAGGTGGGGAGGGCAGAGTGGAGACCCAAAGCCCATTTGTAGGCCACTGGAGATCCCCTTGCAGAGGGGTCTCGGGGAGGAGACGAGCCAGTCGGGGTGCAATGTAGCAATGATGAAAAATACAACTTTCTTAAATGATCCTGCCCCCACCCCCACCCCACTATCATGATCTGAATTCTACCTTGCAAATCTGGCTAGACCAGAGGATGTACACTGGTACAGATAGGAACTGGAAACACAGGGAATCCAGGGTGGATGATCCCTTCAGGACCAGTGGTGTGAGTGGCGATACTGGGAGTGTAGAGGGAGAGTGGGTTGGAAAGGGGGAACCGATTATAAGGAGCTACATGTAACGTCCTCCCTGGGGGACGGACAACAGAAAAGTGGGTGAAGGGAGACGTCAGACAGAGCAAGATATGACAAAATAACAATTTATAAATTATCAAGGGCTCATGAGGGAGTGGGGAGCGGGGAGGGAGGGGGAAAAATGAGGACCTGATGTCAGGGGCTTAAGTGGAGAGTAAATGTTTTGAGAATGATGAAGGCAATGAATGTACAAATGTGCTTTACACAATTGATGTATGTATGGATTGTAATAAGAGTTGTATGAGCCCCTAATAAAACGATAAAAATAAATAAATAAACAAACAACTAACTAAATAAATAAATAAATAAATAAAGCTTCATCTTTGACTCCCTGGGAGACATTGCAGCTGGCAAGACACATGGAACTACCCTAGTGCCCTGAGCTGGAGCCACATGGACCTATCCTGATGCAACCAGACCTCTGGAGCTGGAGAAACCACAGAGACCCCTGCCAGCGCTGAGACGCTTACAACGCCACTGGATCCAAAGACTTCCTGCTCACTGGCCTGTGATCGTCCTGCATTCGGCATCATTGCATGTGTTTTGTGAGTCTGAAGAGGACTATAGATTGGTATCAGACACATGGGCTAATATCGGATTTATGGGCGTGGACTGGACTGGGCTGGGCTGCTTTCTCAATGTTCAATCACCCTTTATACAAAACTCTCTCTATCTTTCTCCCAGTGGCTGCTTGTTTAGGGTCTTGGGCCATGTAGTTCGCACTCCAGTGACAGCAGCATGGGGCAGTGCTTTCAATAGCTAGTAGTGAACCGATCATCTCTTTTCCAGAATGATGGACAGGAAAGGTGATTTCCACGCAGTAAAATACTCCCTCCATGGTCAATTTCAGCCATCTATGGTCTAACAGCCAACTTGCAAAATTCCTGATTATTTAACAATACTAGCTAGCTCTAGTACACACAGGCCACCCCTTTAGTCATTTACTATGTGACTGAGTGCAAGTTGACCCAATTAGTGCCTATGTCAGGACTTTTAAAACTGGACACAAACAATTCCTCTGCATGTTGTACAAAAGAACTTCCCCAGCATAAAGAACTTCCCAAATGTGAGGTTGAAGGTTGGAAGCTGCCAATACTTGATCAGTTTTGATCTTCAGAAAGGGCAATTTTATACGGCTTAGCCTAAGAGTCAAACGCACAGAACCATAGAGCTACAAAAAGAACCAGGCAATGAAGGGCCAGGAGAAGGGAGTTCGATTCTACTAAAAGCAAATCTTTAAGTATAACCAGTTGAGACTTAAAAAGATGCTAAGCCTTGAACTGATTACAAGAATCTACGTGTAACTTCCTCCCTGGGGGATGAACAACAGAGAAGTGGGCGAGGGGAGACGTTGGACAGTGTACGATATGACAAAACAATAATCGTTTATGAATTATGATGGGTTCAGGAGGGAGAGGGAAGTGGGGAGGGAGGGGGAAATGAGGAGCTGATATTAAGGGCTCAAGTAGAAGGCAAGTAAGTGTTTTGAGAATAATGATGGCAACAAATGTACAAATGTGCTTGACACAGTGGATGGATGTATGGATTGTGACAAGAATTGTACGAGACACCAATAAAATGATTCCAAAAAAAAGATGTTAAGCCTTTACCCCATAATGGGATATTACTATAGTTCGGGGCAATTCGTTACCTTATTGTCCTGTTTAATTCAGCTAGATAGCCTCCGGAAAGCCACTTGTATGTGCTTAGCTAAACCTCTTCATTTTTCCGGCCGTCTGCATCAATAAACCTAGACTGCCTCTCCATCAGGCGATTGCATTTAGAAAGATCTAATGGAGAGATTGTGGCAAGCACCCTTCGGCAGGGTTGGGGACACTGGGGTCCCGCTTCTCGGGCCGTCAATTCCTGGACGGAGTTTGGGCGGTGGGGCGGGGCGGCTCCCGCCTCCCCCGGGGCGCCCCAGGGCG
>NW_022107432.1:30657436-30661709 GCF_000313985.2 Echinops telfairi | reverse complement strand
CGCGGGCTGGACCTTGGCGCTGTTCCAGCGCTCACTAAGCCACTTCCCTCCGGCCAGTGAGGGGGGGTGGTGTGCACGTGGACGCTACACACCAGGCACAGATACTTTTAGCCACAGCTGCCCGCGCGCGCGCGCGCGCGCACACACACACACACACACACACACACGACGGCATGCCTCATCACATCGTGCACCGCACACGGAGCATGCACAAAGTACGACAGAGATGGGTTCTGCACACAAGGACACGTGCATCTTACCCTCACCCCTAACACAGAACCCGCACCATAGCCTGAATTCACTCCGCATGCAAAAAACATGACTGCATCATGGCAACACAAGCACACAACACAGGCACGTGAGTACCCTCTTAGGCACCCACACATGACAGAGCATGCGTTTTGCCAGCAGACTACACAAGTCACCTCCTACTGAGTTACACTTCAGACATATGCGGACCACAAGGTGTCAGCCATCCTCACACAAATGACCTACAGGCAGACCACACCGTTCTGGAACCAAAATTATACAACAGATTATGCCTAGATGCAGCATCAAACACAAAGAGTATGTGTACATAACTCATATCACACCAAATCCAGCACACCATACAAGCCCCACATGTTGTTCATGTGCTTGTCTCCCTGCTTCCCCCAACCAGCTTTCCCACCCAGTCAACATGCCTCACATCACTGCACACATGCACTGCACGCACTTTGTCCAGACACCAGTTCCCCAAAAGTAAGACATCCCCCCAAAATAAGAGCTACTTACAGTTTTGCCTCTCGCTGAAATATAATTCATCCCCTTGAAAATAAGGCCTCCCCGAAAATAAGGCCCCCGAAGCTACCGTGACTCTGGACTCTGGACCGAAGCTCACTGTTGGTCGCAGCGCAGCCGGAGCAGACAGCTCGTGCGAGGTCTCCTTGAATAAAACAATACACAATAAATGTGTACCATATCCTTCTTCATGGAAAAATAAGATATCCCCTGAAAATAAGACCTAGGGCATCTTTGGGAGCAAAAATTAATACAGACACTGTCTTATTTTCGGGGAAACATGGTATATTCTCCACATACCAGCAACAAAAGCCCAACACATGGAACCCACCTCCCATCAGCACACACTCGTGTTGTGCCACACCAAATAAAACAGGTAGGTAGCCAGGATAGGAACAAAGGGGGTTGTCCCTCTCATACCTGCTCAGGCCCCCACAAGGGAGGCTGGGAAGGAATCAGGCAAGCCTGAAACACCTGTGAAAGCATTAACTGGGCAAGCTCCAATTCTCTATTCTTTACAGGCGCAGAGAGCGTCCTTTCTCCCGGAACCCTGCCTCCACCCCCCAGCAGTGACCTCCGTGACAAGGCCCCGTCTGCTGCTCTGGGAGAGGAGAAATAGGGCGGCAGCAATCCAGATCTAAGGACAGCTGGAGTCCACTCTTGAGCCTCAAGTCCTCTCAAGGGCCCTCCCCACCTTGTCTAGAGTGGGGAATGCAGCTCCAGGAGGTGAGGCAGTGAAAATACCTGTCAGTACTTTCCAAGAAAAAGACAGACGCCAGCAGGTCCGAGCACCTCTGCCTTTGGGGTTTCACCCTGGGCAAACCACGTTGACTGACCTCCTCTCACCTGATCTTTGCAAAGACCCGTGAGGTCGGTAGGGTAGGTACTGTCAGGACAGTGATGCCACAGGGGCATAGGTACCTGCCCGAGGTCACACAGCCAAGGACAAGGTAGAGCCGGCCAGGTAAAATCTTGTCTCTCTGCTTCCCTCAACCAGGCTTTCCCCTCCAGCCAGCTGTCTGCCCCACACCCCCATCCCCCATCCTCCAGGAGACACTTTGGCTGGAATCTAAAAGGCACCTGTCTTGAGCCACCGCCTCCAAAAGCCTTTCATTCCATCCTAATGGGGCAAGGTGCCCAGCTTGCCCCACCCTTGGGATGGGTTAGCTCTCTGCCTCCCTGTTGGGGTTTCAGGCACACACATCAAAAGAGTAGCCCCCCCCCCCCCTACACCGAAAGAACTTACAGGCTCTGCCTGGGAGCCTGACATCACAGCAGGAATGCCCACCCTGGGACTGAGGCATTGTGTCTGGAAGGTCCCCATTGGAAATGTCCCTGTGGTCCTGGAAGGGGCTCCCTAGCTGGACTTCTGTCTCCTGTCACTGTATGCATTGCAATAGGTGTTGCCTAATGCCAGCTTGCTGATGGAGCTGCACTGTCCCCTGTGGGAATGGGGCAGGGTGGGTGCTAGGTGCAGGAGGGGGTGGCAGGGGATCGGAGGGAGTGGAAGGGAGATAGATAGTCGAGGTAGGGGAGTGCTAGGAGAACGACACATGCCCTCTTGGCAGGGGTCGAGGAGACCCCAGCCCTGAGGAGGGCAGAGGGAATGGCACCAACATTCTAGAAATGCCAGCAGGAAAGAAGGAGGTCCAATGTATAGGGCAGGCGCATTTGTGGCTGCGTCTGCGCCTGGGAAGGGGGCTGCCTGTTGGTTTGTGGGGGTCTCTGCTTCATAGCTGGCAGCCCCTTGAGTAGGGCACCTGGGCAAAGTGTACACCTCTGTGGAAACTGCAGATGAGACGGTAATGGCCTGGGTCAATGTTTGTGATCTATTGCTAAGTGAGGGAAAGCAAAGATGTTACGAAACAGAACACAAAGTGGGGTTCCTATTTTGCAAGCGTGGTTGGCAAGACACCAAGTGGTGGCCATGGTTCTCAGTGCGGCCGCACGGGTGACTTGCACTTCTCCTCTCTTTTTTTCTGGGAGTAGGATTTTTGTCAGTATCAGAAAAGAGCTGGTTTTAGAAAAGGGCTAGTTGACAACGTATGGTTTGAAAGAGTCTACCGCGTGGGAACCGTGGGAGATGCAGACAGATGACCGCCAGACCTGCTCACTGCCTTCAGATCACCAACACGCACCATGTTCAGTGTGCAAGAACCTGGCCGTAGAACCCGGGCTGCCTAGGTTCAAATCCCTCTTCTCCAGCATCCTAGATGTGTGACCTGAGCACGTGGCTTGCCCTTTCTGTGTCTCGGTTACCTCATCTGTACAATGGGGATAAGAATACCGCCTGTAAGGATCAGGCGAACCGATGCACGTCAGCACACAGAGAAGCAGAGAGTGAGCACAACGTAAGTGTTAACTGTTGTTGTTAATAGTGGTTAAGAGCTTTGCTTCTGGAGCCAGCCTGTCTGGGTTCAAATCCGTACTCTGTCTCTGTCTGGTTTGGGCAAATCCTTGGAACTCTCTCCGCCTTGATGTGCTCATCTGTAAAATGGGGAGGAAAGCAATGGGTCTCATTAACCCAGGGACTGTGGATAAAGCACTTTGAACATCCCCGGGCACATAGACACACACACACACACACACACACACACACACACACACATGCACCGATAGGGTTTCTGAGACTTGTAGTGGGGAGTCTACAACTCTCACTTGCATGGGAGGTGCCCTGACAATTAAATTGAGAAATGGGTTTTCTTTTTCTTAAAGAGAATTCCCATCTAAAGATGACATCCACGTGACGTGGCCAAAAAGCATATGCAGAAATGTTTGTGTTCGTTAGCAATCAGAGAAGTGCAAATCACAACAACAATGAGATCTACCATCTCACACTGACACTCTTGGCAAAATTTAAAAACAAACAAACAAACAAACAAACCAAGCAGAAAACAATAAATACGGGAGAGGATGTGGAGAGACTGGCATGTTCCTACCTTGCTGGTGGGATTGTAGACTTGTACAACCACCACGGAAGTCAGTGTGACACTCCTCTGAACATTTGCAACTGCAATGTCCTTATGATCCTGCAATCTCTCTAGTGGGGGTGGACCCTACAGAATGAAAGAGCAGAACACGAACAGACGGAGACACACCTGTTTATTGCAGCAATTTCCACGACAGCAAAAAGATGGAAACCACCAGAAACTCCAATTATCGAGGAATGGATAAGCAAAGCCTGGTATAGTCATACAATGGAATAGTATGCATCTTTAAAACACAGCGGCAAGTCTGTTGAACACCTTAAGACATGGACAAGATTAAAGCCCATTAAGTCAACCACATGAAGACACGTATTTTATGACGACATTATGTATTCGTCTGGGTACTTTGGAGAAACAAACCCACAGCAACTCATGTATAAGAGAGAGTTTTATGTAAAGATTAACTGTGCATCAAGAAAACATCCCAACCCAGTGCTGCCCAAGCCCACAAGTCCAACATGAACCCATTAACCCATATGTCCAACACCAGTCCACAAAGTCCTCCA
>NW_022107432.1:30633294-30655650 GCF_000313985.2 Echinops telfairi | reverse complement strand
GCAAGATATGACAAAATAATAATTTATAAATTATCAAGGACTCATGAGGGAGGAGGGAGCAGGGAGAGAGGGGGAAAATGAGGAGCTGATGCTGGGGGCTTAAGTGGAGAGGAAATGTTTTGAGAATGATGAGGGCAATGAATGTACAAATGCGCGTTACACAATTGATGTATGTATGGGTTGTGATAAGAATTGTATGAGCCCCTAATAAAATGATTAGAAAAAAAAGAAAAGAAAAATAACAAAACAAAACAAAACCAAAAAAACCCCTCCAGATTCCTTACCCCTCAGACCCCAACATTGATCTGTGTGGCTCTAAAACGGGAAAAGTAAAAATGAAGCAGACTTGGATTCTTTAGGGACATACAAAAAAAGAGAGAACTCCTGTGTGAGTCTTGGGAGGCTAGAGAAACAAATCCATGTGTGTATAGGAAAGAGTTTTATATACAAGAGCAATTGAATATTGAGAAACCATCCCAGCCCAGTCCAGATCAAGCCCATAAGTCTGATATTAGCCCATGTGTCCGATACCAATCTATAAATTCCTCTTCAGACTCAGGAAACATATGCAATGATGCTGAATGCAGGAAGATCACAGGCCAGTGGGTGGGAAGTCTTGTGGATCCAGTGGCGTTGTAAACATCTCAGCGCTGGCAGGGCTCTCCGCATGGCTTCTCCGGCTCCAGAGGTCTGGCTCCATCAGCCTCTCTCCATGTGTCTTCTCCACAGGGATGTCGCAGGGAATGAGCAGAGAGAGGTGTCTCCCGCCTCCAAGGAGGAAATCCCAGAGTTCCCCGAGTCCTCAGGAGAAGGCCAGGCCCACACAGAGGCCTCATTGGCTATATCCTGACTGACAAGCTAGACTCCACCCCTATACTCTTAATCCTCAAATTGACACCAGTGATGTAACTATCGCAACTCCCATCATTGCATAAACGTTTGGCCCCACCAAACCAGGATCCTCTCCTGGGTTTATGAAGAGAATTCTGACTTCCAAGGTCCCATCTGCTAAAGTTCAACCCCTTCCTTAACCTGGGCCTGGCCACCAGAGACTTGCCTGGGAAGTCTTCTCGGTGAGTCTGTTTAAGCTTTGTGACCCTTGTAGCTACCAGTCCCTTTCTGTCACCATCGGGGCTGGGCTTGGAGGAGTAAAGGAGTAAAGACAGATGCTGTGGGTCCATTTTGTTCGAGGCCAGAAGAAGAAATGGCTGATGCCTGGGGCAGAGCAAAGCCCTGAGCAGGCAGGGAAAGCTGGAAGCCCTTCCGAGTACACTCATCGAAGACTCGTGGCCATTGAATCCATGCAGACTCATAGTGACCTGACAGGCCAGGATAGAGCGGCCCCTGTGAGTTTCTGAGAAAGTGGAGTACAAAACCTTGTGTCTTCCTCCCTCAGAGCAGCTGGTGGTCTCAGCTGCTGACCTTGCAATTAGCAGCCCAGCCAGTAACCACTACTCTACCAGGGCTCCGCAGGAATGCATAGGAGACAAGAAACCTCTGGTGTCCCAGGGTGGTTGGCAGCTCAGGAACTCCTCCACTGCAAGGCTCATTGGGAAAAGGTGCTGCTCTGGGGACTTGAACCAGGAGGGGCTAAACTTGAACAACTGCAGGCCAGGGAGAAAAAGCCCAGTTGTAGATCCGTGTTCCGTATTGAGACCTGCTTTCTCCTTAGTTAGAAGTGCCTTAAGACTGCTTTGTTGGTCTGCCTTATTAAACATACATGTTGTTAAAAACATCTTATTCAGTTGGGGGTGGAAGTTTGTGCAGTAAATTAGGTGCCTATTGAGTAACTTCTCGATATAACGTGCTCTTCGGTGATGTTGGTACATTGTCCACTTGGTGTCAGCCTCCTCATTATTGTAACCCCATTCTAGTTATTCCACGTTCATTCATTCATTCTCCCTGTATCCCCCCCAACCCACCCCCATTCTTATCTTTGCTTTAGAATAAATATTGACCATCCTGTAGATTTTTTTTTAAGGAGCACGGTACTTATGGGTGATATTGTTTATTTCATGAGCCAGTCTATTATTAGATCAGTAGAGTTGAAAGGTGATCCTTGGATAGACATGATTTCGGTTCTCGGTTTAAAGGGTTTCTTAAGGTGTCAGTCTTAATCTCTAGTAACCCATTAAGTCTGGCTTTAAAACAAAAAGATTTAGAGTTTGGGTCTACAATTTCTTCCCATTCCAGCTGAGACAATCTCTTGTGGCCCTGGTCAGAACAGTTGGGATTGGTATCTAGGAGCTGTCTAATTCTGGTCTCTGGATGGAGAATCTGTGGCCCACTTAGGCAATTAGACTTGTTGATTCGTTTCTTCTGTAAGTCTTTGCTTTTCTTCTTTATCTTTTGCTCCAGTTGAGTAGGAACCAATTTATGTGTCTTAAGTGCCAGCTAGCAATTTCCCAAGACCCCAGTACTCAACCTTTATAGACCATGTTGTGCCAGTTGACGGACTTGTCCCATGGGACGATGATCATAAGACCTTACATGCAGAAAACCAATCCTGAGAGGCGATTGGTTAGGTCTGGGCGGTATCCACAACGGCGTCTCCTGTGTGACTATATGCACAGCTTACACACACATGTATCTGTCTATAAACATTTAGGTTTCTAATTTGAAATGGATGAAATTGGGCAGAGGGGATGCCTACTTGTTTCAATGTCCGGCATGAATTCTCAGTGTCGCTCTGGACTAAGCTTCAGGGGACTTTTCTAGAGTGTGCTCAGAACCGCACGGTGTGCTCCACACTAGATGTTTCCTGGACCCCTTTATGATTGTTTTGTGTGTTTCGGTTTTATTCTCTTTTGGGGATTGTTAACTTCAGGATGGCAAGGACTTCCCCAGCCCCGCGCAGGGCAGATAGATACTCAAGGGTGGAGGCTTTAAGCAGATCTGATGGAAGCGGTTTCATGTTTAGAAAAATCATTCTTAATGGCTGCAGGAGATCCAATCCTTCTCCACTGGCTTCTGATCTACCCACCCCACCCCACTTCTGAGCAGGCTTGAACTTAGACTTTCTGTTACGAATAAGTACAGGCAATGAAGATCCAGTCCCTCTGGTCTCTCTTCATGTGGTGCTCACTGCCAATGAGTCGATGCCAACCTTTAGTGACTCTACAGGACAGGGTCGACCTGCTCCTGTGATTTTCTGAGACTCACTGTTTATGGGAGTAGAAAGCTCCATTTCTCTCCTGGAGCAGGTGGGTGGTTTTGAACTTGCGGATCCCAGCCCAATGTGTAACCACTCCTCTACCAGGGCTCCATTCCATGTGGCCAGCTGCATCTAAAACAATGTGTGTTTGTACTAGGAAATGATTGGAGACAATCTAAACTTTCAACGGAACAGTGGAGTTCTGTGCAGAAGCGAAAAGCTTGGGCGAAGGACCTTGTACCTCGTGATGGAGAACAGCTCTAAGATAAATGAAGTGGGGCCAACAACAAAAACCGAGGTGCCCGATACTGTGTTTGCATGTCTGTCACACGATGTATGCATATTTGCTTCCAAACTCAAATTCACGGCCATCAGGTCGATTCAGTGACCCTCTGGAGAATGTCACAGTGTCCCCGTGGGTTTCTGAGACTATGATTTTAATGGGAGTAGAAAGCCTTATCTTTTTTCCAGCAAAGCGGTTGGTGGTTTTGAACTGCTGACTTGTGGGTTACCAGTCCAACACATAACCACTACACCCTCAGGGCTCCTTAGAGGTCCACAATTCCAAATTCTAAAAAACCCTGAAGGCCAAAACTTTTACCCTGGGTGTGTGGCATATTAATTTGGTATCAAAATCTGAGCTGAAAGACTGTGAAGCCACTTGTGGTTTTTGTTCATTTCCATGAGTATGAAAACACTATGGGGCTGCCCCAAACCTAGGGACTAATAGTCCTGGTTTGCCTAGGACTCATGGGGTTCCCAGACATGGGACTTACACCAGGACAGTCTGGGACAAATAGAGATGCTGGGTCCTGTTCGGTTGGATAGTAAAAAATTATATGCTTAGCTTGTTAGTTAGATGACATGAAGTAGGTTCCGACTTACAGGGGTCTTATGCTCAACTGAGGCAGAGCCCTGGTGACACAGTGGTTACACACTGGGCTGGGATCCGTAAGGTCAGCAGTTCAGAACTACCCGTGGCTCCAAGCAAGAAAAACTGGGTTTTCTAGTCCCATAAAGAGTGACAGTCTCTGAAATTCATAGGGGCAGTTCTACCCTGTCCTACGGGGTCACTATGAGTCGGCATGGAGACGATGGCAGTGGGTTTTTTGTTTGTTTGCCCAATAGAATGAAACACTGGCTGGTCCTGGCCCTCCTCCCAGTCTCTTCCATGTCTGAACCCACAGTTGGAATGACTTTATCAATCCTGCTGGTTGAGGGGCTTTCTCTCTTCCATTGACCTACTTATCAAGCATGCCATGTCCTGTTCTAGGGACCGGTCCCTCCTGATGACATGTCCAAGGTACACGGGTCCAAGTCTTGAGGTCCTGGATCCTGAGTAGCCATCCTTACCCATCCTTCTTCCAACACAGATGTTTTTGTCCTTTGGCCGTCCCCAGCACATTGAAATCGCCTTCCCCAGCACCACAGTTCAAAGGCATCGGTGCCAGACTCACCTGGTTATCTTTATGAAATCTGAAATGTCTGCTGTCTGGCCTCAAGGTGGGCCTGGGCTGGCCTGGATGAGCCAGGGAGGAGAGAGCTCACCAGCCCCGGCCTTGGCCTCAGGGAAGGGGAAGGAGGTGGCTGGAAGGCAGTGTTCCCAGCGCCCCCCCCTCTCCCCCCGCCCCCCCCACCATCGGCATCTTTGGACCGTGTGCCCTCTGAAAGCATTAGCTCCTCAAAAAAATAAATACAGGAAATGATTGGGAAAAAAAACACC
Organism: Echinops telfairi; assembly: GCF_000313985.2. Classification (NCBI taxonomy): domain Eukaryota; kingdom Metazoa; phylum Chordata; class Mammalia; order Afrosoricida; family Tenrecidae; genus Echinops; species Echinops telfairi. The sequence goes on along the minus strand of NW_022107432.1, from coordinate 30,650,773 downwards.
AGACTCTCCGCACTTTTGATGAAGCTACACATAGAATTTTTTAAATGACTGGAAAAATAAATAAATGCTGTGAGTTTTCATCGGGGATGCCTTTATTTGTCAAAGCAGTATTTGTCTGTCGCATTCTGTTGATTCCAGTGTATCCTGCTCTCTGAGCCACAGTGGTGGGCTCAGCACACACACACACACACACACACACACACACACACACACACACACACACACACAGCCCTTTGAGTTCTCCGAAGCTGGTCTCCCTGGACTTGACCAGCAGGTGAGGCTGCTTGCTGGCTTCAGCAGCAGGCTCCAGACTGCTCTGGGCAAATTTTCTTGGTTGGTTGTTAGTATTATTTTGAAAAATCAAGAACAATCATGAAAGGCAAGTAGGAACAGGCCGGGCCAGCTGAAAATGCCTGCATGGCTCTGCCCTGGGTCTTGGGTGATATAATTAGCTGGTTTTATCCAGCGGTGAGTGGGCGGCTCCCCTGGCACCCAGCAAGTCCACTGCAGAGGCCCCAGGATGTTGCAATGCGAGGCAAGCCCGGGCAAGGCCAGAGAGGCTGCTGTGCTGTGCGGAGGAGGAGCCGAGTTTCAGCGCTGTGTGGGGCGTGGGGCGTGGAGGGAGTAGGGGACTGGGGTGGGGGTGGGGGTCAGGGGGCGACTACCCAGGAGGCAAAACTGTCCTCTAGAGTGCTCAGCCTTGAGCTCCTGGGACAGCCTCCTACCCCACCCCCTGGAAATTCCAGTGCCCCTCTCTCCTCCCCCATACCCCTACCAAGAGAACCTAATTGGCACTGACAGCTTCCAGAGGTGAGAAAGGGGACTGCTGGGCATGGGCAGATGGAATCAGGGTGCCCAAAGCAGGGATGCTGGGGGATGGGGAGATGCCAAATACCTGAGGAGAATTTTCAACATTCGCCCGATACGCCTTCAATAAACCCTCAACCAATTTTGATTCAGTGGCTCAAGAATCCAGTAGGCAGAAATTTAGAATCTGTTTTTATTTCATATGTCCCAGTCTATATACTCATTGCATTGAGTCAACAGGTTCCAGAGACTAACTCTTTAGGGAGTAGAAAGCCTTGCCTTTCTCCTGTGGAGTGGCTGGTGGTTTTGAACTACTGACCTTGAAGTTAAACAGCCCAATGGGTAACTCACTATGCCACCAGGGTTAATATCTATGTGTATGTGTGCACATATACACATATTTTTAGTGAATAGATTTATCCGTATGTATATGTGTATTTAAATGGCATCATTTGGGGGATAGAAATATACCAATTCAACAAATTTAGCAAAACTTACACGTGCAATTCAGTGACATTGGTTACATTCTTTAAGATGTGGGGTCTATGTCTAAATCTATTTTATTTTAAAATATATTATTATTTTACAATGGTCTTAACACTTTAAAAATGTTAAGAACATGTGTACTTCTAGGTAGTTGGTGCGCAGCACACCTCCAGGGGGCACTGTCCTCTCGGATGACATCAATGGTGTCCCTGGAGGTGGACCAGCTCCTCTCCCAGGGCAATCATTCGCATGGTCTGTCATTCTTCCAGAGAGGGTCAGTGTGGTCCAGGAGCGCGGCATTTCTCAAAATGAGGTTACCTCTCTTCCCATGCCCTTTGTTGAGTGACTGAGCCAGAGGAATGGAAGGACTTGAAGGATTTCCGGCATTTTCGTTGTCAGAGAAGTGTTGGACTGCTAGTCACAGGTTGGTAGTTCAAACCGGAGAGTCGCTCTCCTGGAGAAAGTGGAGGCTCTCTGATTTGGTTATAATGTATAACATTGGGGGCAAGGAGGTATGGTAAAGCAATAGACTAGACTGTTGACAGGTGGGAAATGGAAGATTTCTTCCACAAGAGGGAGAAATCAAGGACTGGGTGAAGGGGCACTGACTACTAGTTTAAACACTTGACTACAAAGATGATGATCTGAAATGTAAACCCCCATCTAAATTTCAATTTAAAAATTGTTATTATGAAAACCGATTTCTAGCCTCCAAATTGTCTGGATGGCAGTGGGTTCCTGGTGACAGAGGACGGGGCCTCCCCTAAAGTCTCACCTCGGCAAGCTGTACCCCCAACTCCCACCCCGACTGCAGGCTGGGTCCACCCACTCCATTAAGGTCCCGTCAGGGTTTCCGTGGCTGAATCTCTAGCAATAAAATGGCTTTTCTTCTTCAGAATCCTGCTGGTACGGCTCCAGGGGGGGTTGCAGACAGATTTGCTGAATAAGGGATTTTCCTGCATGTCAGTGTTATGACTGCTCAGTAGACTTTGATGCTGCTGACTAGGTTAAAAAAAAAAAAGCCCTGGATCAAAAGGAGCTGCTGCTTTGGGAGTGAGGGAGGCTCATGTCTGCCTGGTCATGGGGATAGTGACTGGGGTTCTTTGCCCTCCAGCCTCTCAGATCATATTCCGAGTTCCGGATCATCCAGAGCCACCTCAGTCCAAGCCAGCACCTTCTGGGGCTGCGGCTTTCCCATCTGTAGTAGGAGTCTGGGGCCAGTGACAGTTCAGAGGTAGAATTCTCACCTTCCAGCCTCGGTTCGATTCCCAGTGACTGAGCTTTGTGAGCAACTGCCACCCTCCGCTCAGTGGAGGCTGCGTGTTGCTATGATGCCAAACCGGTTTCCGCAGGGCTTTCCGTCTAAGGCAGACTTGGAAGAGCGAGCCACTTCCCCAAATCAACCAGAGGTTTGGTCAGCAGTAGCTTACTGCAAGGAGTGGGGCCCGGCAAGGTGGGAGAGCACAGAGAAAAATGGCTGATGGAAGGAGATTTGAGACAGAGGAAAGTTAGACCAAACTCAGGACATTGTTTACCCTGGAGTGGAGAACGGAGGGCCAGGAGAGGAACACGCTGGAAGGTGTCAGTGGTTTGTATTTTCCCAGGTCTCTGGCTGAACGGCAAAGCTCCACGGATCACCATTGCTCAATCGGCAGCTGATCCCGAGGCGGGTTCAGCGGGTGTTACTTGTTACGATTTCTAAATGAATGAGCAGCTGGGCGACTAGAAAAGAAAGGGTCCAGAGGCAGGGACGCTGAAGCCGAACCTCAGAGTGCAGGCCTCAAGTGGCCCCTTGCATAAATATTCACTGAGCCCCAGGCCACCGGCTGCTGGGCCCAGAAGGTACAAAGATGGATAAAACATGGGCCTATCCCGCTAGGTTCCCAGCTCCAAAGCTGTACGGGACCCACAGGTCACGCAGGCCAGTGAGGCATAGAGAGAGGCTTGCTCCCTAGAGTTCTTTCTGGGAACCGAACCCTGAAAGCCCTCAGCTTCAAGGGCTCATGAGGGTTGGCTCATGAAGGATCAGGAGGCAGTGAACCAGCAGGGAGAGGAGTGAAGGCAGGGTAGAGTGGCCAGAGAAACTCATTCCTGGGGAGACCTCTGCTCATCCGGGGACCTCTGTCCACACTACTACTGTGAGGTAGCAGAATAGGAGGGGCTGTCCCACACCATGCCTGCACAAGGCCCCTACAGGAGGTTGGGAAGAAAAATCAGGCAAGCCTTAGCCACCCATGAAGACTTTAACTGGGCACGCTCCAATTCAGCACCCCACAACCCTTCCCTAGCCAGGTAGGCTCGATTCAGCCAATGGGGTCAACCAATACCTTAGACCACGCCTCCCCTACCAGAGGTTTAATATACCTTGCCAGTGGGATGGCTTCTGTCCTCCTTCTGCCCCTCTCCCCTTGACCCTGCTCCTGCCCTGTACGGCCGCGCCTTCGTTGTCTCTCTGGCCTCAGGTCACCACGTGTGGACTCAACGTCCCACGAAGTTGCCCGTGTTCAGTGGTGGACCCCAGCCCTGCTGAAGCGCGGTTTGACACACTTCCCTGAAATAGCGTGTACTCTTTGAGACTGTAAAACCTGAAACTTCTTCCATCCTTTATAAAACCCCACTTGGATCACAAACCAGGCTTCGGCGTGAATTCTTTCTCGTGTGAAGCCAAGCACCGAGGTGTTACCCACCCGAATACTACGATGATACTCACTGCTTAGTGCTGACCCGAGTGCTGGTTGCACACAGCCCCCATCAGGTGAGGGTGAGGGCGCCCAGTCGCATCCTCATTCTTTCTTTTTGAAAGCAGGGCTGAGTTTTTCGGCTCACGAATGTACTATCTCTGTGGTGCGGCCTCTCCTCTGTGGTCTCACTTCTGTGTGGAGGTGAATTCTTCCGAAAGCTGCCGTCCCTGTTCGGGACTCCCCGGTCTTCTTCTGAGAAACGGTGACATTATCCCCAGCACTTCCTCTCTCTTCCCAGGGGGTGGGCGGGCCCCTCCCTCCTGCAGCCACCAAGGGGCCCTGCTTACACTTTCCTTCCTCAAGCCTGGGCTTCCCACTTTTCCACTCGGCTAGTGGAGACAGCTGGGGTAGGGTGGGCTGGGTCTTGGCCGCCTATCTTCAGCCTGGACCTCCCTTTCTCCATCCTTATTTACTCCTTGGCCTCCTGGGGAAACAGGCCTGGGCAGCAGACTGTGGTCGCATTCTGTCCTGTGGCCCTCAGGGCCAGTCAGGGTATAGCAGGGGCTGGTGACTGTGTTGCCCTCAGCTGCCCACTTTGTGGTGGGGAGGGGGCCGCAGGAGATAGAGACTCCAGGGAGATCTTGAACTCCCGAAGTGCAAGTCTTTCAGGGACCTGAGTTTCTTTACATGGAAAACGTGGCTTGCAGTAGGCTTGGGGGATTAGCCTGGTGTCTGGCACAGGTGTTGGTGTGCGCAGGTGTATGTGCAAGGTGGGTGCCGGCTCTTGTGACCTGTAAGGAGCTTCTCCTCTGCCCTCTTCAACACAGCAATCCTCTCTGGAGAGACGCACCTGGCTACACACTGCAAACCTTGAAAAATAAAATACAGTGCTCAACAGTCCTAGATACTCAGTAGATGCTTACTAAATATTTGCAGAATTCCATGATGGGGGGTGGTGGGGAGCTAGAAGTTATTTTTAAAAATCACTTCCCAATAACAACAACAAAAAGAATTATCTCATTGTGAATCTCAGGACCACAAAACTCTAAATAATTCAAGACAAGCCTTCATTAAGGGGGGAAAAAAAAAATCCAAAGTAAACAGACAGACAATGTCGAGTCTATTTGAAATGCCTCAAAGCTGGGGGGATCCAAGGCAGCTGGAGTATGTGGTTGTCCTCTGCTGGACTCTTGACAACCCAGGTCTTGGGTGCTGGGGCAGGAGAGGTGGGGGTAGGCACTAGGGGAAGGGACTCCTGGGATCTCAGACTTCCCTGGGACCCGCTGAAGCCCAGCTACAATGTTGACCTGATTCAGGGGTCTGGCAGAGGAGGGGGTCTGAGTCTGTGCCCTCCCACTTGTCTGGGGCCCCCATCTCACCAGAAGAGGGGGAAGCCTGTTCTCTGAGTCCGTCTGCCTTAGAGAGGGAGAAGACTGGGCATGTCCAGGCAGGAATTTCCAGACTCATCAGTCAATACAGCTGTTCCAAGAGCCTGTATGCTATGTTTTAAAATGGATTGCTGCTCAGATTTACTCTCTGTTCTCTGCAATATTAAAAAAAAAATATATATATATATATATAGTAGGAATTGAGTCTATGGCAGTAGGCCTCCCCCCCTGCGCATGCACGGTAAATATATAGGTAACAAAATTGTCTTTTCCATCATCCTGGCACGTACCAGTCAGTAACCTTAATGATGACCATCACATTTTGTAATGATTTTTAAAGCAGAAAGAGCAATGCTTCTGGTGAAGGGGGGAAACAAAGGTGGGGGCTGATGGGGGCTAAGGTGTGAGGGTGAGAGGGAACAGCTGAACGTCCCACCCAATTCTGTAGCTGTTAGAAGCACCCCAGTAGGCAACTTTCATCAATGTCACTTTGCTCATCTTGGAAATGAGGAACCCTGGCAAGTCCCCCAGACCATCTAGCATCACTGAAACCAAGCAGACAGCAGGCAGAGCCATGGTGGGACCTCAAAGGCCTGAGTTCTGAATCTGCTACAGCCATTTATTCTCCATGGCACTTGAGTTGGGCCACATAAGGTCTCTGAGCCTCAGTTTCCCCCACAGTAAATTTGAGGGTGCGTAGGAATAGCCAGGAGATAGATAACTCGCTACCCAAATGCTGTTCACCCCCCCTCCCCCAACACTTAAAAGATTTTGTCATAGTTGAGAATCTACATGGAGAAATAGATGCCACTTCCAACACCTCTGCACGGACATTTCAGGGATGTTGCTTATGGATTTCGAGGGAGTAGTAACTTTCTCCAATTCCTCTTCCGGGTCTGCCTCCCCATTAACATCCACTCTCCTGCTCCGGGAGCTTACTGTCTCTCCTCTTTGAGAGCTGCGGTTGTCCCTTTGATTCCACACACTGTAGACCGTTCTTAATTTTCTCGGAGGCAGTTGACAAGCCACCACTTTGTATCACCCAGGTTCACTAGGCCTGTTTTCTCATCTTGAAATAAAGGGGATTGGATTCTGTTGGGGCCTCAGAGATGCTGCTAGACTTTCGGGTTGCCCCTAAGAGCTTGGCGGAGTGATGGCCTGGGGAGCGCTCCGCAGGACTAGTGGTGGGCTTTTCTGGGAATGACCAGACGAAGCACCTTGTTTTTATGATTTATTCTTTATTGGGTGGTTATTTATTAATGTCGCTCCTCGGTGGGGTAAGTCCTTGCCTAAAATCGGTCGGCGGTGGGCTACAAAGGGGGCGGGGGACAGGGGCCCCCTCCTGCGGAGCGCCCACCCACTCTCCAACTGGAAAAGGCCGGATTTCTGACTCTCATTAGTGGAGCAAAGGGTAGTGCGCGCACAGCCAGGCGCGCAAAGGAAGCGCCCTCTGCAGTTCGAGGCGTTCTGGGAGACCTGCCGCTGTCCTGGTCGCCGAAACCCCGCCCAGGCCTCGGGGGAGGGCGGACGGGCCGGGGCGCGCGTTGGGCCCGGCTGCGCGCGAGGCGTGCCCGAGCGGGACTATATCAAGGCTGCGCACCGCCGAGCCAGCTCAAGTGCGAGCGGGTACCAGAGCCGGTCCCTCGGAGACCCGAAGCCAGGAGCCGATTTGTACAGACAGACGCGCAGACACTCGGACAAGGTGAGAGAGCAGTGGCAGGAGAGTGCTGACCCCGGACTGGAAACGTCCAGCTCAGTGTGGCGTGTGTGTGCGCGCGCGCCCTGCATTGTGTGTGTGCCCCCGCGCGCGCGGTGTTCACCGCGGTTTCTGCGGCAGGTGAATGGCGGGCGTGAGTCCCTGCGCTGGGCGGTGGGCGCACCGGTGGGTAGGCGCGCGTCGGGGTCTGGGCTGTTTGGGGACCCGAGACTGCGGGTGCTGGAGTAGGGGGTCGCTTGCTCCGCACGCCTCCCGCCCAGAGTTCGCTCCGGCTGGGCACATCGTGGGTGGGGCCGCCCTCGGAGTGGCCGCAGTGGGGAGTGCCCTGGACCCGGGACGCCACTTGCGGAGGCGCCCGCCGTGGCGGGGCGTGGGGGGAACCCCCGGGGACGCCGGCAGGTTCCAGGGGTTTCAGTCCCCGGGTGGCTCTCGCTCGGTCTTTCGATCCAATTGGTACCACCTAAGACCCCAGAGGTCCAGATCCCCAACGCCACCGGTTGGCGCGGAGGTCAGCGCGGGCTGTGTCCCCCGGCCCTCTGGAACGTGCCAGGGCATGTCCCGTCCCATAACAGCAAGCGAAGAGGTGACTCATGACAAGGAGACCCCGGGAGGGGGCCGGGTGAGATCAGAACCCTGCCGGGCCGGGAGGCGGTGGCTCCCCAGAAGTCCCCCCCGCCCCTCCGCGGTCACACTCCCCCATCAGCTCAGTGGCCTACTTGGCTGGTACACTGTGTTCCCAGGGAAGCCGGGGCACCGAGAGGTCCGGGACTCGGTGTCCGGCCCCCGCCCCGCGGCGCGCCCTCGGAAACCCGGGGCCCCGGTCCCGTGCTGGGCGGGCTCGCCCTGAGTCCGAGCAGCGCAGGGGCCTGTCCATCACCCGTGGCCCAGGGCCACCAGGAGAGCCCCGTCCATCCAGCCTGGTCCTGGGGCTGGGACTGGGGGATCCAGGGCCGGAGCGAGCCGAGCCTGGGCGCGCAGCCCACACCCACCGGTATGGGAGTGGGGTGGGGGCGCATCTTTGCGGGGTGGGGCTTCCGAGCCTGCGGACCCTATCCCTGACCCATCAGATGCTTGTAGGACCTCGGGGAGCCCCAGCCCCAGCCCTAAACTCCCTCTCTAAGGGTTGAGGGGTGTAAAAGGGCGAGTCGCCGCCCGGCGTAGCCACCCAGCGCGGACCTCGGACCGCGGGCACCACCAGTCACTTGGGGGAGCGGCCCTGGGCGCCTGGTGGACGCTTGACGCCCCTCTTGTATGGGCATAGAACCTTGGTATGGAGTTTGACACTTCGGGGTGCCTGGGCAGCTCTCCACCTTCCCTCCACGTCGCGTTTCGGGCAGGACTTTGGAGCGGTTTTGTTTTCGTTGTTCCTGTCTATTTTTATTTTCCATGGATCTGACTCATTTCGTGCTTTGGGCGTGGAGATAGGTGGAGGGGCCAGATCTCGGCGGGCGGGCGTGTGTGTGTGTGTGTGTGTGCTCGCGCGTGAGAGGGAGAGCGAGACGGAACCAGAGACGGCGCGGGAACGCGCGGTTTCCCAACAGCGGCGGGGGATTCGGAAGCGGGCCAGCTCAGCGTGACGTGTTCGCGGCCCGCGGACCCACCCTCGCAGTCGCAGTCTCCTCCTTCCCTGCCCCGGTGACGCGCGGCGGGAGCGCGAGCCGAGCTGGGGGCCGGAAACTGACTCACCACCACTAGTTCCCTCCCGCCGGCCCCGCCCGGCCCCGCGCGTGATGTCCGGGGCGTTCGCGCCCTCTCCCGGCCCGGGCCAGAATAGCAAGCCACCGGAATCCGCTTCTTCCCGCCAGCACCCCGCGCGCATTTAACGTCCCTCTCCTCGCGCCGCCGCTTTCCGGAGACCACCAGCCGGTTCCTACGGTGTTTCCTGAGCGCTTACTATTTGCCCCAGGGTCAGAGTGTGGCCGGAGCGCTGTCGTTCGTTAGTTTGATCTAAGGCAGCAGATCCGACAAGGGAAAGAATGGTTTGTGTCTTTTTTTCTGAGCTGGAAGTAAGGATAAAGGGGTGAGAACAGATTTTCATGGGGAAGGAGAGGCCCTGGAGAGGCATTCTGTAGGATCCATCTTCAGTGGCTTGAAGCCCAGGAATACCAGCCCTCCAATCAAAGGCCCTCAGAGCCCTTTGGGGAGCTGGGTTCCCAAATTTAAGTCACTTGCTTGGGTCCCCATCAATTTGAATCCCCGTGGGGAAGGGAAGGAGGTTTTCGAGATGGTGGCCCTTTGTGGGAGTAGGAAGCCTTGATTTCCTCTCATGACACCCACAGGGGCAGTTCAATAGCAGCCAGAGGGAGGAAGGGCATTAGTGCTTACTTTGGGAAAAGCCCCCCACGTCATTCTGTTGGGTGTATCTGGGTAAGAAACTTGAAAATTGGAGACAGACTAGGGTGCAGGAGCGGAGAGCACAGAGCCCAGGGCAGACAGGCCTGGATTCAAATGGATTGTGTGCTGTGTGACCTTGGGCCATTTTACTAACCTCTCTGAACCCTGGTTTCTTCCGTGGAACGGAGCTAATGTATACCCATGTGCAAGGAGGACTGACATCGGTCACTTACTTAGACCAGCCCCTGGCACATAAAAATGTATACATGAATCCCACCCCTTGCCCTGAGGAGGACGCGGAGGCGCTCTACTCCCACAAAGAGTCGCAGAAAACCACCAGGGCAGTCTGTCTTGTTCTGGAGGGCTGCAGTGAATCGGAATGGACTCGCTGGCAGTGAGTTTCCATTTTTCCCCCCTGGCCTTGAAGAGAGTGGGCAAAGGTTATTTGAGGGCTCTGCCCACTGCATCGTGTGACCCCCCTCGATGAGGTCATGTCCCTTGCCTTCTTTAGTGGTGTGTTTGGTTGGCAAAAGCTCTTCATCTCTCCGAGCTGGCAAAGCAGCCGGATGACGTTGTAGGGGCGGCAGGTGGTGCCACGTCCGAATCTGGCTAACCCTGGGGGAAAATGCTCAGCAGAGTTCCCATTCTCAGAGCCTGCAAGTCGGGACTTTTCCCCAGATAAACCCAGTTCTTGCCAAAGACGTGCTGCTGTGTGACGCTGGGCAAGTTACTTAGCTTCTCTGAACCTCTTGGGTCAAAAGGAGCCAGTGCAGCCCGGGCAACCTCACACTCAGTTTTGCCTTACCTGAAGTGGGAGGAGAGTTAGCTGGGAAGGCTGGTCATCTTCGATTTTCTCTTCCTGTTAAAAAAAAATAGTTTCATGGGTGTAGGCTGCGTCGAGCAAGGACTTCAAGGTGTCTAGACTTAGGTCACCCTATGTGCCTGGCAGGATGTGGCTCAGCCCGGGAGAAATCAGGGTCCTGCCCTGCCCCACCCAACTCCTCCCCAGCCCCGGGCCATCCACCGGCTGATGACAGCCTTGGGAAAGGCCCTCAGCCCACAGCACCTGTCAGCTGTGCTCTGAAGGAGTTGATAGTTGAGGGGTGAGGTGGGGTGTGGTGGGGGCAATGATGGGGTGGAGGCAGGAGAAGACTCAGCCAAAACTGAAGGCTGAGAGATAATAATGCTTCCCATTCCCCAAGCGCTTAGCTTGATGTTAACTCTAAGCACGTTGCCTCCATTGACTCAGTTAATCCTCACACTCACCCTCGGAGACATTCACTATCACTGCCTCAGTTTACAGTTTTACACTAGAGCCCAGAGAGGCTAAGCCACTTGTCTAAGGTCACCCAGCAGAGCCTACCTAGACTCCAACCTAGCCAGTCTGGCCCCAGAGCCTTTGCCTTTGACTCTGAAGAGTCCCTGTGAGGACCCACTGCCCGGTTGCCTTAGCGGATCTCCATGCCCTGTTCTTTGGACTGCCAAACAGCCCCAATTTACAGACGGGGAAGCTGAGACCTAGAGCTATGAAGTACCATGCACACATTTTAGGAAGGAACCAGGTGAGCCAGAATTAGATCTTTCTGGCCCCCGGTGCCAGGGCACTTTCAAATGGCAGAGTAGGGCTACCTGGCACAGGCCAGCTAATGTCCACTGTGGGCAAAGCTGCTAGTCCATTCAGTTGGGAGCTGACCTCTTGGCTGAGTTGGGAAATGGCTGGACTCTGGCAATTCACACATATTTGGGGCATTCACACCTGCTCGGGACACCTCAGGGTGGAAAACAAATTGGTTTTAGCTGATAATACCAGATGGTAAACAGGACTCTGGTCCCTGCCATTGCAATAAACCCATCGTTGTTGACATCAGTCTGCCCTTCAGCTGCCCACTCCCCCAGTGACCTTGGAGGAGCTAGGCTGGCTTGGCCCAGGGTCCACCCAGTGCCTTTTAATGGGCTCAGGTCCCGGGGGAGGGAAGTGGTGGGGAACCAGGGACAGTTTCTCACGTGAGGTTCTCGGGGAGGAGGGAGGTTGGCAGGAGAGGCTCAGAGCCAGGCCTCACCTGAAGTCATATCGAAAAGGTTACCTGGTCAGGTAACCTACTTACCTCGAGTCAATTGCCAGTGATCCTCCCTCACCCACTGACTGCTGTCATGCCAATTCTGACTCATAGCAACCTGAGAGACCGAGCGGAACCGTCCCTGCAGCTTTCCAAGACTGTCAATCTTTCAGAAAGCCTCGTTTCTCCGTGTAACCGGTGTTGGTGCTTGTGTCTCCATCCAGGTGCCATGTCCGACGCCCGCCAGATTCCGTGCAGCAGCAAGGTGTGCCGCCGTCTTTTCGGCCCCGTGGACGATGAGCAGGTGCGCCGTGACTGCGACGCGCTGATGGCCAGCTGCCTGAAGGAGGCCTGTGATCGCTGGAACTTCGACTTTGTCACCGAGACCCCGCTGGAGGGCAACTATGTTTGGGAGCGTGTGCATGGCCTGGGCCTGCCGAAATTCTACCGCCCTTCGGGGCCTTGGGGGGGCCATGATGACCTGGGAGGGGGCAAGCGGCCCTGCCCCTCCACTGTCTTGCTTCAGGGGACAAGCCAGGGAGACCACGTGGACCTGTCGCTGTCCTGTACCCTTGTGTCTCATTCCCCTGAGCGCCCTGAAGTGTCCCCAAGTGGGTCTAGCGCACCGCAGGGCCGGAAACGAGGACAGACCAGCATGACAGGTGAGGACCGGTGTAGAGATGGGGGCTCCTGGGATGGTGTGCCAGCGATGCCGAGAAACAATCTAGCTTAGTGGGGAGAACTGGACAGGAGAGGGGAAACGATTTGTCTGAGGTCACATGGCTATGACCAGCTACCAACGCCCCCAACCCCACCCCCGCCAACAAACAAACTCACTGCCATCGCATTGATGCCGACTCATAGTGACCCTGCAGGACAGGGTAGAACTGCCTTGTGAATTCCTGAGTTTAGAACTCTCTACAGGAATAGAAAACCCATCTTCCTCCCTTGGAGTGGCTGGTTTCGAACGGCTGACCTCGCAGTTAGCAGCCTAATGTGTAACCACCATGCTACCAGGGCTCCTTTAGCTGGCATTGTGGGGGAACTTCTTACATGCTAAGCGAGAGGTTGACAGCTTGAGTCCACCAAGAGGTACCCTGGGAAAAAGGCCTGCAACTCTCTCTGGGAACAGCGAGGCCTCGCCTGTCCCCCGGGAGCACGGGTGGTTTCCACTTGCTGACCTTGGTGGTTAGCGGCCCGACGGGCCAGCAGGGTTCCCTCAAAACATGCTGTTAGGGTGACTGAAAGGAGCCCTGGTGCACAGTGGTCAAGCAGTCCGCTGGGAACCCAGAGGTCAGCAGTTCAAACCCACCAGTCACTCTGCTGGAGCAGGAGAAAAAGCCTGGCATCCTGATCCTGTCATGAGGACAGCCTGGGAAGTGCCCCGGGGCAGTCGTCTTTTGCACTGTCCTGTCGGGCCCCAGGACTTGAACCCACTCAGTGGCACGCCACAGCAGCCACTGGGTGACCAAGGGGCTGTGTGTTCGATTCCATCGGGTTCCCCTCTCAGGAACCGCATAGAGCTTGGTGCTTGACCTCAGAGCAGAATTGTGGCTGTGGGTCCAGCTTACCAACCATCTCTGGGAAGTGAAGGCCTTGGTAGGGTGGCTCTGTTGGGCAACCCCTCTGCCTGGCCATGCTGACCTCTGGTCTCTCTCCACAGATTTCTACCACTCCAAACGCCGGCTGGTCTACTGCAAGAGGAAGCCGTAACCTGCTCACGGGAGGCCCAGCGCCCCAGGGACCACTGCTCCCTACAGCCCCTCCCACTCCCTCTGATTTGCCCTTCAGTTTGTGTGTCTTAATTATTATTTGTGTTTTAATTTAAACTCCTCCTTATGTACATACCCTGCTCCCCACGCCACCCCTCCAGCCTCTGCCATTAGAATTACTTAAAAAGAGAGACAGAGAGAGAGACAGAGAGAGAGACAGAGAGAAGGGCAGCAACCAAATAGTAGGCCATCAGAGAGCTGGGCATTTTTTATTATAAGAACCCTTATTTAAAATCCCCTCATCCTAGACTTTCCATGTCCTTTCTGTGGGAGGCCAGGAGCAGAGCCGGCTTTTGGTCAGCTGTTACCTGCCTCCCCCTCTTCACCTGCTGGGTGGCACTCTAGGAGGGCCCTGGCCCCTTCCGCTGGCTGCTGCCAGTGACATGGGCTGGGTGAACTTTACCCCCTCTTCTCCCCCACCCCAGATTCTCAGACTGGAATCCTTTATCATTTAAGAAGTAAACAGCACTTTCAAGAGCCTGGCAGAGTGGGGCATCACCAGAAATGTCAGGGTCCCCTCACCTCCTCCAGACCTGGGAGGGGTAAACTTGTAATGGCACCCGCCTCTGTCCTGGGAAGGCAGGGTCCTGTAGGGGCCCTGTCCAGACCCCTGTGCCCTCTACAGGGGAGCCCGCCCCAATGTTTGATCCCCAGCCCTGCTAACCCCTCCCAGGAGCCCCAATTCTCTCCTATCTGGACTCTCAAGTCTCCCTCTGCTCCCCTCTTCACGTTCATTCCCTCTAGTACCCGCTCAGCCCTGGTGGCAAGCCCAGGGGGCCTGACACCCCTCCCCCAACTCAATGAACTAGTGGGGAAGGGTCATCTTAGAAGTAGGGATCCCCAGTTCTACCTCAGGCAGCTCAAGCAGCGACCACCTCCTCTTCTTTCAGCTCTGAGGTGGGGACCCTAGAAAAGGTTACATAAACCTTTTTACCCTAGCTAGTTGACGGGCCTCCTGAAAGTGGGTGGGACCTTTGTTAAGGGTATGCATGTGGGGGCACAGGAGAGAAGTTTCCGGGAGGGAGCGTGTTACACCGGGGCCCTAGAACCCACCTGAGAACCGTCCCCATCTGTCCCACCCTTTCCCCATTTCATTGCACTTTGAATAGCAGCTGAACAAGGAGTCTCATGAGAAGCTGGCGAGTGCAGAGCCAGTGAGCGCTGTGTGCAGATGGCATCCTCACCGGGGTGATGTGGAAATAGGGCTCCAGAGCGGTCTTTCCCCCCTTTGACAGCTGAGCCGTGTCAGGGTCTCCAGGAAGCCAGGGAGGCACGGGCTTGCTTCCGATTCTGCTTCTAGATACGGTGGTCCCTGTCTCTGTCCTACCCCATAGCTCTTCCCCGCAGAATCAAAGCCTCTTCAAACTGACAATCCCTGACAGGGAGGGAGTGCCCTGCAAGTACTGTGATGAAACCTAGTGGAACTCTTCACTACAGATGACTAAGTAAGCCTGTCCTGAACCTTGCTTACCGGGAAAATCTTCCCTGGTTGAGTTCTGGCAACACCAAAGCACTTAGTGGGTCTGAACCCCAACCGCCTTCCAGCTCCTAGACTTTCCTGGCCCAGACTGTTTCCCCCCAGCTGCCCACGTGTGCTGGGCCCCTGGCTCTCCACCTCAGACTGTACACCTCTTGAGGGCAGGGAGCACGTTACTGCTCTATGCCCTTCAGCCTCTCCCAGAATGCTGGCTATGCAGCAGGTGCTCAATAAATATTCCTTGTAGCCTTCATTTGTGATGTTATTGCTCTCTGTACACCGTTTCATTGATAAGAACACGGAGTTGATGGCATTGGGGGTGGTTTTAATACTTCTAAAAAATAAGTTTTTAAATGGTGTACACTTAGATTAAAAAAATGCAGGGAGCTTGGCAAATTGATCACAAAGCAAAAATCAAAGCAACGAAGGAAAAACTATCACAACACCTCAGCAAAGATGGCCACGGTCATGTTTCAGTTAGTTTCCTCCTGATGTTTTCAGGGGCCAAAAAAGGAGCTTTAGGATTTTCCGGTAACTTAATGCCAGCTCTAGACTCTTTCTGGAAATTACTATTATTTCAAATTGTGAATTAGGTTTGGGTGGGGGGTAGGTTTACATACGTAATCTCCCCTTGTTCATTTTATTTTTGGTGACTATACATAGCAAAACCTGTCCCCATTGTACACTCTCTAGACGGGTGGGTGGGTGGGTGGGGGCTGGTTACACTGCTCGATCAGGGGCATTGTTGGCCTTGTGTCAGCAGTCAGCTCTAGTGGTTTTACTTCCAATTATGTAATCTCCCCATAACCTTTCCATAAAATAGCTGTTGACTCTTCGGACTTGGGTGTTTATTCGAAGTTACGCAGTACCCAAGGGTCACAAGCTCTCTCTCTGGGCTGAACCGTTACTTTAAAATTAGCTTCAGGGCATCATTTCGATTCAAGGTTTAAGGAGCAATCAGGGCTACAGTCTCAGAGGCCCCTCCCACTTCAGTAGGTCCAGTAAGTCTGTACTCTTTTAAGAGTTGGAAGTTCTGTTGTACATTTCCCCCACTTTGAGAAAAATCCATCTTTTGTGTTCCTGATCATTCAGGAGTGACGGCCAGGCACCATCTAGTTCCTCAGGTCTCAAGGAAGAACAGTGGCTCCTATAGACAATTAGCACTGTCACCTGGTTCCTTTTCTGTGGGGGGAAGTCAGACACTTGCTGCCAGACTGCTGTCTCATCCCACAGCAGGGCTGGGCCTAGTCCCTGCTGCTGGAGACAATGGACTACCTCTCTCTGGAGCCTAAGGCCATTAGCTCGGCTCCTGTGGGCGGAGTTCACACCCAACTGATAATGGTTCCTATGAAGACCCAAAATCAAGTTAAGCTGTTACCAGAAATCTAGGATCCGCCTATCTTGCCGCACATACACCCCCAATCCCTCCTCCTTCTGTAGTGCATATGTCCCTAGATCACCCCCTCCCATCACTGTAATACCTGTAGCACAACCCTTTCCTGTGATGTATATCTTCACCTGTAATGTGGGGGCTTGCACGTCCTCAATGTCCCCAGAGAGTATAAAAGCTTGGGGAGCATTAAAGTTCCCCCTCCCTCCCTCCACGTGGACCACCAAGCGGGGCTGAGGTGAGCATGCTACCATAATATGTGTCTGACTCCATTTATTTCTATATATCTCTTTTATCTCTCATGCTCTCTATAACTTTACTATAATATTTACTTATTATCGCTGTACAATTGCGCCTACCAAACCCGTAGTGATTGTGCTAGGAGCTGGCTTCTTCTGGCACTTTCCCCCCGCCTTAAATTGTTTATTGGCAGTGAGCTGGAAAGGGTGATGGAGTTAGCATACACAGACAACACCGCACACCACTGTCACAGGGGCAGCGAGAGTGAGGAAAGGGTGGCCTGGAGCCCAGGTGGTGCCCTCCCATCAAGAGGTGGGCATGGGAGGGGGCAGGGGGCACTAGGTCCTTCTTGAACGCTTGCGTTTCCTTCTTTCTCTCGTCCCAGATGCAGCTGTTGGGGCTGCAGGCATTACGCACTGTACTGGGAGGTTGACCATAAGCTTAGATGACAAGAGAGCTTCAGAAAGTGAGGAAATGGAATGGCCATCTTTGCAGCCCCTGTGGTGACCCATTTTTAGCCCAACAATAGTTCTTAAGAGGAGCGTTAGTGAGGTAGGCACACCTTAGCGCAGTGGTTCTCAACCTTCCTCATGCCGCAAACCTTTCACACAGTTCCTCATGGGGTGGTGACCCCCCAACCATAAAATTATTTTCGTTGCTACTTCATCACTGTCATGTTGCTACTGTGATGAATCTGGCCACCCCTGTGAAAGGGTCGTTCGACCCTCAAAGGGGTCTCGACCCACAGGTTGAGAACCACTGCCTTAGACTAATCAACCATCTGAGATTTTTTTAAAAAATGCAGTATTTACACCAACATAGGGGTCGGGCAGGGTTAGGGAGGAAGGTGGCAAGGAGAGGAAGTGGGGTAGGCGATGCTACACTAAAGGGCTCGAAAGGAAGGTGATCAAACAAACAAACAAACAAACAAACAAGATAATGGAGCTTTCCCACAAACATTCGGAAGGCTACCTGTCTATCATGCTGATTGACTGGACTGTCCCAGGAGGCAGTGGCCATAAGCCCCCAGACCAAGAGAACGAATCCCATGAGCTTATGGGTTATGGCTAATTAATATCAGCATCGATCGCCTTCCCTTCTCTCTTTTTGGTGGTCGTTAACTGTTTCAA
>NW_022107432.1:30626465-30630986 GCF_000313985.2 Echinops telfairi | reverse complement strand
ACACACACACACACACACACACACACACACACACACACAGTATTATTATTTCCCTTACAGATGTGTCTATTGTTTGGCTGAAAATTGAACCAGAGAGGTGATTTCGTTAGGTTTCTCAAGTGGGTAACACCTTTGTTTTTGGCTTCACACACTGAAAGAATTCACGCCAAAGCCCGCTTTGTAATCCAAGTGGGTTTTATGAAGGATGGCACAAGTTTCAGGTTTTACAGTCTCAAAGAGTTCACAACTGGGCCCGAAAAACCACGTGGAAAAGAGCACCCACACATGCAGAACTCCAGGGTGGGTGGGTGGGGGTGTGGAGAATCCCAGCTACTGAGGGGCGGGGGAGCCAGGGACGGGAGCATGGGGGCAAGAGACACAGTGGGCCCCGAGTGGGCCCCGAGTGGGTGCTCTCCCCTGCTGCAGCTAGGAGCCGGGTAAGATAGAGAGCATGCCAGAGCTTGCTCCAGGCCTTTATTCTGGCCCACCCACTGGCTGGGGGAAGGCGTGGTTGAAGGTATTGGTTGACCCCATTGGCTGGATTGAGCCCACCTGGGTAATGTCATGAGCCTGGGCCCAGTTTGGACCACCCAGGTGGACCTCCCACCTGGCTCGGGGCTTGAGTGTGAGCATGCTCAGTTTGGGGTCTTCACAGGCATCTAATGGTTGCCTAATTTCTTCTCAACCTCCTCTATGGGGGCCTTTGCAGACATGGGAGGGACAACCCCTGTCCTGAAATCTAGTTACCTAACAATTTCGTTTCAGAACTGAAGGGCGCACATAGACCATACTTCGGGGGGTTTCACTTGTCTTTATCTGACCAGAAAGTCTGATCTCCTTGATTGTGAGGTTTAAAAAATATATTAGTTCCATTGGCATATACTTTACATACCATACAATGTAAATATTCAATATATAAGAAGACTTATGCAATCATCACCACAATCAATTTCAAACATCTTCTTCTCACACTCATAGTGGTCAGTTCCCCATTTCTTCCCATCCTGCCTCCCCTTGCTAGTCCCTATCCAATCACTGTCTCTGTAGATTTACTTCTCTCAATTTCACATACAGAAAATCACACGACACAAAACACCATTGTACAAAGCAAAGAAACGACATAAGACCCAACAAAAATGACCAGACAAAACAGAAAAACCTCAATCGAAGAGAAAGCAGAAAATATTAAAAACTGGAACAACTTTAAAATGGGTCAAAAGGGAGACCAAAGGAAAGGATATTACATTTTAACTTCACTGCACCAATGTTCTATGTCTGATCGCAGGTCTGGTCACATCCCTCAACTAGGGTCAGAGGGGATTCACAGGAGACTTTATCTATGTGGGGATCCTGCAAATGGATGTTGGGCTTCCACTGGTATCCATAGATTTCTGCAAACCAGGTGTTCACAATTTAAACTTTGATATCATTCCCTCTTTCAGATTTGTGTTTTATTATTTATAATCCTTAGATCTCAGAAGCTGGTGTGCTTCTCCCATGTGGATTTACTTGATTTCCTATTTGGATGGTTGCTTGTTTTAAGACAAGACTTCAAGACCCCAGATGCTATTCTTTCTGATATCTGGGCACCATCTGTTTTCTTGGCACACTTTGCTATAGCACCCATATCTTCACTGATTTCTACATGAGGAGAAGCATCAAACAGGGCTGTATCATTAGAACTAATTGTTCTTAGATTGGGGTTAGAATTAAGTGTGAGCTCCAAATTCATTCACAGATCTATGATTTATATATGTCTCTGGTTCATTTTAGAGACACTGATATCATTTAATGATAGAGAACATTTTAAACCATCCCCCTGGGGAATAAGGTAAATATATTGATAATATTAATAACTTAACCAAAGGTGTAGAGTTTATAACACTGTTGAAAAAAAGAAGTTATACAAATATAGGCCAGCTTCAAACTGCAATACATAAATTGTTCTTTATACATATTAAGTTCTTAGGTGACTGGACACTTTTTACACAAACAGGGAAAAATGGGAGTTGCTGTTAGGGCAAAACTTTCAATAACACTCATTCACGAAGATAGAACCATGCTACCAGATTAATACATGTCATCAGAACAGAAACCAAGGAGCATTAAAATAGTAAATCTATGGGAGTCCCAGGCCATCATTCCTTGGGCACCCTCAAAGCAAGGGATCTGAACCAAACGCCAATGACCACCAATTCCATAACCTTGAGATATAGCAGTCAACTGCTTCTTCTCACACTTGTGCATTTCACCTTTAAGTGCAAGGGAGTATGTAGTCCCAGTTGGCTATGGTACACAGCCCGGGTCACCAAGGCTCTATAGAAACTAGACCAAAAGTGTCCATTTCAGAACATAGTACAGGCCATGGGTTCTTTATAAGTATCGTTAAACATTTTTTCCCCCGGCTAAGAGGTTGTTCCTCCCGGTTTACCTACCAACAGTAATATAATGGCCGTCTCCAAGGCCTACATGGTCCCCTCCAGCCATCTTGACTTGACTTGAATTTCCAGTAAGGCGGGCCGAGGATCACTCTTGCAGGAGTGTCTGTTGTTTGGGATGCCCTAAGCACAATGTTGTATGGCAGCAACTGAATGGTCTTCCCCCTCCCCAGCTCTGGAACATCTCATCCCAGCTGAGGTGAGGGCTTTTCTGTCGAAGTGGTCTTTAAGATGCACACAAAGGAGGTGGTATCTGGTTCCTGGACACCAGGCAGCCTCTCTACCTCGTTGCTTGGGAGACCAGATTGGAAGATGACATGGCCTGAGAGCAGAAGCCTGCCTTCACCTTGGTATTTATCCCTGTAGTAGTGAACTCATACAATGTTTGTCCTTCTGTGCTTGACTAACTTCACCCAGCATAACAGTTTCCAGGTTCATTCATTCAGGTGCTTCATGGCTCCATCACTGTTTAAGGATGTTTAGTATGCAACTGTGTGCATGTATGGGTTTCTTCATTCATTCTTCTACTGATGGGCGTCTGGTTTGTCTCCAGCTTCTTGCTTTTGTGAAATGTGCTGCGAGGGCACACGAGAGACCACACATCTGTTTGTGTTAGGGCTCTCATTTCTTCGGGGTGTATGCCCAGCAAAAGTATTGCTAGATCATATGGTATTTCTATGCCTAGTTGTTTGTGGTAGCGCCATATCACTTTCTACAATGGCAGTACATATCAACAAGCCCACCAGCAAGGCTAAGCATTCCAATCGCTCCACGCCCTCTTCAGCATTTGTTAATCTTCTGTTTTTGTTTTGTTTTTTTAAAGTGAGCTGTTGTGTTTGGATGTAAGATGATCGCTCATTCTTCTTTTGATTTGCGTCTCAGGGATCTCTGTGGTTGTGAGCATTTCCTCACATGTCTCTTAGCCATTTGAGTGTTGTCCTTTGAGAATTGTCTAGTCATCTCCTTTTCTCACCTCTTAGTTGGATTGTTATTATTATTATTTCTTATTGAGGTGTTGCAGAATTGTATAGATTTTAGTAATTAAACCCCCTTTTTCATTGTGACATTGATAAAGATTTTTTTTACCAGTCAGTGGGCTCTCCTTTTACTCCTGTCTTTTGATGTGCACAAGTGGTTTATTTTCAAAAGGCCCGTCCTCCAGTTTGTCTTCCACTGGGGTGCTTCCTTTATCATATTTGGCAGTCTGTCTGCGCTGCAGCAGGGTTCCCAAGTTTGTCCCAGTTTCTCATTGATGATCCTCTCAGTGTGTGGATTACACTCCGGTCTCTTCTCTAATGCAGCTGGGGCTCTTTCTTGGGCACGGGGTGAGGCATGAGTTCTGTTTCATTCTTCTGCAGATGGAGATCCAATTTTCCCTGCACCATTTGTGGAAGAGGGTGTCTCTTTCCCATTTCATGGGATTTTTGTTGTTGTTGTTCTTTGTAAAAAATCTGTTACCTGTAAGTGGGTGCTTTTACTTCTAATTTTTTCTACCCTATTTCATTGGTCTATGTATCGATCATCGTACTCGTACCAGGGTCTCCTGACTACTGTGGTTGTGTAGCAGGTTTTGATGTCGTGTAGTGCAAGGTTTCCTACTTTGTTCTTCTTTTTGAGAAGTTCTTTTCTTATCCTGGGCCTCTTCCCGCTCCATATGAAGTTGGTAATTAGTTATTCCATTTCGTTAAAGAATGACATTGAGATTTTGATTGGAATTGTGCTGTGTTTGTAGATTGTTTTAGTTAATATTAACAGTGTCCACACTATTAAACCTTCCTATCCATGAACATGGTATAGTCTTTCATTTGTGTAGGTCTTTTTTGGTTTCTTGTAACAATGTTTTGTAGCTCTGTCTGTACAGGTCTTATGTTTCTCTGGTTAGGTGTATTTCCAGATATTTCACCTGTGTGTGGCTATTGTAAATGGATCAACAGGTCAGGAAGGGTGTCACTGTACTGAGTGGTGTGATTGATCCTGATTACCAAGGAGAAATTGGACTGATGTTACATAATGGAGGTAAAGAAGAATATGTCTGGAATCCAGGAGAGCCCACAGGCTGGTGACCTGACTGGCAGTTGGTGAC
>NW_022107432.1:30625195-30626270 GCF_000313985.2 Echinops telfairi | reverse complement strand
GTGAGCCATTTGTAGTGCTTTATAATTTAACTGTTCATTTCTTGTATTATATATTTATCTGTATGTGATTTAACAGTTCATTTCTTGTTATATATCTAATTATCTTTATAAATAAATATATTATCAGCAATTTGGTTTTAACTCTCTGAAGAACCCTGTCTAACACTAGTGTTCCCTCCACTAGTATATAGGAATCCTGTTGATTGCTGCTTGTTAATCTTGTATCATGCCAGTTCACCAAGTGTCTCAATTGTGTCCAGCAATCTTTTTGTGGAGTCCCTGGGGTTCTCTACTCACAACCATACTGTCTGCACATAGTGAGATTTCCACCACAATGTTGAAGACAGCAGGGATAGTTCCCATTCGCAGGGGAAATGTTTTCAGTTTTTCCCTGTGGTGGTTACATGATTTCATGTCAACTTGGAGGTATAAGAGTGTAGGGGTGGACTCTAGCCTGTCGATCAGGTCACAGCCTGATGGGGACTCCTTGTGGGTGTGGCCTTCTCATCAGAGAACCTTCCCTCTCTTTGCCTTCACCTTCCTGCTGGCTGACCAGCAGGTGCTGCAGAGCCACCACCACTGGATCCACACAACTTTGCACCCACTGGCCTGTGATGTTCCTGCATTCGGCATCATTGCAGGTAACCACGTGAGTCTGAAGAGGGACCTCTGGACTAGTATTGGACTTATTTATGGACTTGAGTTGGACTGGGCTATGTTTTCTTGGTATACAATTCCTTTTTTGCTATAAAGCTCCTTCTTAAACATATATGAGTGTCACTGGATTTGTTTCTCTAGTCAACCCAGCCTAACACATTCACCATTGTGTTAGTCCAGGTACACTAGAGAAACAAATCCAGGGAGACTCACATATGTATAGGAAAGAACGTTATAGCTGAGTTAGTTTATTGTGCCAACCTGGCAGATAAACACACGTGAGGTTAATTGAAAGGCAGAGGGATAAATGGCTTGGTGAGCCTCGCCTTTCTAGTCTCGGGTCTCTTGCTTTCTGATGGTCGGACCAGGGTGCAGCTGCCTTAGCAGTTCCCTGCTTCAGCTTGCAAGGCTGACTTCC
>NW_022107432.1:30620917-30624287 GCF_000313985.2 Echinops telfairi | reverse complement strand
CCCTTTACCCTCCCTGTTTCGCCACTCACACCACTGGTCCTATAGGGCTCATCCGCCCTGGATTCCCTGTATTTTCAGTTCCTATCTGTACCAGCTCCATGTGTCTTGTCAGCAGGAAGATGAAGCAGAGAGTCTGTGTGCCCCACCTTCAGGGAGGAAGACAGCAGTTCCCAGAATCCTCAAGAGAAGGCCATGCCCACACAGAGGCATTACTGGCTACAACTTGATTGACAGGCTAGACTTCACCCCTTTGCAAGTTGACAGGAGATTATGTAACTGCCACAGTCATTGAGTGAGGTATTGCCTGTTGGATTTTTGTAGATGGCCTTGATTATGCTGAGGGAATTCCTCTTCTATTCCTATTTTATTGGGTGCTTTTATTAGAAATGGATGTTGGATATTATCAAATGCTTTTTCTGCCTCTATTGATATGATACAGTCACTTATTCATGTGATGGATTACATTGAATGTTTTTTTAGTGTTAAATTAATCTTGTATCCCTGGTATGAATCCCATTTGGTCATGATGAATTTTTTTTTGTAATATCCTGGTGGAGTCTATTGGCCAGAATTTTGTTGAGAATTTTTGCATCTATGTTCATGAGGGATATTGGTCTATAGTTTTCTGTCCTTATGGGATTTTTGCCTGGTTTTGGTATCAGGGTTACACTGGCTTCATTGAATGAGTCTGGGAATTTGCTGTTCCTTTTAAATTCTGGAATAGGCTTAGTTGGAATTTTCTTGGTCACCTTCTCTATTTCTCCTTTTGTTATGGGTCTGTTCAGGTTTTCTCTATCTGTCCATGTGAATTTGAGTAAATGGTGCATTTCTAGGCACTTTTTCCAGTCTTTTGTAGTACTGTTATTATTATTTTTTTTTTCATTTGTATCTGTTGTGATGTCACCCTTTTCATCTCTAATTCTAGATATGCCCATCTTCTTTTTTTTTTTTGCTTTGTTAAATTTGCCAGTGGTTTGTCAATTTGTTAATCCTTTAAAAAAACAACTCAATGTCTTGTTGATTTTCCCCATTGTTTTTCTATTTTCCAATTTATTTATTTTCACTCTAATTAAACAAATTATTTATTTTCTTGTGTTGTTGGAGGGTTTATATTTTTGCCCTTGTTCTAGTTGTTGGAGGTGTTAGGTTAAGGCGTCCGTGTTTTTCATGTGTGGGCTGATTGCTATTAATTGCCCTCTGATAACTGCTTTGCGATGTTTCCAAGGTTTTGGTATGGTATGTTATCGTTCTCATTTGTTTCAAGGAATTTCTTAATTTCATCCCTTATATGATATTAACCAGGCATTTTAAGTAGTATGTTGTTCATTCTTCATGTATCTTTATGTTCTTTTTCTTTCTATTGTTGATTTCCAGTTTTATAGCATTATGACCTGAGAAAATAGATGATAGGATCTTAGTGTTTTTGAATTTGTTGAGGCTTGCCGTGTGGTGTAACATGTGATCTAATCTAGAGCATGTACTGTGTGCATGGGAGAAGAATGTATATACTGTCTTGTGTTTGGGTGGAGTGCTCTCTATATGTCTAGGAGGTTCAGGTGGTTGATTGTATTGTTTAGCTCTTCTGTTTCTTTACTGAGTTTCTCTCCTGATGATCTGTCTTTCCTTGAGAGTGGTGCGTTGAAGTCTCCTCCTATCGTCTAGCTGTTTATTTCTACTTCCAACTCTGTAAGCATTTGATTGATGTATTTTGAGTGTCTTTCATTGAGTGTGTATATGTTTATATGCTCCTGGTGTATTGCTTCTTTAATCATTATATGGTGTCCATTCTTGTCTCTCATGTTGTTCACCTGGAAGTCCTATTTTATCAGAGATTAATATTGCCACTCCTGCTTTTATAAGGTTGCTGTTGGCTTGGTAGATTTTTCACCATCCTTTGATTTCTAGTCTATTTTTTGTCTTTCAGTTTAAGTTGTGTCTCTTGTAGGCACTATGTAGATGGGAGTTGCTTTCTAATATGGTGTCTACTACTCTGTCTCTTAATTGGTGCATTTAATCCACTGACATTCAGTGTCTTTATGGATATATGTAGGTTTTTGCTGTCAATTTGCTATGTTTGTCTTTGATTTCACCACCTTCACTTGCTTTTTTGGTGGCTTGATTGATGTCATTGTTCCTCCTCTTTTTCTGTGTTGTTTTGAGTGATAATTTTATGGTTTGGCTTCTGGGTAGTGTTGTCCTGTTTGGTGATCTCAGGTTTATCTGCTATTGTTGTTGATTCTCTGTCCACAGGGATCCAGCTAATACTTTTGCTAATGCTGTTGTTATCTTTATGAATTCTTTTAGTTTTTTCTTGTCTGGAAATACTGTTATTTCTTCCTTGCATCTGAGGGATAATTTTGCTGGATATAAGATTCTTGGTTGGTAGTTCTTTTTTTTTTTTGATTTTCCTTTCAGAATTATATATATGTGCCTCCATTGTCTTCTTGCCTATACAGTTTCTGCTGAGAAGTCTGAACTCATCCTTACTGGCTTTCCTTGGTACGTGCTGTTCTTTTTCAGTACAAGCTGGCTGACTATGATATGTCATGATACTGCTCTTTGGGATCTGTCCTCGTTGAGGTCTCTCAGCTTCTTGAATCGTTATTTTCTCCTCCTTTGTGATGTTGGGGAAGTTTTCCTCCATGGTTTCTTGTATTATTTTCGCTGTAGTATTTTGTTTGTTTCTTCTTGTTCTGGGATCCCAATGAAACAGGTTGTTCTTGATAGTATCCCACGTTATTCTCAGGCTTTCTTTGGATGCCTTCATTTTTTGTTTTGTTTTTGTTGTTGATGATTGTTTTCCTGGTTGATTATAGTCAGAGTAGTTGTCTTTGAGCTTATTGATTCAATTTTCCGTTTCTTCCATTCTATTCCTTAGGTCTTTCATTATGCTGCCAAATTATGTAATCTCATTTTTAAAAGTGTGAAACATGTTTATTCTGATTATTGCTTAATTGTAAAACGAATCCATGACAAATTGCCAGGTTAATTTCACATATTGCTTCAGGATTGAGGTTTTTCAAATTTAGTATCTTCACTTGTGAAGATAGGGAATGCATTCTCATCTGCTTTACCAAACATCTGCTTATGCTTAAAGAGCTCCTTCTCTATCTCTTGCTGATATTCTGGGCCAGCATCAACAGGGCCTCCAAATGCCTGTCGCTTAGATTTATTTTCTCTTATCTTGTCCACAAAAAGTTTCTGTATAGGATTGAGTTCCTTAGTAAATGTCACTGCTGTAACTTCACTCTTCCTCCACAAATGGACGGGACTGATGACCAAACAACAGAGGGATATCTGAAGAGCCATGGAAGTCCATGGTGACTCTGTCACTTGCACTTCAGTCATGAACTGCCAGGGAGCCACCGCC
>NW_022107432.1:30618800-30620340 GCF_000313985.2 Echinops telfairi | reverse complement strand
TTTTTTTTTTTTTTTAGTTTAGTGAGGTGGACTGCTGTTTCCTCGGCATCATGGTATAGGTAGAATGGTGTGTAAGCAGCTGGATCATGCAGAAGATTTTGGCTGTGTCTCATTATGGGAGTTCGAGTAGGAGCTGAAAAACATGGTGCTGAGTGGAGAAAAGGAGAGAGAGATGGGTAAGTGAGAATAGTGGGGGAAGAAGAGTAATTGGAATGAATCAGTTTCATGGAAATATTCATGAGAAGAAAGAGGGAGAACAGGAGAAGATCATGAGTAGATATGAAGGGAAAAGAGGGACTAAAGAGACAAAAGACAACAGACTCGGGTTAGCAACATCATGTTGCTATAGCCTGTGAATGTGGGCCTGTCTGGGCACTCAGAGGAGAGGGAAAATCACTTGTTTGGGTAGATGTGCTGGAACCCACAGATCTGTCAGTTTTTGCCTGAGGGGAAATGTTTATTCTTGGGAGGGTGGGGTTGCATAGAAGAGGAAGTGGGAGAAAACTAGGGGGAAAAATATTCCAACAAAAGTACAAAACTGAAGAAAATCAAGTAAGAAATAAACCTGCCATGAGGGTGGAAATTCCCATTCCCTTGGTAGTGTTACAGTGGGTGGGAGGTGGGCCATACAGCAGGGCAGGGCACCAGAGAACAAATCAGGAAAAGAGGAAGGCAAAAAGGACTAAGACCAAATCTTCTATGCTGATTGTGTCTACATCAAGCTGAGCAGGTGATTTGATGTCCATCAGGGCCCCCAGAAGTCCACTAGGTAAGAGGTTTGATTGGGTTGCTTCAGGGGATGGGAAAAATCAACTGTGATAGGAAGGAGCAGAGCCCACCGAAGTGGCCTGTGCTGCTGGTCAGTGGCAAAGCAGGCATTGCTGATCTCCCACTGTAAGACCCGGGTGGGAGGTGCGAGGTTTTTATGACCCAGCTTTGGAGGTCAGGAGGCCTGGGAGTTACTGGTAACGAGCTGGGCTACTAACCGAAACCTCTAGTGGTGCTTGGCTAGAAAGATGAGGCTTTCTGCTCCAGGAAAGAGTGACCGTCTTGGAAACTGACAGGGGCAGTTCTATTCTGACCTGTAGGGTCACGATGAGTTACAATGGACTCCATGGTAGTGAGTTTTTTGAGTTGAGGGCCTTGAATGTCACATCTCTCTTATCTCTACATTCCCCACCTTTTGATCAGAATTTATCCATGAACTCTTTGGTCCGAAGGTTCAGTAATAGTAACCAGTACCATCCGGTTCTTCTGACCTCAACTTGATGCCAAGTGTAGGAATTTGGGACACCCAGGGACTCTTTTTGCTTTAAATTGTCTCAATTGCCTCTGTTTCATTTCGTGCAAGCTGATATCATTTGTGATATCATTAGCCAAAAGCCACACATCTTTTTTTAAAAAAATTATTTTATTGGGGCTCGTACAACTCTCATCACAATCCATACATGAATCCATTGTCTCAAGCACATTTGTACATATGTTGCCATCATCATTTTCAAAGCATTTTCTTTCTACTTGAGCCCTTGGTATCAGCTCC
>NW_022107432.1:30614533-30617059 GCF_000313985.2 Echinops telfairi | reverse complement strand
GGCCCCTCAGGCCTCTCTATTGGTTCCCTGCTTCATGCCAGTGTGTTGTGTTCTTGTCTTGGAGCACCGGGGCCACACATCTTTTTGAAACGCTTTTATTTGTTTGTTTAACCTTGGCTTGAGGGTCAGAATGCTGTCAGATAAGTTCCTTGCCTTTGTAAATTTTCCATTAAATGTAATTTCTTTTTATTTTGTTTTTAGATTTTCACTTAGGTTTTTAATATTCCACATAATCAGATTACAAACTCTGTAAACGCTACAGCCCCTTCTGTTGGATAATACCTTACATTTGGGAAGCACTTCAGCGTATAGAAAAGGTCGAGTGCAGATAGTCATCAAAGCCAAAGTCCAAGGTTCAAGCCCAGGTCCCCATAGAACTCCCACTACCTCCCAGGTCTCCATCTTTTTCGTTTTTTAAAAAACCTTAGTTTTCATTGTTGCTGTGAATTCAGCAGGAGGACACGCACAAATCCAACAACATCTACCTGTGCAGGTGAGTGACATTGCTGGCATTGTTCAAGTTGTACAGCCTTCTCAGCCTGCTTCTCTCAGTCCTTCCTCCCACACTAACATCAACACACTGCCGCCAACGGGTCCCATCTACTCTTTCAAGTGTTGTTCTCAATCTGATCCCATAGAGAGAGGGCTTCTAAGAGCACAATGCTCAAAGCAGACATTCTTTATTAGTTATGATAAACTACACGCAGTCCCCGACTTACCACAGGGTTCCATTCCAGGGATTTCTCTATCAGAAGTCAGCTCTGACATGAGTCAACTACTTCTTCTTCTTTTTCTTTAGTTTTCATTATTATCATCTTTTGTTATCAGTATCTTTATAAATTCTATATTTTTTCTCTGGGGATTGGAAATATTATTTTTGAGGATGATACCTGTAGGAAAGTACATATTGTGACATTGTATGTAGTCCACGTTACTGACAAGATGCATAAAAACAAAAAACAAACCAAAAAGGACAGTCATTAAATGTGGCTTGTCATAACTCAAATAAGTTGCAAACGTTAGATTACTTGTTTTATTTGTCTTTAAGAAAACTCCAGGGTATCTTTGCTGGAGTAGAAAGCCTCTTTTTTCTCCCACAAAGTGGCTGGTGGTTTTGAGCTGGGTACCTTGTAGCTAACAGCTCCACGCTTAACCACCACACCACTGGGGCTCCCACTTCCAGGGTGAGATAGTTAAGGTTTATTGTACCAACCTGGCCAATAAACACATGTGGGATTAATTGAAGGGCGGAGGGATAAATGGCTTGGTGAGCCTCGCCTTTCAAGTTCTCGGGTCTCTTGCTCTGTGATGGTTGCATCAGGGTGCAGCTGCCTTAGCAGTTCCCTGCTTCAGCTGGCAAGACTGACTTCCTGCAAGACATCCCTGAGGAGAAGCCACATGGACCTACCCCATTGCAGCCCTGGGTGCTGGAGCAGCCATGTAGAGACCCCTGCCAGCGCTGAGATGCTTACACATTCATTGACTCGGCTTTCCTCCTGCAGTCGGCATCGTTGCGTGTGTTTTGTGAGAGGGAGGAGGACTTTGTAAATTGGTGTCGGACATATGGGCTAATGTTGGACTTATGGGCTTGGGCAGCACTGGGTTGGGATGCTTTCTTAGTGTACACTTACCCTTTGTATAAAACTCTCTCTTCTACATATGAGTTTCTGTGGAATTATTTCCCTAGTTTATGCAGAATGACACACAGAGTATCTTTTTGGTTCGAGGTTTAGAAAGCATTTCAGGGCAATAGTTTCAGGGGTTCACCCAGCCTCCCTGGCCCCAGTAAGTCTGAAATCTATGAGAATTTGAAATTAGTTTTATATGCCCCCCCACCCTTTTTTATCAGTATTCATTTGCAGAATATTTGATCAACATGTTCAGTAAATGGAAACCTGTCACCATCCGGTTCCTCTGGCCCCCTAATCAAGGGGCAGTTGTCATGAAAGCCACAGCCACTCTTCCACACCGTCCTCCTCCTCCTGACTCTCGTCCCCTCCCGTGGCTCCACGTGAACAGAGAGCAATGCTTTCGGGGCCTTCAGAGGCTGGTTGCAAGCTGTGACAGCCCTGGCACTACCCGACGGACCGGGAAGCAGAGGTCGAGCAGGGGCACCAAACACATGAGTAAGCCAACGAACTAGGCCAGTGTCCCATGAAACCCCACGGAACCCCCCACGCCAAGAACCAAACCCCACGAGGTGCTCAGCAGCAATGCTCTTTCCCCCTTCTACTTCTCTCGTATCACACAACTTTTCCCAATTCCACCTTTTTACAGGTGTACAACGTATTGATCATATTACAACGATAATCAGTGCAACTTTTCCATCGTCATACACCGACACTCAGACTCAAAGCAAGAACTCCCTTCTCTCTTTCCTTTTTGTCCCTGGTAACCACTAAGAAACTTTCGTCTCTCTATTGGACGATTTTGGTCTTTTTCCATCAGAGAGGTCATACTTTTGTGACTGACTTATTTCCTTCAGCAAACGATCTCAAGCTCCATCCATAGTGTAGCAGGTTCGAA
>NW_022107432.1:30609158-30612998 GCF_000313985.2 Echinops telfairi | reverse complement strand
CATGTCCATTCCTTCCTGGACAGGCAGGTAGGTTTTTCTGCCCTTTGGCTACTGTGAATAATGCTGAAATGAACGCTGGTGTCTGAGTCTCTAGGGGAATCTCTGCTCTTAGGTCTTCTTGATCTTGCTGGGTTATAAAGTTCTACTTTACCTTTTTGAGGAACTGCTACACTGTCTCCCACAAGAGTTGTAGCACTTTGCATTCCAACCAGCAAGGAAGGGATAAGCGTTTCAATTTCCCCACACCCTTAGGCACATTCCTTAAGATTCTTCCTGGTTGTGCGGCAGAACAAGTCAAGGGATACGAAGATTCTTAGAAACCCTGATGTTCATGAGAGGGCCCAAAAGGCATGTCTTAAAGCTTTCTGAGACGATACAAGAGATGTTATGATTGTACTGCCAACCTCCTCTTTACCCGGGGCTTATGTATTCTGAGAAGATTGTGCAGCTGTGAGAGACGAGGCCAGTCAATGTGAAGTTCACGTCTCTCTCCACAGCTCCTTAAGAAAGCAAGCTCCTATTGCTGTTTCTTTACGGATCTGGAACCTGCACTATAGAAAGATGAAGTCGTTGGTCCAAGTGGACTCATCACATCCAGGTACACGTTCAAACTCAGTCCCGCCCAACTGAAGAGGCTCTCCGTGTCCATTTTATCCTCCCGCTTCAGCACACCATGTCACGTTGTCCACAAGCTGGGCTTGGGACTGGGTGACTGCCACGTCCAGTGTGGGTTCATTTCCCCCCAGAGCAGAACCTGAGACAAGGACTTCACCCTGTGGGACCTGATAGGGCACCGTGTGTAATGTCCCTTGGGAATACGCCACCAAGGGCAGGAAGTTAGGACCCTTTGTCCCCTGATGCTTCTTCTTCATTGGCAGAGGCTTTCCCCGGAGGACTTACATGCTTGGCACACAGGGCGGGGCACATGCTCACAGGACACACCGGAAAAGCAGAGGAAGGCGGGTGATTGAGACAACATGCCGGGGGCACAGCTGCGGATGCAGGTGAACCCCCGATTGGACCCGGGGAGCAGCAGGCAGGACTCCTGAAGCCTGCCCATGTCAGCTCATTCCCAGGCCGGAGTTCACTCTCTGGCTGGTACGTCAAGGGTCACAACCTCTGCAATGGCTCAGTGGAAGAAAGGACAGCTCCTGCCGTATCGCTGGGCCTGAGGCCCTAACCGATATGGCTCTCCTCCCTCCTTCATGGCTCCCTCCCTTGCTGGCACATCTGCTTGGCGGGGCTGCTTGCTCACTGGGTGAGCCCAGGCCTTCACTCCTGAGCCGTCTGTGCATGACTGTCACCGAGTCTGCTCTGACACATGGAGACCGGGGACACAGCAGCACCAAACCCTACCCAGTCCGGTGCCATCGCCAGCGTCGCTCATAGACCTGAGTCCATTGTTGCAGGTATGGGCGCAGGGCCTTCCAACCCAGCAGGCTCCTCGACCAGCACCATATCAGACTGCGTGTGTGTGTGTGTGTGTGTGTGTGTGTGTGTGTGTGTGTGCTGTGATCCATAAGGTTTTCATGAGCTCATTTTCAGGAGTAGATCACCAGGCTTTCCTTCCCAGTCTGTCTTATTCTGGAAGCGCCACTGAAAGGTATATACCCAAGTAGCCCTGCTGGTATTTGAAAGACCCGTAGCACAGCCCCCAACAGCACAGCAACTTGCAAGCCACTGTAAGACATCAGACTGACAGATGGGGGCTATATTCCACTGAACTAGGCTGAGTCCACTGAACTAGGTTTCTGTTTGCTCTTGTCACTGAGCATAGAAGCACCAAGAGGTGCCCTTACGAACCTCCAAGCTCTAAGCCTACTCTTCTTGAAACAATATTAAAGAAGAAACGCCAGTTCCTCATGACTCCTCCAACTGCTGGTCTCCTGGCGTGAGAAATTCCAAGTGACCAGATATTCTTGTGAGTTACTTGTACTCTGTGGTCCTACTCATGACTAATCCCAAATGTACCATTTTCACGGTTGGATGCACTTCTGCTGTGCCTAGCTTACTTTTTGACTTGGTGGATCATACTCAGTTCATTGGTGGAAAACTCCGGTCACATATTTACTTATTCTCACGGTCAGTCGTTCAAACTGTCCTGCTGTGCTGAGAACGGATCTTCAAATGTTGAATCATTCTCTGCGGCAGAAGGCATGGTTTCTTCCCAGAACAGTAGGGAACGGAGATAAGAGGCTCCCATGGGGGCTTGTCAGAGACTTGACACTGCCTCTTTCCCTCCTGTGGACACACGTGTTGGGTTTGTGCCACGCCCTTCCCTGTTGGTAGCCTGTGTAGGTCTGGCTCACAGCTCCTCACATGGTATCTATCTTCCTTCTTGTGCGTCTATTCTGTTCTTTAAAAAAAAGGCATGTACCTCCCATATCATACAACTTAATCGTTCAATCATATTAAGAAAATGTGTGCAACAATCAATTTCCAAACATTTTCTTCTCTTACTCATTGTTAGCTTCCCCCCATCCTCCCCTGCCCTGCCTGGAGGCAGTTACTATCTCTATAGATCTACCCACCCATGTACAGAAAATCATACAAAGCACGAATTTCCTACAAACAAACAAAAACAACAACAATAACAAGAGAAGAAAAGCATAGGAAAACCTCAATCGAGAGAAAGCAAAAAATATTAAAAACGGAAGCAACTTTAAATTGAGTAAAAAGGGAGATCAAATGATAGGGGATTACATTGTAACCCAACTACATCTCACGGTGCTCTCTGTCTGACAGGAAGGTCGTTCACATTCCCTGGACTGTGATCAGCGGGGCTTAATCCATGTGGGGGCTCTGCAAATGGGTTTTGGGCTTCCACTGTCATCCCTAGCCTTCTGCAAACTGGGTGTTCATAATTTAAACTCCGGTATGACTCCTTCCTTCAGAGCTGGATTTTATTATTTACAATGCTTGGATCATACTCGTCTGTTCTTTTCATATCGCAGA
Organism: Echinops telfairi; assembly: GCF_000313985.2. NCBI lineage: Eukaryota > Metazoa > Chordata > Mammalia > Afrosoricida > Tenrecidae > Echinops > Echinops telfairi. The sequence goes on along the minus strand of NW_022107432.1, from coordinate 30,610,043 downwards.
AGAGATTAGGTTGAGGAAAATCCCAGATTTGAATGGGTCTTTTCCCAGGCCTTCTTGTTCCACCTGGAGGAACGTTGTGTTCTTCAGCCCTCCTGAAAATAACTTTGGGCTGGTAAACACTCTCTGCCTGTCACATCATTGCTGCAGATAAATGATGACGGCGCTTGGCGGTGTGCTCTCCTTTCCGGCCGAGGGCCCGTCTCGATGAGCTAACAGCCGCTGTCCCAGAGCAATGGGGGTGGGCTTTCTTACAAGCCAGAAAGAAATGCCACGGTGACGTTTACCAGACAGTCTTACCCAGCCTTCCCTCCTCCAGGGATGTTCCCTTGGGCAAATAAATATGCACTGTAATCTTGAAGGCCATCTGTAGACAATGGAACACTCCCCCAGAGGGGTCATGGGGAGGGGCTGAGTCAGCCAGGCTGCAGTAGAGGACCTATGGATATCTGTAGACAATGGAGGGGTCATGGGAGGGGATGAGTCAGCCAGGCTGCAGTAGAGGACCTATGGATCACACAATATTCCTCAGGTTCCTTGAGGCTTCCTCACCCCCCACTACCATGAACCTAGTGCGGCGTCTCACTCTGGACTGAACCGGAGCAGATACACAGGTATAGGTAAGAGATCAAGCTCACAGCACATGGAACCCAGGCACAGGAATGGGAATAACGATACCAAAAGGGTAGGGGGAAGGGAGGGACAGGAGGAGAAAAAGGGGGAACTGATTGCAATTATTGGCACATAACCACACACACCCCTCCAGGGGGAAGAACAACAGAAACCATGGGGGAAGGGAGACAGCGGTCAGTGTGAGATATGAAAATGAGAATGGTTAGGAAAGAGGGAACCGATTACATGGAAATGTGTGTGACCTCCTCCCTGGGG
>NW_022107432.1:30591334-30609058 GCF_000313985.2 Echinops telfairi | reverse complement strand
GGAGGAGAACTGTGCTCCACAGGGTTCTCGGCGGCTGATTTTTCAGAAGCAGATCACCAGGTCTTTCTTTGGAGGCTTGAACCTCCAACCTTTCAGTCAGCAGCTCAGGGCACTTACATTTGCATGATCCAAAAGGTGGTTCCGATAGGAGCCTCCCCTGGTCTTCTGAGACACGATCTGAGAGAGGACCTGTGGTCAGGCAGGTGTGCCATTAACGGAGGACCTCCCATGCCCTCAGGTTTGCTCACAACCATGCTGTCAACACGCTGGTTGGACCCAGTGAGAGTGACCTTGAGCAGGGCACCTCACCTCTGAAGCCTTCTGTTGAGGGATTCTCCCTCCTCGTGCCAGCACTCTCCAGCCCCAAGATGCCAGGGCCAGGGAGCCTGGGAGATGCCAAGTAAGGCTGCAGAAGGATAATGAGTGGTCTCTTCAACAGGAAGCCCCACAGATGAACCAAGGAGATTGGCAGGCTGGGGAGCGGAAAGGGTGATTAAGCAAGAGACAAGGCTGTTAACAGTTCCAGAGCGCGAGACTCCTGGGGTAGCCGTTGCCTCGATACCTGCTCCAGGAAGCACTGGGCTGCGCACAGGACCCGAGCTGATCCCAAGGGCTCAATAGAAAGTAAATATCTAGAAAAGAACGATGGCAACGTATGTACAAATATGCCTGATATAATTGATGTATGGATTGTAATATGAGTTATAAGAGCCCCCAATAAAGTGATCTTCTAATTAAAAAAATTTTTTTAAAGACATTAAGTTTAGGACCAGTCCTATTCTGGTGTGAGCTTATTAATATAACAAGACACCGACTTGTGAACCGATTCAGGGGGTATGATCAATCCACAACGGATCAGAATATGAACGATCCAAAGCAGGATATCGGAGAGTCATCTTTTTAATTGTCGTAAAAATATATAGAGCAGTGGTTCTCAACCTTCCTAAGGCCGCTACCCTTTCATACAGCTCCTCATGTGGTGGTGACCCCCCAGCCATAAAATTATTTTTGTTGCTACTTCATCTTTGTAACTTGCTACTGTTATGAATTGGGTGACCCCTGTGAAAGGATAGTTCGACACCTAAAGCGGTCGCGACCCACAGGTTGAGAACTAGCGGACCACATTTAACATTTCCCACAGGTATTATTCAGTGACATCAGTTACAGCCATCATGTTACATAATCATCATCAATAGGTGCTGCCACCAGAGGCAGAAACAAGAAAAGATCTCCCAGGGGCAACGGTGAGAGCCTGGATCTGCCAATCGCATGTTGGTTCCTTTTTAAAAAAAATATTAAATCACTTTATTGGGGGCTCATACAGCTTGTATCACAATCCACCCATCCATCCACTGTGTCAAGCACATTTGTACATATGCTGCCATCATCATTCTCAAAGCATTTTTCTTTTACTTGAGCCCCACGTTGCTGTTCTTATGAGCCACGTACTTGTGTAATTTTATGATGGCAGCTCTGGCAAAATGAATATACACTCTGAGTGCTTTTCCCTAAACCCCACCCAGGCCTCCGTCTGGGATAATCATCCTGGCATCCGGGCGGGGCCACCTGAAAATTGGTGGAATGGAAAAGTGGAAGTTCTCACGAGGACAGAAGCAGCAGCAGCTAACGTTGATGACATCATTCCAAATGCATTAGATGGATTACATCAGCTAAACTTCACGGCAAACCAATGAACGAGACACTATCATCAGCTCCATTTTGTAAAGGAGGCTTCTGGGGCCCTGAGTGCTAAGTCACTATTGGAAGTGGCCCCCCAATTTAGGAAGTGGTGTGGAGCCAGGCCACACCGCCTGCTCCATCAAACTTGAAGGGGACGTGCAAAGGCCAGGCTCCTGCCCTGTGATGATGAGGATGCTGGGGGCCTTTCTCCCTCAGTGACCTCCTATGGCCTTGAAGAAACCGATGTTTTCTCAACCTACCTAAAAATGGGATTTTAACATTGTTTTCCATCATTTGTCTACACATGTGGTGCCAATTTCTCTATGACTCCGTTGTCATTTCTTGATCCCTAGAGAGTCCATTTGACTATTTTCTGTGATATGGGAATGTTTCTTGCCTTGTTGGGGGCATTCAGTCTTTTTAAACATTCATCTATGCTCTAATATTAAAACGTTTTAATGGTCTTCATATCTTCTCTTTTGGGGACACTGTATGAGGAGAGACCGGTCCCTGGAGAAGGACATCATGCTTGGTAAAGCGGAGGGGCAGTGACACAGAGGAAGGGCCTCGGCGAGACGGACGGACGGACGGACACGGTGGCCACAGCCATGCGCTCACAGAGAAGAACCACTGTGAGGACGGTGCAGGGCCGGGCAGTGTTTCCTCCTGTTGGATGGAGGCCCGTGGTGAGCCGTCACCTACTCCACAGTGCCCAGCAGCAACGACGAAGCCTCGCGAATGTGGGAGCCCAGGCCCAGGTTATGATCAAACGACGCTTTGATCACGAATGATATTTTTATGATAGGAAACAAACTCAAAAGCAGAGGGGGCCTTCACCAGCCTCGCTGGTGATCCGAACGGGGTCTGTTTCATTTCATCCAAGCTCTCCCCATTCTCCCAGTTCTTAATGATTCGAAGGAAATCCCAGATATCACTTACTTTCATGATCTTTAAATTCTTCCATCTTTTATCCATTTTGAAAAAAATGTAAGAGATAGAGCGCTAACTTCATTTCTATGCAAATAGATAACCCTTTAAGGAGCCCTGGTGGCATAGTGGGTTATGTGTTGGGGGTTGCTAATCCCGAAGTCAGCAGTTCAAACCCACCAGCTGCTCTGGAGTAGAAAGATGAGTTTTCCTGCTCTTCTCAGAAACCCACAAGGGCCATTCCTCTCTGTCCTACAGGGTCTCTATGAGACAGGAACGACTTGATGGCAGCGAGTTTTGCATTAAAAAAAACCCCAAAACATTTAGCCCTTTATCCCAATAAAGTATATTGAGAAAAGAAAAAACCCAAAACTTTCTTTCCCCTACTGATTTGAAGTGCGACTTTGAGCACACTCTAAATCTAAATCTAAATCTCTATACCCACTTGAGTCTATTCCTGGAGTCTTTATTCTGTTCCACTGATTTATCGCCGTATTTGTGCTCCTGTACTGTGCTGTTCTGATTATTACAGCTTTGCGATATGTTTTGGTATCAGGTAAGACAGCAGGATCAGCGGGTCGGAGGAGAACTGTGCTCCACAGGGTTCTCGGCGGCTGATTTTTCAGAAGCAGATCACCAGGTCTTTCTTTGGAGGCTTGAACCTCCAACCTTTCAGTCAGCAGCTCAGGGCACTTACATTTGCATGATCCAAAAGGTGGTTCCGATAGGAGCCTCCCCTGGTCTTCTGAGACACGATCTGAGAGAGGACCTGTGGTCAGGCAGGTGTGCCATTAACGGAGGACCTCCCATGCCCTCAGGTTTGCTCACAACCATGCTGTCAACACGCTGGTTGGACCCAGTGAGAGTGACCTTGAGCAGGGCACCTCACCTCTGAAGCCTTCTGTTGAGGGATTCTCCCTCCTCGTGCCAGCACTCTCCAGCCCCAAGATGCCAGGGCCAGGGAGCCTGGGAGATGCCAAGTAAGGCTGCAGAAGGATAATGAGTGGTCTCTTCAACAGGAAGCCCCACAGATGAACCAAGGAGATTGGCAGGCTGGGGAGCGGAAAGGGTGATTAAGCAAGAGACAAGGCTGTTAACAGTTCCAGAGCGCGAGACTCCTGGGGTAGCCGTTGCCTCGATACCTGCTCCAGGAAGCACTGGGCTGCGCACAGGACCCGGGACTTTTGAGAGGTGGGGCCACCCTGGAGGTGCAGTGCTGCTTGGTTCTGCAGGGGGGGTGGGGGTGGGGTGGGGAGGGAGCCCTGCTCCCCATCTAGCTCCTGGGATGAGAGTACTCCTTTTGGGCGGCTTTGGGGCTATCTACATGGTCGAGGGAGGGTGTGGGGGCAGGGAACTGGCCTAGGTCTCCGGTCTTCTCAGAGCCCTTGGTTTCTCTAGTAGTAAAATGCGAGAGAGGAGAGGTTAGACTAGAGGAGGTCCCTTAGGTGGTCTCCCAGGCCCGCCTAGTATCAGCAATTGGTTCTAGGACCATCAAGTAAGTGGAATGAAGGACGCCTCTTAGCTTGTTGGGTCAGAAGGTGGAGGCTCTGGGGGAAGCCCCCATTCCACCGTCTCTTCCTGTTGTGGATCTCGAATTCCTGAGCGAAGGCCTCTGGTGCCAGGTCCCCTCACCTGACCCTCTGCGTGGAGCTGATTCCTGTAGCCAGCTGTCCGGGAGCGGGCTCATTTGCTCACAGTGTGACCTCAAACTTCATGTGATTTCTTGGGCAAGGGATAAGGGGGGAGGCCTGGTGCCGAGGGGCCCTGTGCATGGTTGTTTCTGGCCAAAAGAGATGTTCCCCATTCTTCGGGGGCTGCAGTAGCAGCTGCAGACGGAGAGGCTGGTGACGGAGGAGAGGGGGTCCTGTCGGAGGGGTGCCCCTGCTGGGAGACTTGGGGGGCGTTCTAGTGACTTGTGTGGGCCTCTCTGCGGGGTGCCGTGACTGGAAGAAAGCAGGTCGTCCCAGGGTGGTGGGGGCCAGGAGGGAGTGTGGGTGTCCGTCTCCTTGGCCTGTGCCCTGCCTGACTCCAAGTGCCCTCACGGCCCAAGAGGGAGGGAGAGACTGGTGCTGGCCTGTGCTAATCTGAACGTGGGGAACACGGTGTATACGGCCCGACAGGGCAGGGCAGCTGGTCGGACTGGCGTTGAGACTGGAGGGTACTGGAGGGCAGTGGAGGGTACTAGAGGCTACTGGAGGGTACTGGAGGGTACCCATTTCCTCTGGGAGGCTTCAGGTCTTCCTGCCAGGTGAGCGAGGGGGGCGGGGGTGGTGGCTGAAGCATCCCCCTGGGAGAGAAGGACTGACAGGCAGGGAGTGCTGGTGCCAGAGGGCCCACGGTGGCGAAGGTGGGCCTGCGTGCGGCGTCCAGAAAGTGCGGCATTGATATAAAACGCCAGAGGGCTTCTGGGAAGGGACGGTAGAGGGACAGCTCTGCTAGGAACTTCTCTCAAGAGCTATGACCAGTGGCCCGTGGATCCCAGACTTCCCGGAGGGATGAAATGTGGATGGGTCCCTGAAACTAATGCCCTGAGGTCACCTTTAAACCTGAAACCAAAGTACACAGTGGTTCTCAGCCTGTGGGTCTCGACCCCTTTGGGGGGGTGTGTGTGTCAAATGACCCTTCACAGGGGTCGCCCGATTCATAACAGTAGCAAAATGACTGAAGTAGCAACAAAAATAATTTTATGGTTGGGGGGGTCATGAGGAACTGTATGAAAGGGTTGAGGCATTAGGAAGGTGAGAACCGCTGGTTTAACATAATTAGTATGAAGGTCTGTCTTGAATATTGTGTGCTTTTAAGAACGAAGGGTCTGGGATCAAACTGGCAGCAGCAACCTGCCGACGAGACAGGAGTCTCGGTGGGCAGTGAGCTTCCGCTGGTGGAGGGGGCAACTCAGAAAAGGGGGCGTGGGCCAGGCACCAGACCCGAAGGCTGTGACCAGTGTCTGCTGGATGGACACGCAGGAACTGGTGATTAGGTGGGTGTTTTACTGTTTTCTCAAGGACAGTAGAATTCAAAAGAAAAAACAGGAGTAGCCCCATGCCCGGGACAAGCCCATAGGGAAATGACTTCAGGATCCTGAGGCCCCCACTCAGCCACACGCTCAGCAGCATGGCGCCCACATCACAGTGGCCTGGGTCTTCCCCTAGCCTCCCCCCCCATCGCTTCCCCTCCCCTCCCCCCCGCCGCCACTGCCGAGCTCCTGTTCTGGAAACTTCCATACCCAGAGCCTTATCTTGTTGCCTCGTGTTATCTCCCTGGCCGGAAGTACACACAAAACTGCTCTTTGCAACCACGACTGGGTCTCACCCCACTGGGCAGAGCTACCCACTTCTGCCCTGCTCCCAATCCCTTGTCCCCTCACAGCCTGCGCATCGGTGATCCACAAAGGGACCTTCTGCCCACTGAGAGGTTGCTGGGGAAGCCTGTTCCACGGCTTGTAGGGAGGGCAGGATCGAGCGCCAGTATTGCTGCTGATGTCTCGGCTCCAGTTGGTCATTCCGCCTCTGAGGGTCCCCTAGTTCCTCTGTCAGGGGAGGGGTACGTTGAACCGGAAGAACACTCAGTTATGACAAAGAATGTCACCCCCATTCACAACTTTACCCAGCAATCGCTGTAGGCTGGGCAGGGGCACAATGCTTTAAATGCATTATGTAAACCCCAAACCAAACACACTGCCATTGAGTTGATGCTGACTCATAACGACCCCCTGTGGGTTCTGAGACTGTAATTGTTTAATGGAGTACAAAGCCCCGTCTTTCTCCCAAGGTGTGGCTGGTGGTTTTGTACCATGGACCTTGTGGATCGCAGCCCAACTGACAACCACTACCACCTGGGCTCCTGTGCGGTCGATATTCACCCAGTAGTTAGGGACCCTCTACTGTGCCCCAGGCACCCTTCTAGGTATTTGGGATATGTCCCTACTCCCATGAGGCACATATTCCAGCAAGAAAAGAGGAGAAAGTTGAACAATTAATGAGTGAAAAATTCTATTCTGGGATGGTGACCGGTGCCAAGAAAAGATTCGATTTTAAAAGGCAGTGGGTGGGGCTCTCACGGGGCCATCTGATCTCATCCTCTGGACAGCTGTGGGGGGGTGGGGGACTTAGTGCCCCGCCCCAGGGAGGAATGGAAGCACAGAGGTGTCCAGAGACTGGCCCACAGCTGTTGAGCCGCAGGGTTCCGGAGGCATTCTGGCTCCAGAGTGCCGTGACTTGACGTCATTTCCTCTTTGGGGCCTCGGTCTCCTCGCCTGTAGTCTGACCCACTATTTTCAGCAACTCTCCGTGGTGCTCCCCTTGACGGTGCACAGGGCCCCTGGCCTCCAGTCCAGCAATACCAGCCACCGGAGGGCATGGAGGAAGAGGGTCATGGAGGGACGGGGTTCCCTCCGAGACAGACGGTGGGTGGGGCTGGATGGTGGCCTTCAGGGTGTGAACAACGTGGCCCAAGGAGGATCATTGTTTCCATGGGGCAAGGGGGTGAGTATGAGGTATTGGGGGGGAAGGGCAGTTAGACTAGAGTAGATACTTCCCTATTTTAACTCCCGGAATTCCATTCTTGGCATTTTTCCATGTTGATTTTTTATTAAGAGAACTTTTGGACCTATAAAAAGATTGAAACAACATTTCAATGATGCTATTGTAGTGATGGCTAATGTTTTGCCTGGTTTGCGTTTTCCCTTTACACACACACACACACACACACACACACACACACTCACCACACACACATACACTTGCACACTCGTATGCAATCTCTCACTTGTTTGCCTCTGTGGGACTATTTAAAAGACACCATATATTCTCCTCCTCCTAACGAAGCGGCATCGCCCTTCAAGATAAGGGCATTCCCTTACACGTCCGTAGACCTGATCCCACCTAAGACATTTCCTCAACACTGTCTCCTACACAGCCCACACCCCTTAGATGTCCTATATTGTTCCAGAAGTACCCCGTGGCTGAAGACCATCCAATGACATGTCCATGTTGTCTGCAGGTGTTATTTCTCTAGAGGTAGTCTCGTGAATATTTTAAAGGCCCTCCCTGCCATGTTTCTTCTTGCATGACATTGACACTAGTAAGGAGTGTATCCCGTTGTCTGGTAGAACACCCCATGTTTCAGGAGGTGAGCGAAGGGAGGAATGTCTAAGTATCTGAGGGCCCTAGTACCCTGACCAGGGCAAGGCACCATGAAGGACCCCGGGTCAAATATGATTCCTGCCTGCCCGCTCTGAGCTCACTGTTAAATGTCACCTCCTCCAGGAAGCCCTCTGTGATAGCCCCTGGCAGGTGAGCTCCTGGTTCTGTGCCTTGGGCAGTAGACGCACAAGCCTGGTGCCCCACTCGGCTTTACTGCAATTATTTCCATGTCTTCTGAATGAGGCTGTGCGTGCCATCCACGGAGACCAGGGGCTAGCCCCACCTGTGTCTGCAGGGCCAGGTCCTCTGCTTGGGTGGGCTGGTAGATGCGGTCCACATACCACTCACCAAACTGGGCTCCCTGGCATGGGGCGGTGTGTCTGCCAGGGGGAGGGGTGGTTTCCCTAATTCATTTTAAGTGCTTGTTCATTAGTGTGAGGTAGAGCTTGGAAAGGGTCTGAGCAGATGGAAAGCGTCTCAGAGAGGTGTGTTGGGTCACCCTTTAAGGGCTGATTCTGAACTAGGAGAAAGCCTTGGTTTGTAGCATTTGCCCATTCGCCTGGTGTAAATACTCCCACCGTGTGGCTTCAAGCCACTAAGTTGGGAGGAGACTCAATGGACTCTTACAAGCTCCAAGACCAGGCTCCAGGCACTGTAGTTTTACAGCCGTGGTCTTTAAACTGTGTCTGAAACAAACGTTAAAGCTCTCTCTCTAAGACAGAGAGAGACAGAGAGATTGAGAAGCAGGATGACAAAACAGACTCAGAGAGACATTCTACTTCACTTTCAAGTATTGCGCCTCCCCAGGGTGAGGGATTGCCCCATCCGAGTCCTGCGAAACCTGCAGGAGGGATCTTGCTCAAGGGAAGGTTGGACCAGCGGTCATCCCCCTTGGAAAGAGCGGTGCTCCTGCTCAGCTTGTCTGTGGCCTTTGGCTCAGCAAGCTTTGAGCTGGGCATCTCCTTCCTCTTCTGGGCATAGGCCCCACTCTGCTGCCTCAGCCCCTCCACACGTATTGCTCATGCTTTTAGCCCATCTTCTTCAGAGCTTGGATCAAGATGCTTTCCTGGGAAAGCCTGCCCTGGCCACCGGGTCCCTCCCACCTCAGCCCCTCACAGCTTTCCACGTGTGAAATTTGTTTCTCCCTCCAGACCCTCCCCTGGGCTTTCGCCGCACCAATCCTTAGGCATCGGAATCTCTATCAATCGCCCTGCCACTCCCCAAGACCTTCAGAAACAGGTGAAGGGGCCTGATCTGCTTTTCCTGAGCACCTAGTCTCTGCTCAGGAATATGGACCCAGGGGGACCGTGACATCCACAGAGGTCGCCAGGGCCCAGGCATGGGGTCCTGAACCCAGCTTGAAGTGTTGGGATGGCTTTCAGGGAGGCCTCTGGGAGAATGCGGCCTCTCAGGTGAGGCGTAAGGCACTAAATAGGTAAGAGAACGAAGGAGTTGGGGAGGTTTGGGACAAAGGGTGGGAGGGAACTCGACATTTGAAATGTGGTTGGTTCCCTGTGGCGCCAACACTGGGGTGATGGAGGGGAGCCTTCTGGGCACTGGGAGCAGCCCTTCTGCGCTGATGCCCTGGTACCTGTGCTGGAGGAGTCGGGAAACGCTGAGGAGAACACGTGGTGGCAGGGAGGTGAAGGAGGAAGGAAGCCCAGACCCTTGCTGTCCTCTTGATGCCGCCCAGGTGCTGTCGGAGGGGCCTCGAGGCACAGAACCTCCCCCGCTGGGGGCTGCTTTACTTAGCGATCAGAGAAGGCTGGGGCATTTGGGGGCGTCCTGGAGGAGGTGAGGACATGCATTGTGTGGGCAGTGCAGGGACGAGCATGTCGGGCAAAAGGAATAGAGAGGGCAGGCCCTGAGTGGGGGGCAGTGGTTGAGGAGGGCACAGGTTGGAGAGGGATGATTGGCCTGCTCTTACCTGTTCAGGGCTTGTGGGGCGCGATGGAGCATTTTAAGCAGGGAGTGACTGTGGTCAGTGGCCCAGCACTACCTCACCTCTTCTCTGTCCTCAGGGTCACAGCACCATGGAGACTGGACAGAGGGTGTCCCGGAAGGGCCGCAAGCTGGCCTCCAGTCGCCGGCGGCAGACACAAGAGCCAGCTGATGACCAGGATGCGCCAGGGGCCCCCAAGCCAGAGTCCTGGTCTCTCCAAGCCACAGCCGAACTGCAGGACTTCTTCCAGAACTGCGGTGCCAAGGAGAGGGGCTTTGTTACCCGAGACGACGTGGCGGTGAGCCTGGGCCCCCCCCCCCATCTGCTCCCTGTGTCCCTGTCATGCATGCAGCCTTTGGAGCCTGCCTAGTCCAGGAAGGCAGCCTTTGCCTCTCTCTTGTCCATAAGCTGCCCTCTGACAAGGCCAGCGACTTGTTTAGACTAACATGTGAATGACTGACAAGGCTTTCTGCGCTCTCTCCTGCCAGAAACATTTGCAGTTTAACAAGGGGATGGTGTTTCAATGTACAAAGTCACTCGCTATTCATACAATTCCAGGCCCGTGGAGCAAAAAAGTTTATCTCGGGGCAGGAGTCAGAACGCTGGAACTCAAATTATGTCAATAGCTATCAGCTTCACTAAAGCACCAAGCCCGGTTTCTTCGGCATCCCTTCTCACTTCTCATGGGCGCCCAAGTCTCGTGGGCCAGCTGCCTCCTTCTGCTGTTGCTCCCGGCTCCAGACTTTGTCTGCCCCCTTCTCATGGTCTGTCGCTCGCACCAGCCCCACCCCCCCGCCCCCCCTTTACATCCACAACCAGGTGCGAGTAACTACTGTTAACAGGCAATTTTCCAAAAGGTAAAATAATGACTCTCAAGTAAAGATGATGTGAGCATGAACCAAAAAGCTATTAAGCGTTAATTAATTAATTGAATGATGGAACCCGTAAGACCGGTTCAAAGGGTCTTAGCGCAGTCCTGATGTCTATGTGTGATGTGGACAAAGAAGTGTTAGGAGAAGGTGACTGAATTCAGCCTTTGAAATCCCCACTGCCCAGTACAGCAAAACCTGCCCGAGGTGGAACCTGTGTAAGGTGGAAACTTGTCAAAGAAGGAAAACCGAACTATTTCCCACTAAAGCGAGTGATGGAAAAATGGTAGCACAGCGTTTAACCCTGTGCCACCAGGGCTTCTGAACAACACGATGCACATAGCTAATGCCACCAAACGAGCCACTTCTCAGGAGAAGGACGGGACTTTCTGCTCCCTTGAAAAGTGACAGTCTCGGAAACTCACAGGGGCAGTTCTACCCTGTCCTAGAGGGTCACTAGGATAGGGTGGACCTGCCCTGTGGGTTTCTGAGACTCACTCTTTATGGGAGTAGAAAGCCTCCTCTTTCTCCCACAGAGCAGCTGGTGGTTTCAAACTGCTGACCTTGTGGTGAGCAGCCCCAACTGGCAACCCACTACCCGCCCAGGCTTCCTGTTTTCAAAATTGTATCAGCAGCTCAAACAGAAACTCTACAACCACTCCCCAGCCGTCCCTTCCCCTTGCTTCTGGTAACTTCTAATCAACTTTCTGGCTCCACACACTTGTCTATTCCAGATCTCTCAGATACGTGGGATCATAAGAGATGTAAAGATTTTCCCTGTGGGGGTCTGGCTTTTTTGCCCTTCTCAGAACGCTGTCATCCACACGGAAGGAGGCGTCCGAACTCCCTTCCTTCTTGTGGTTGAATAATGTTCCACTGTATGTAGATACAGCAATTTGTTTATCCAGAGATCAGTTGGTGAACATGTGGGTTTTTCCAGTTTCTGACCATGAATATTGTTGCTATGATCATTCCTGTCCGAGTATCTGTATTAATCCTTGTTTTCAGTCCTTTTGGGTTTGTATTTCAGATGGGAACTGCTGGATCAGATGGTCATTTTATATTAAACACCTTTAGGAATCACTCAACTTCCCCCCAGCAGCTGCAGCCTTTAATGTGCAAGGGTTCTAATGTCTTCATGTCCTCAGCAATGCTTGTTATTTTCCATTGTTTGTTGCTACCCTCATAGGTGTGAAGAGGGGTCTCATTGTAATCTTAATTTGTGTTTCCTTAATCTGGTGGCGTAGTGGGTTATAAATTGGTCAGCTAACCGCAACGCCAGCAGTTTGAAACCATGAGCTGCTCCCTGGGAGAAAGACGAGGCTTCCTACTTCCACAAAGAGTGACAGTCTTGGAAACCCACAGGGGCAGTTCTACCCTGCCTGACAGAACCGCGACAAGTCAAAATCAACTCAATGGTAGTGAGTTTGCTTGTTTTTTGTTTTCTTTGCTTGGTCTTTCCTAAGAATGTGCCCAAAGCGCCTGAGACGAAGGCTCACTCTCCTTGCTTCTAAGGAGCACTCTGGCTGTACTTCTCTACAAGGCGGATTTGTTTGTTCTGCTGGATTCCAGGATACTTCCAGTCTCCTTGGCCAACACTGCAATTCAGACGTATCAGGCCCTCCCCAGTCTTCCCAATCATTGTCTCGCTTTCACATCCGCACAGGCGATTGAAGATATCCAGACTTGAGCCAGGCGCACCTCCGGCCTCAAACGTTTCTCCCGTGATAGCTATACATCCAGGTGACTTCTTGACACCCATGTTATTCCCTTTCACATTTTGGAACAACCGGAGACCTTGAAACAAAACAAAGCCCCTTATCCCTTGAAAAGCAAGACAAAAGCCAAGAAAACCTCATCGCATGTCCTAAACACAGCAGCATTTCTCTGTCCCCGCCATTCCTAGTGCAGGGTCGAGTATCCAAAACGATGAGAACATTTAGCTAGAATAACTGGACTCTGTTAGCTAGGCCTTGGTGGTGTAGTGGTTACACATTGGGCTGCTAACTGCAAGGTCAGCCGTTCAAACCTACCTGTTACTCTGTGGGAGAAACGTGGGGTTTTCTGTGCCCATAAGGATTTTTTAACACATCATTTTATTGGGGGCTCTTAAAGCTCTTGTCACAATCCCTACATATATCTATTGTGTCAAACACCTCTACACACATGCTGTCATCATCGGTTTCAAAACATTTCCTTTCTGCTTGAGCCCCTGGCGTCAGCTCCTCATTGCCCCCACACCCCCCTCCCTACCCCATGCCCCCTTGATATTTTATAAATTATTCTTTTATCCATGTCTTACACTGACTGCTGTCTCATTTCACCCACTTTTTTGTTGTTTGTCCCCCTGGGATGGGGGCCATACGTCAATCATTGTGATCAGTTTTGCCTTACCCCTCCCCCCACCCCAATCCTTAACCTCCTAGTATGGCTGCTCCCCTTATTGGTCCTGAGGGGGTGATCTGTTCTGGATTTCCTGTGTTGGGAGCTCTTACCTGTACTACTATACATGTTCTGGCCTAGCCAGAGTTGTAGGATAGAACTGGGGTCATGGTAGTGGCGGGAGTGGGGTGGGGGAAGAAAGCATTAAAGACCAGAGGAAAGTTGTATTTCATTGGTGCTATATTGCACCCTGACTGGCTCTTCTCTTCCTTTGCTGTTCTGACAAGGGGTGTCCAATTGACTACTGATGGGCTTTGGATCACCACTCTGCCCTCCCCCTCATTCCCATTGATATGCTTTTTGTTTGTTTTGTTTTGGGTCTTTGATGCCTGATACCTGATCCCATCGACACCTCATGATCACACAGACTGGTGTGTTTTCTTCCATGTGGGCTTTTTCGCTTTTCAGTTAAATGACTCCTTGTGTATCTTTAAGCCTTTAAGACCCCAGAGGCTTATCTTTTGATAGCTGGGCACCATCAGCTTTCTTCATCACATCTGCTTAGGTACCTAGTTTGTCTTCAGTGATCATGTCAGGGAAGGTGTACATTACAGAGTGCCGTGTTAGTAGAACAAAGTGTTCTTGCATTGAGGGAGTACTTGAGTGGAGGCCCAATGTCCATCTACTACCATAATACTTTATAAATAAATATAGGTACGTATCTCTATTCCCCTGTCATTGTATATGAATGTTTTTACATATATACATGCCTGTATTTAGACCTCTATAAGGGTCCTATGCCTCCCACTTCTTTCCTCTATTTCCTTTTACTTTCCTCCCATCCCACTATCATGTTCAGCCTTCATTTGGGTTTTGGTAATTCCTCTCCATTACATTGCCCTTGATTGAGCACCGCCCGCCCCCCCCACCCCCAAGCATCCTGTGCCCTCCTCGACATCAATCTTAAGATCACTTATTCTTCCCTTGTCTCTGGGTTTGTTGGCACAGCCCTCCGTTTCCCCCATCTCTCCCTCTCCCGTGGCCCATAAAGATTTACAGTCATGGAAGCCCTACTTAGGGTTGCTATGGGTTGCCATCAACTCCATCAATAGCAGTGGGTTTGGTATTGCATTGAGAGAACTGAGGAGTGGATAATTGAGGACTGTCTATCAGTTCAAGCTTTTTAGCAGTCTCAAAAAACTAACCAAGACACAGAACACAGTAGTCACACATCTCCCTTATACAACTTTAGAAATCAACATGCATGCATGCCTTCATTAACATAATACTTTGTGCTCCTGTGGGAAGTGACAGTCTTTGAAACCCTCTCCTATAGAGTCACTATGAGTGACTTTTTTTGAGTTTGACATATAAAAGAAAGAAGCCAAGCATCTAAACCTAAAATGATGCATTGCATTCAATGTTTCGGTAGTCAATGTTTCTTAGAAACTATCCAGGTTGCCCCAAATTATTTATTAATTGACTTGGCTGCTTTATTATTTTAGTAGTTTCCGGATGGCAAAAGCGGTTAATTAAGCACTTGGCTCCTAACTAAAAGCTGATGATGTAGCTCTACTCTGCACCTGTGGGGTTGCTGACTGGACAGCAGTTAGCAATGATACATTACATTCTTAAAAGTGACGTAACCAGCCCTGCAACTACTTGACAGTGTAGTTTTACGCATTAGGCTACACACTGCAAGGCCGGCAGTTTGAAACCATCAGCGCCTCCCTGGGAGAACGAGGAGGTTTTCAATTCTCCTAAAGAGTTAGTGTCAGAAGCCCACAGGGGCAGTGCTACCCTGCCCTACAGGATCTCTCTGAGTCACAGTTGTTTCGATGGCAGTGAGTTGAGTAAGTAGCCCTGGTGACACAGTGGACTAAGTGGTGGGCTGTTAACAGAAAGGCCGGCAGTTCAAACCTACCAGCTTCTCCATGGAAGGAGGATGAGGCGGTCTGTTCCTGTGACAATGTAAGGTAGCAGTTCTACTCTGTCCCGAGGGGTTGCTCTGGTTTGAAAGGGACTGGACGGAGTGGGTGGGTAAGAATCTTGAAGACGTCCTGGTGGTGCAGCGGTCAAGCGCTCGGCTGCGAGCCCAGATGTTAGCAGTTTGGACATGCCTGCTGCTTTGCAGGAGAAAGAAGTCAAGGGTCCGGCCTTGGAAACCCTTTGGGACAGCTCTGCTCTGTCCTATAGGGTTGCTCGCTGTGAGTTGGAATCTGCTCCACAGCAGTGGGTACGTGTTCTAGAAGGATCTTTGAGGTAGTTCGTTTATTGTTCCAACCTGGCCGATAAACACATGTGGGGTTAACTGAAGGGCGGAGGGATAAATGGCTCAGTGAGCCTTGGCAAGGCTCACTTCCTGCCAGACATCCCCGAGGAGAAGCCTCATGGACCTACCCTGATGCAGCCCTGTGTACTGGAGCACCCAGGTGGAGACCCCTGCCAGCACTGAGATGCTTACACATCCACTGACTCAGCTTCCCCCCTGCAGTCGGCATCATTGTGTCTGTTTTGTGAGACGGAGGAGGACTTTGTGGATTGGTGTCGGACATATGGGTTAATGTTGGACTTGTAGGCTTGGGCAGCACTGGGTTGGGATGTTTTCTTGATGCACACTTAACCTTTATATAAAACTCTCTCTTATACATGAGTTTCTGTGGATTTGTTTCTCTAACGTACCCAGACTAACGCAATCTTGAAAGTGGTCTTTCAGGAGGCAGACTGCAAACCCAATTCTTCTTGCTGTAACAGGAGCCCTGGCAGCATAGTAGTTGGGCCGCTCGGAGCAGTCAGTAATTCTGCTCTGAGGGAGAGAGATGACGCAGTCTACCCCATAAAGATTTAATCTCGGGAACCCACGGGGGCAGCTCTAATTTGTCCTATGAGTCAACCCCCCCCCCATGGCAGTGATAACTGATGTTATATGTATTTGTCATAACAATTTAGCTGAACACAAATTGATATTATTATCATCATATACATTATGTAATGATATTGGTGGCTTATTTGGTCAGTAAACCAAAAGCAGAAATGTAGGGAATTCAGATCAACTAATTTTTTTAATTAAAAAAAAAACCACAACAAAAAACAACTCAAGCCCAGATCTTTTTAAAAAAAATCATTTTATTGGGGGCTCGTACAACTCATCACAATCCATATATACATCCATTGTGTCAAGCACATTTGTACATTGGTTGCCCTCGTCATTCTCAAAACATTTGCTTTCTACTTGAGCCCTTGGTATCAGCTTTTCATTTTTCCCCTCCCTCTCCACACTCCCTCCCTCGTGAGCCCTTGATAATTTATCTGTTGTATTCTTTTCATGCCTTACACTGACCTCTGTCTCCCTTCACCCACTTTTCTGCTGTCTGTTCCCCTGGGAGGGGGTTATATATAGATCACTGTGATCGGTTCCCCCTTTCTCCCCAAACCTCCCCTTACCCTCCTGGTGTGGCTCCTCTCAATATTGGTCCTGAGGGGTTTAGCCCAGATCTTATTTAAAGATTATAATGTAGCCATAACCTAGAGAATAAACCAAAGTTACTAACCCAGTTTAATTGTCCAAACATTAATGACAACTGAATTGTGTAAACTTGGATTCTTAAAGAGCTTCTGAACTAGCAATTCCTGTAAGAAAGAGTTTTCTTAAATGTTTGGTATATTTAAAGCATTAGAAGTTCAGCGTTTTTATTTACTGTGAGTTAAGGGAATGCTGGATTTGCATAACCACTTGTTGGTCTCTGTAAACCTATTCACACAGAACTGCTTTGAGAGACATGGTGTTCTAAGTTCTTAATGCCTCTGCTGGTGCTGCTGGGTAAGTGTTGGGCTCCTAACTTCAGGGTGGGTGGTTCAAACTGGCCAGCCACTCTGTAGGAGAAAGATGAGGCCGTTTGCTTCTAAAAAGAATTGTAATCTCTACATAAAGTCACGATGCATCAGAATTGATCCCGTAGCAGTGGGAATGTCGAAAAAACATTTAGGTTCACAAGTGTTCATTGCCTTTCTGAATGATCGGATCCCAGAGGACGTACAGCTTCATTTCTACAACGTTAGCCTCCAGTCAAAAGTAAATACGGACACACAAAAACTGGAGCAGTCTGGATCCTAAAGAGCCGTCCTCCTTCCCAAACCCGTTGGCTTTTGAGTCAGTGCCAACTTGCAGTGACCCTATGGGACTCGGTAGAACTGCTGTGAGAGATGGCCACGTCCTTCTTCCACAGAGCAGGTCAAACCACTAGCTTTTCTGTTCGCAGTCCAGTGCTTGAACCAGGGCGCCGCCCGAGCTCCTGGTCTCCTTCCCTACTCACTCCCACAGAGTTGGTTCTGATTCATAGCCACCCTCCAGGACAAAGCAGAATTGACCCCTTGGGTTTCTGAGACTGTAATGCTTTACAGGAGCAGAAAACCCCATTTTCTCCCTTAGAGAGGCTGGTGGTTTTGAACTGCTGACTTCGCATTTAGCACTAGAACTCCTTCCTAAGAAGCACACCAGCCTGTGTGATTATGAGATGTCTAAGGGATCAGGAATCAGACATCAAAGAACAAAAAAATCATACCATTGTGTGCTCACCTTCACCTTGCTGAAGACAAATGGGTGCATAAGCAAAAGTGGTGAAGAAAGCTGTTGGTGCCCGGCTATCAAAAGATATAGTGTCTGGGGTCTTAAAGTCTTGAAGGTAAACAAGGGGCCATCTAGCTCAGAAGTAACAAAGCCTACATGGAAGAAGCACACCAGCCTGTGTGATCATGAGGTGTCAAAGGGATCAGCTATCAG
>NW_022107432.1:30573041-30590396 GCF_000313985.2 Echinops telfairi | reverse complement strand
TTTTTTTTTTTTCATGTCTTACACTGACTGCTGTCTCATTTCACCCACTTTTATGCTGTTCATCCCCCAGGCACGGGGGCCATATGTCAATCATTGTGATGGGTTACCCCTAACAATCCTCGCCCCCCCTTACCCTCCTGGTATTGCTGTTCCCCTTATTGGTCCTGAGGGGGTGATCTGTTCTGGATTTCCTGTGTTGGGAGCTCTTACCTGTACTACTATACATGTTCTGGTCTAGCCAGATTTGTAGGATAGAATTCGGGTCATGGTAGTGGGGGTAGGTGGGAAGGAATCATGAAAAGACTACAGGAAGGTTGTGTGTTTCATCGGTGCTATACTGCACCCTGACTGGCTCTTCTCTTCCTTGTGCTGTTCTGACAGGAGGTGTCCAATTGACTACTGATGGGCTTTGGATCACCACTCTGCCCTCCCCCTCATTCCCATTGATATGCTTTTTGTTTGTTTTGTTTCGGACCTTTGATGCCTGATACCTGATCCCATCAACACCTCATGATCACACAGGCTGGTGTGCTTCTCCCATGCGGGCTTTGTTGCTTCTCAGCTAGATGACCCCTTGTTTATCTTTAAGCCTTTATGACCCCAGACACTATATCTTTTGATAGCCGGACACCATCAGCTTTCTTCATCACATTTGCTTATGCACCCACTTTGTCTTCAGTGGATAAGAACTTCGTAATGGGTTGGAAATCCCACATAAACAAACAAGCAACGACACAAAAGATTACCACATCAGATTGTTCGTTATCTATCAACCAAGAGGCTCTAGGTGTGTCTCAAAGAGACCACCCATAGGCCATAAACTCCAGCTTATCATTGCTGACCCCAAAGTCACTGCCATCGAGTCAGTTCTCGCTCACAGAGACCCCGTAGCACAGACTAGCGTTGCCCCTGTGCTTCTGAGAGGCTGCAGCTCTTTATGGGAGCAGACAGACTCATCTTTCCACCAAGGAGTAGCTGAGTGGTTTGAACCAGTGACTTTGCAGGTTAACGGATATAGGTAACCCACTCCACCACCAGGGTGGGGTGGGGTGGGGGCTCCCAGTGGGGAGGGAATAAATATTTGGTGAGGTGTGAACCAAAAACCAAAACACAAAAATAATTGAACAAAAGCCGTAGATACAGAGAGAGCTAGCAGAGTTGACATTCTAAAACACTTGGGATTTCCACGGAGCATGGGGAGCAGAAGCACTTGGGGAAGTCCCTTGGGGGCGGAGTTTGCCCTCGGTTATGAAATGAGGGCTGCTGGAGAGCAAGGTGGTTGTCCACTCCCCTGAAGAGGCACAGTCTCATAATCTCAGAGGGGCAGTTCTAGAGCATCGCGTGAGCCAGCCCGGACTCCACAGGAGCGAATTTGGTTTTGGCTTGCCCACACCATCACGGGAAAACGCATGCTGATCTGGTCTGTTAAGATTCCAGCCCGAAGCGCCGCCTGGAGCAGTTCTCCTCTGTACCCCAGGGTCTCCACTCGTCAGAAGGGACTCTTTTGGCAACGGGGATCGGGGCTTAAAGAGCTCAGCAGATGCTGGGGCAGCAAGGCTGCTTTCTTAGCTTTGTCATGTGAATCCACCGGGGCTGCCCGATGGAACTTTGGAAACTGAAAGAACACTTTGACCAAAGAGCGACATCACGGCTCATGTTAAAACACAGCGCCTTGAACACCTATCCAAGACCCTTTTTAGCTCATGAATGAATGAGGGCAATTATAGTCCAGAGAGCATCTTACAAGTAAGGTAACTTAGCAAAGAAACATTTGACTCATATTGCCAAGTGGGGTTTTATAAAGCCGGTTAATGTCTGAAATCCACTGCTGTTGGATCAATTCTGACTCGCCGAGGCAGGCGACCCTCTAGGACAGAGGGGAACTGCTCCCCAGGGTTTCCGAGCTGTAAATCTTTATGGAAGCTGACAGCTTCATCTTTCTCCCGAGGAGCTGCTGATGGCTGCATTTAAACTGGCTACCTTTCAGTTAGCAGTCCAAAGCTTAACCCACTGTGTCACCAAGGACCTAATCTATTGAGTTATGTGTTCATTAGGTGACTAAAAGAGTATTTGCATCCCCAAACATTTGCATGTTAATATGTTACTTTATTAAGTCTGGGATCTCTCAAATCTGCCACTGAATGTATTCCGATCCATAGCGACCCTAAAGGGCAGAGTAGATCTGCGCTTGTGGGTTTCCAAGACTATAACTCTGCATGGGAGTAAAAAGCCTCATCTTTCTCTCTCAGGGCAGCTGGTGGGTTTGAACCACCCACCTTGTGGTTAGCAGTCTCATGCATAACTTACTCTTCTACCAGGGTTTCTTTCTGGGATCTCTAGTCCGTAAACAAACAAGCAAACACACAAAGAAAACGCAGTACTTTCATATAGGCTAGAAAATGTTTGGGTGGCCCTTGTCCCTCTATCCTGTTGGAAGGATCCATTGTCTCCCTTTTAGCCTTATTTTTAGGTTTCAGATCATGTTTGGACACAAAATGCAATCTGGGAGTGTTCTCCCTGTCCCAAAGACTAGACACATTTTGATGTTGGAGAGGTGAAGGGAAGGGTTTGGGGCCAGACTGGGGCTCTTCTTGCATGGGCTTGGGGAACTTGACTCAAGGGTAGACCCCAAGGCAGGTTGTATGGGAGACCCCAAAACTTGGAAAAAGGGAGGTGAGGGTGGTCTAAGTCAAACACTCTCCTCTTTTGAGTGTCCCTGGTGGGAACAACCACTCAGCTCAGCCCTCTTTCCAGGTGGCCAAGTTCAGCTTCCTGGGCAGCGAGGAGGAGCCAGGAATGATCTTTGACTGGGTGGACATGCAACGGAAGGGACGCCTCTCCCTGGAGGAATTCAGCTCTGGTCTCAGTATGTCTGTCCTGAGAGGGCCCCGGGGGGATTGCCTGCGCAGGTAGATGTTGCACGAAGTGGACCCACCCCAGACTTGGCTGGACTGGCCAGAAAGGCAACAGTCATTTCCCAAAGAGGCAGGGACCTTCACTACACCCCGAGAACAGAGCCTTGAGACTCCCAGGCTTCCCTTCCCACCCATGGGGGCTCCCTGAGCTACCCCCCTCCTCCAGGGAGGCCTCCGGGCTTGTTTTCTGAGACTTCTCTAGGGTGAGAGGTTACCCTGCCCCCATTCTTGAGACCACTCCCCTTGTTTCTGCCCCAGGAAGTCCACAGCTTGCCTTTGCTTAAGGGACTCTCGGGCCCAGAGGAGCAGCAGGGAGGGCGACAGATAGCGGGTAGGGATTTGCCCCCAATCTAGTGCTCTTGAGTAATTCAGATTCGTGGTGAGCCCACTGGTACAGGTCAACGGTCTCTGCTAACAGAAAGGTTCAAGTACACTCAGAAGAAAGCCCTGGTGGTCTACTGAAAAAAAACAAACCAACCCCCCAATCCACCCCCACCCCCGCCCCCTTGGAGCACAATTTTACTCTGACAGCTCAGACGAACTGTCCCCAGCGCTGGAGCAGCGGAGGGTGGGAGGCACGGGTGCTCCCCTCTGAACCCCTCTGTCCACAGAGAGCATCTTTGGCTCCAACCTGAGCACCCACAGGCTCCGCAGGAGGAGGACCGTGCCCTCTAAGCGGGGCTCTGCAGCAGCCAGCTTCCCAGCTCTGGACGAGGCCGAGGCCGAGGAGAAGGCGGCGTTCCTTGCCTTCCTGGAGCAGCTGGGCGCCGGCCCCTTACTTCCGGAGTAAGGCCAGCAGCCTGTGTAGGGGGATGGGGCTCGCTCAGGTCCCTGGGGGAGCCTCTGGGCAGAGCAAGGGGCACTACTTGCTCCCTGCGGGTCTGCAGCACCAGGCCTGGCCACTCGGCCCCTGTTCTGCGCTCCTTGTCCAGGGCTGTTGTGGGGGTTCGGTGGGCGTGCCTGATGGGTTGGAGGTTTGACTCGATCCAACGGTGCCATGGAAGAAAGGCCTGGTGGTCTTCCGGTCATGGAACGCCCTGTGGAGCACAGTTCCCCTCCGATGCATATGGGGTGGCCCTGAGTCGGAGTTGGCTCCCTGTCTGCCAGCATGGATGGGGCCCGAGAAGCACCCCCTGCATGCCTGCTCACCCCATCTCATTCGGCTCCTACAGGCTCACTCCCCAGCTGAGCTAGTCTACTGGGGGCCAGTCTCTCAAGGGACCTTCCAGGCTTGAAAACACAAGGGTCCCTGAAGGGAGCCTTTCCCACCCCGGGTGACACAGGCTGGGGATACCTAGGGTTGAGGGAGGGCTTTGTAGACAGGAGAACAAGCTCTCCTAATTGTCTCTGGCTTATACATCAGAGAAGGGGGGCTTACGTGAAAATGTGCCCCACCCCCAATCACCCCCCCTCAGACACTCCCCAGCTCAGGGCTGGTGAGGGGCTTACCCTCTCCCGGGTGGCCAGGCTTGCTCACCTCAATGGGACAAGATTGCTCACGCCTGGCAGATGGAGGGTGTGGCCAGCAGGGTGAGGCCTGGGACACAGGCTGGCACAGCAGGTGGGGTGGGGGCTGTTCACCCACTTGGCAGCAGGGCCTGGCTCAGCCCTCTGGCACCCGTGCTCAGACTTAATGAAGTCTGTGTGAAAGCAGCATGGATTGAGTGCCAGCCAGGTGCCAGGCCCCAAGTTGGTGCTTCCATGGTACCTGTCTCCTTCTCCACCCAGCTGGCTAGGCAGGCACCAGCCTCCAATGAGTTCAGAGAGGGCACCAGACCTGCCAGAGGGCACACAGCTACCGAGCATGCGGGAAGGCAGAAAGCAGTTGAAGGCCTGGGCTCCTACTCAGTGTATAACAGGTGACAGACTCCCGGAGAGGCCAGGTGTTCGGGGCTTCTAGGAGGCAGAGGACCCCTCAGGCAAGGTGCCCACAGGAGGGAGGCTGTGAATTTCATTTTGCAGCGTGGGCGGAGAGTTGTAAAGCCCAAAGGCCCAAGTGTCTTAAACAAGCAGACAGCTGCATCTTTCTCCCAAGGAGTCGCTGGTGGGTTTGGACCTAACCCAGAGCAGCCACCAGGGGTCCTTGCCCACATCTCTGGGAGCCCTGTGATTAGAACCAAAGAGTGGGCTCCCCCTACTTCTAGTCCCACCTCCTATCTAACTTCCGGCTACCCTCTCCCCCAGGCAGGCAGAGATCTGGCAGCTGTGGGCGAAGCTGCGGCAGGAGGAGCCCCACCTGGCAGGCAACCTGGAAGGCTTTCTGGCCAAGATGACCAGTCGCTTGCACGAGGCGAGGGCCGACAAGGAGGCCCTGGAGCTGACCCTGAGGAAGTGAGTGGGCGGGTGGGTACGTGCGCAGGAAGGGCTCACACTGAGCGCCGCGCACCTCCTGACAATTCAGTGGAATCGCCTTGGGGCTGGACGGGGCAGCGCGGAGTTGCAGGAAGAGACGGAGCGGTGGGCTGGACACATGATGGCCACACTGGTGGTGACCCCCTGCCTGGGGCTCGGCATCGGTGGGGGCAGGAGGGTGGTGACATAGGGCAGTGGGGACAGAGTGATGGGGTGACGCATTCTGTGTGGCAGGGTCTGGAGACAGGTCTTGGAGATGATTATGGGAGTCGGTGTGAGGGGAACCAGTGTCAAAGTCACAGAGGTCAGGATGACTGCCCTCAAAGTGGCAGGGTCAGCGACCTCTGCTGGGGAGAGGTGGATACCACAGTGGACTGACACGGGGGTCCAGACCAGCCCTGCCCAGCAGCAAGGCCCCAGCCAGCCCCTGCCCTCCTGACCCTGTCCAGGCGTGACTCTGACCACCACCGGGAGGTCCAGGAACTGTACAACGAGATGGAGCAGCAGATCCACCAGGAGAGGCAGCAGCTGCAGGCCGAGGTGGGGCCCCTCCCGGTGGCTGCCCCTCACCCCTGCCCAGACTCCTCTGCTGAGTCGTGGGGGTGGAGGGCAGGGCACAGGGGGCTGCTGGGTTGGAGTCCCCCACAGCTCTGGCCAGTGGGAGTCCCTCAGAAAGGCGGGGTGGCCAGTGCTGAGCCTGGACCCTTCTGTCTCTGTGGGGGCTCCCTGTGCACCCCACCACCAGCACGCCCCTTTGCTGGGTCTCAGTCTCCTTGCCGATACACCCTCAGCCCGAGCTAGGAGTCCCCCTGAGTGGGTGCAGGTGGGCGTGCGGGGAGAGTCAGCCCAGCCGGCTGAGGCCTCTCTGTTCCCCAGAGCGACTCACGGGGCCTGGCCCTCAGTTTGAAGATGCACGAGGTTCTAGAGGCCAAGGAGCGTGAGGTGCAGCAGCTGACCCAGGGCCACAGGGAGGTGAGCCTCACGGCCAATGGTCCCCCATAGCCCAGTCTGTGATGGTCCCTGGTCACCCGGTCTGTGGATCTGCCAGTCCTAAGTGGCCTGCCATCATCCCCTCTAATCTGGAGGCCACCCTGGGCTGTGAGGGCTTCCACAGGAAAGCAGTACTCTGGGAAAAGGTGTCTGGGTCCCTTTTCTTAAATGAGGAACCAAGGGACGTGAGTTCAAATCCCTGTTGTTCCACTTAAACCCGAACTCACTCCCCCTTGGGTCAGTTCCGACTCATCACAAGCCTGTGTGGGGTTCTTGAAGTCGCGCGTGGCTGCGGGAGCAGGGAGCTTCATGCTCCTGGGGTGCAGCTCGTGGGGTGAACCTCTGACCCAGAGGTGAGCAGCCTAACGCCTAACCCACAGCACCACTAGAGCGGCTCCACCAGAGGCATGCTAGCCCAGAACGTCACTATGCTTGCCAGGGTCTCTGTTTTCCCACCTGTGAGACGGGTGATCCCATCCACTGCCTCGCACAGGTCTGCTGGGTCGGGAGGTCCTCCGTGGACAAGAGCGAGGGCTGACAGTGCACGGGCTTGGTGACGGTGACATTCGCTCGTCTCCATTGTCAGTGCGCGGCCGGCCACGGGCAGGCTCTGAGCCCCAGCTTCCTCCCAGAGCAAAGGGAGTCGGAACTCTACTTGGGAGTCTCAGGGCTTGTGGTCAGGTCAGCAGGTTGGTGGGGCAGGTCCCCAGGGGCTCAGGGCTGAGCAGCCTCGGGGGGCCGGCAGAGGAGGCGAGGACTGGTTTATGCGTCTGCCCTGGTGGTGCGGCAATTAGAGTCCCTCGTTTTGCCCTCTCTCGTCCTGCCTGTGAAAACGCCTCTTCTGGATGGGGGAGGGGGGTGTCCCTGGAAGAGGTGCTGATTAGGACAAGGTGGGTGCCCACCCCAAGCCTGTTTTAAGCGTGGTCTCCAGGAGCCCTAATGGGGGGGAGGTGGTCTAGGCCCCTGAGTGGCCTTGGGAGCCTTTGCCGAATGGGCTCCTCTCCCCACCTGCCCCCCTCCTGCCCCCCACAGCTGGAGACCCAGCTGGACACTCTGAGCAGCACCCAGCAGGAGGCCAGTGCAGAGAACCAGCAGCTTCGAGAGGCTGAGCGAGACCTGGCTGGGCGGCTGGCGGAGGTGCAGGGACAGCTTCAGGAGACCAGGGGGCACCTGAAAGCGGCCAAGGGTCGAGTGTCCTGGCAGATGGAGGAGGAGGACAGGCAAGTGGTGACCAGGCCTGGGTGGCTTCCTGGAAGAGGTGAACGGGGAGGCTGTGCCCACACAAGCTGCCTCCTTTATTCTTTTGACACCCGGGCCAGGTGGGGGTGATCGTGCCCACTGGGCAGGGCACAAGGGAGCAAACTGAGGCACACAGAGGAAAGTCACGATGCCCGAGGCCACACAGCTGGAACACACACACACACACACACACACACACACACAGCCTCATGGGATGCTGATTCTCTGGCAGGCACTCACTCTATTTGTTGTAGCTTGGAGGAGGGACAGGGGCCAGACTGATCAGGTGGTTGGTCCTCTGTGGAGTGGAGGAGGGGAGGAGGGGGAGGGCATGCCAGGTGACCAGGGCTGCAGGAACAGAGGCTGGGAGGGAGGGCCAGGTGTGGGTGTACAAAGGATGGAGAGGGATGTTGGTGGGGTTGGGGTGACGCCCTCCCCCTTTGGGCCCCTCCCTCTTCCTTTCCAGTGATCACCGAGTAGGGCAAGAGAAGACCCCAGATCCCCAGGCCAGCGCACCTGACGAGACACCCCTGCCTGGGCTGTTTGGGGACAATGATGACTGGGACCAGCTCCTGAGCAGCTTTAGCAGTCCCCCAACAGCCCCCCAAGCCTTACAGCTCTCCTGGAGCCCGCCCCCAACCCCGAGAGCCCCCTCGGCCCCGCAGACACCCCGCGTGGTCCGGCACATCTCCATCTCGGAGCCACGTGCCTGGCCGTTTGGTCAGGAGCCAGCTTCAGATCTCGATGGGGCTCCAAGGACCTCCCCCGGGGGCCCTCCTAGAGCCGAGGAAGGGGGAAGCGGGGGCCTGGATGGCAAGGACAGCAGTTCAGAGCAGCCTATGCAGCCTCCTGGCCCAGAAGCCAAGGACGAGTCAAGGCCTGGTCTCGAGGCTCACTTCCACTGGGACTTCCCAGGGGTCCCGGCTAGGGAGTCAGGGGGCCTGGTGGCAGCCACACTCAAAATGCTCATCCCTTTGGAAGAGGGGTCCCCTCCTCAGGCAGAACCTCCCCTTCCCCAGGCCCCTGCTGGGCCCGGGGAATTATTCCAGGATTTAGACCCGGATGACAAGGGCCAGGACCCTGAGGCTGCCCCAGCCAGGGCACCCGGGCAGACAGAGCCCCTCCTTCAGGACCCACATACAGCAGATTCTGAGCAAAAGCCACGGCTTCCAGGGTCTGGGGCCCTCATGCCTGGGCCTTCCCAGGAGCTGGAACCCCCAGCTGCCACAGAGGGGCTGCAGCCAGGCCTGCTGGTTCCAGCTGAGCAGGAGGGCCACCCTGGGGGACTAAGAGGGGCTCATGGCCAGGTTTGCAGGCCAGATGAGCTGCCTGCTCTCCCCCAGC
The DNA here is from genome assembly GCF_000313985.2 of Echinops telfairi. Classification (NCBI taxonomy): domain Eukaryota; kingdom Metazoa; phylum Chordata; class Mammalia; order Afrosoricida; family Tenrecidae; genus Echinops; species Echinops telfairi. Next base: position 30,581,556 of record NW_022107432.1, on the reverse strand, counting down.
AGCGTCTGGAAGAGAAGCCCAGGGCTGAGCAAGAGCAACAAGATGCCCAAGGCGGGCAGGACACGGGTGCAGAGCAGTCGGCTGAGGCCGAGGGCCTGGGAGCTGGGCCTTCAGAACACCCCTCACAAGATGCCCCTCAGTCCCCCGACCCACCCCAGGCTCAGGCTGAAGCAGAGGTCCCCGCTCATGAGAAGCCCCCAGCTCCAGGCAGCCCCGTCCCCACAGGGGCTCAGTCTGCTGAGGGAGCAGGTCCCCAAGGGCCCACACCCACCCTCCCCACCACGGTTGAGCTGGCAGCCCAGCCCAGGCCCCTACCCATGACTGAGAAACCAGGAGAGCAGGGCGCCCCTCAAACCAGGGAGTGGAGGGCAGAAACCAGGCCTGAGAACTCAGCGATGGACGCCCAGGAGGCTGAGCGATCCCCACTGGCAGGGGAGCTCCCGGCCAACGAGTGTCAGGCTGAGCCTGACTACGTTTTCCATGTCATCTTCCTGGGGGACTCCAACGTGGGCAAGACCTCCTTCCTGCACCTGCTGTATCAGAACTCCTTTGCCACTGGGCTGTCTGCTACCGTGGGTAAGTGCCCAACCAGGGAGGGGCGGCCTGGGGCCTGGGCCAGCAAGGTGGAGCAGGCTGGAGGTGGGCCAGCCCTGATGTTACTGCAAGTTCTGCCCGGGCCAAGGGCCTCAGGAGAAACAGGATCTTATATGGGCATTAATCTCACTACTTTACTAATCATCTCTAATGACAGGTAATTTGCCTTTTCTCCATTGATCTGATTAGTTTATAATGTGCCCCATCAACAAAGCACCCTGCAATTTAGGTGCCAGCTCTAGGTGGGGGTGAGAACAAGAAAGTCTCCACACACGTGGCCCGAGGGCAGGGAGCTGCAGGGCCCATGACGGCTGGGGCTGCTCCTGACTGGCTCCAGGCCAGCCAGCCCTGCACTGGCAAGAAATCACCATGGGCCATTTTCTACCTAGGTTGTGTTTAGAGTGTGAGGCACTAGGAAACCAGGTGCTGGAGTTCAAATCCCACCTCTGCCACTTACAGTCTGACCCTGGAAAGTTAGTGAATCTCTCTGGAGCACAGACAGGGGCCCTGGGGGTGCAGTGGGTTATTCTATGGACTGATAACCACAGGGCCATCAGTTCAAAACCACCAGTCCCTGCGCAGGAGAGACATCAGGCTTTCTACACAGCGGAAGAGTTACCGTATTGGAAACTCACAGGGGGCAGTTCTGCCCTGTCCCAGAGGGTCACTATGCATCAGAATCAATGACTAGATTGGCAGTAGTTTTAGAGCAGGGCTGGGGAACATTTTTTTTCTGCTAAGAGCCACTGGGATATTGGGTAAGAGCCGCTGCTCAAACATTTAACTAACTCTCCCCTACTATGATGGCTGGAACGGCTTGTCTCCCATGAGCTGCGTGATGTTAGCCAGTACTGAAGATTTTGCAGGCCTTACACCCACGGGCCCAAACGTCCCCCCACCCTGCTCTAGAGGGTCGCTAGGAACCCTGGTGGGGTAGTAGTTCAAACCCACCAGCCGTTCAGAGGGAGAAAGAAGAGGATGTTTGCTCCCATGAAAGATTTACAGACTCAAACCCGAGGGAGAAGTTCTACTCTGTTCTGTAAGGGCCGCTATGAGCTGGAATCAACTGAATGGCAGTAGGTTTGTTTTTAAAAGCGTTCTGAGCCCTTTGACCCTCCTCTGGTAAGGGAGCCACATATGTGGATTCTCTAGAGTCCTAGTATCAGGATTAGCTGACCCGCAGCAGGCATATAAAGTAGCGCCTAGCGCCCAGGCACTATTATAGGGCACAGCATGTCGTCATTCTTATAAATACGTCTTTGCTAATATCTAATCCAGTGACCCCTGCAGATGAACCCCCAAAGCACAAAGCTTTCAGCTCCCATAAAGAGGCGGTGTTAGGTGCCACGGAGTTGGTGCCGCCTCATCGCAGCGCGGTGCACAACAGAACGAAACACCGCTCGGTCCTGTGCCACTGGCACAATCCTGATGTTTGAGCCCAGGTGGCATCACCGTGTCCACCCATCTTGTCCAAGGTCTTCTTCTTTGTTGCCGCCCCTCTCCTTTACCAAGGACTGGTCTCTCCCGATACATGTCCAAAGTAGGCGAGACCGAGTCTCGCCATCCTCACGTCTAAGAAACCTTCTAAAACAGATGTGGTGGCGGCTCTTTCGGCAGTCCGTGGGACTCTCGAGATTGGGCGCCGGCACCGCAATGCAAACGCGCCGATTCCTCCTCAGCCTTCCTTGTTCAGTGTCCAGCTCTCGATGCATCTGAAGTGACAGGAAGCACTGCCGCTTGAGTGGGGCCCACCTTCACCCTCAAAGCAACCTCCTGGCTTTGCAGCGCTTGAAAGAGGGCTTGTGCAGCAGATTTGCCCAATGCAATGCCGTAAAGAGTTGGTCTTGGAAACCCACAGAGGCAGTTCTAACCTGTACTACAGGGTTGCTATGAGTCGGCGCCAACTCGATGGTAGTGGTTAGTGAGATATGGCCACTTGCTAGGTCCAAACAGTGAACGTGCTTGGCAGCTACTGGAATGTTGGACGTTTGAGTCCACTCGGATGCGCCTCAGAAGAAAAGCCTGGTGATCTCCTTCCAAAAAATCAGTCACTGAGAATCCGGTGGAGCCCAGTTCTCGGGGGGTCACCTTGAGTAGGAATTGATTCAGTGACAACAGGGGTGTTCTGTTGTTACTTTGTCAGGGACACTTGATTAGGACTAAAGAAAAATAAGATTGAAGCGGGGGACCCACTTAGGGGCGAAGATGGAGCGGCCTAAATCTTTGGATCATCCAGGGCATGTGCAGGCTGGGGACCGGTGCCCTAGGAGACAGATGACAGCCCCTGCACACAAGGGACCCAGCACGGGTTCTCAAGCCTTGGTCTAAGGGCCTTCACTTGTGGTGCTTGTTCACAGCTGCCTTGGGCTGGGGGAGCCCCAGTAGGCCGGGCCTGGTGTCGGGCAGAGTCACAGTGTCTGCAGGGCTCCCCTCATTAACGCGCCTAGCTACTGTTTACTGACCACCCTACAATGCACCAGGCGTCTTCTCTGTCTTAGGCCTTCAAGAACCCTCCTTATAATTTAGCCTTCCCGTTATTATGTGGTAAGAAGGCTCTACAACATTCAATCAAGAAAAATAAATAAGTAAAAACACGGCCGCGGGGCTGTAAAAGGACAGAGTAAAGCTGTTTGCCCTGCTAGCGTGGCTGGGAGACCCTGAGATCCCTAGCCCCAGGATTCAAATCCACCCCAAATCCTAGCTGCGGTTTAGCACCACCTGGTGGCTATTGTCCATGCAGGCTTTAATACTACTGGGGGGCTGGGAGGGGGGGCGCGGATGGCAATTCCAGCCTCACCGGTCAAGAGCATTGTCTGGCCCTGAGTCACCCTCTCTCCATTCACCTGGCCCCGCTTCCTTGGGAAGAGCGGCTGTTACAGGACAAGGTCCTCTCAAGATACTAAACCTCCCTGGAAGGGTTCCCTCCAAAAACCAGCACCTAACTCAGTGCCGCCAAGTTGATGCCGACTCATAGCAACCCTGTACAACAGGGTGGAACTGTCCCTGTGAGTTAATGCCGACTCATAGCGACCCTGTACAACAGGGTGGAACTGTCCCTGTGAGTTGATGCCGATTCATAGCGACCCTGTGCAACAGGGTAGAACTGTCCCTGTGAGTTTCTGGGTCTGTCACTCTTCCCGGGAATAGAAAGCCTCATCTTTCTCCCAGGGAGCAGCTGGTGGCTTTGAACTGCTTATCTTATGGTTAGCAGCCCAACGCACAGCCACTGCACCGGGGACAGAAAGGGTCTGAGGTAGCAGCAGCACAAGAAGGGGTGAGCTGTGAAATTTGGGAGCAACTCGCTCTGAGTTAGTGCACCCAGTGGCGTTGCCTGGGAAGTCTCTCTGGTCACAGTGAATTTTATGGTAAAAGCATTTCACCCGAATCTCATTTTTGGTGATGGCCGATTTAAGACAACAGCGTGGGGCTGGGAAAATTTGCTTCCTGCTCAGGAAAAATGCCACAGAAACTGTTGTGATGTTGAACACAGTTGAACACAGTTTACAAGGATGGTGCTTGGGAAAAACTCAAGTGTACGAGTGGTTTTCTCGTTCCAAAAGAGGTGAATGGCTGGAGAGAAATATAACATGGGGGTCTTGGGCTGCCCTTGGCACTGATGGCCACGAATGGAGTGCAGCGTGGTCAAGCCGTTCGGAGGTAGTGACCTCCATGGCCCAGAGAGGAAGGCCCCCCCCCCCCCCTGCGCACAGCTCCCGCCCACCATGACTATCGTTGAGCACAGGTACACGTGTATCTGGGCACATGAGCTAGTGGAGTCTTGGGTGGGGTCAATGGCTAATGCACTTGGCTGCTCACCTTTTGCTTCAAGGCTGCCGGAGGTCCCTCAAAAGAAAGACCTGGCAGTCGGCAGTCTACTTGCCCATGCTCAGCCGTGGCAAACCCTACGGGCATGGCCCACTCTGACACACGGGAGTCAGGATGCCCTCACCGCAGCCCCTGGTGTTGTGTTTGGTTTTGGCCAGACTTCCTGGATGGTAACATGAGCCCTTGCCCTCTGTGTGTGTGTGTGTGTGTGTGTGTGTGTGTGTGTGTGTGTGTCCTAGGAGTGGATTTTCGGGTCAAAACCCTGCTGGTGGACAACAAGCTGTTTGCGCTGCAGCTCTGGGACACGGCCGGTCAGGAGAGGTAAGGGCCTTTGTGGCCAGGTTCCCCCTTGGTGGGTCGTTGGTGGTGTTTGGGACACTGGCTGAGCCTGGGGGAACAGAGGGTCTGGGAGCAGGCGGCTACTAAGTGCAAATGGGCCATCAGCCACCAGAGGGTTCAGGATGTCAGGAAAAGCTCCAGGGAAGGAGCTTGGACCAAGACCAAGCCAGCGGTGACAGAGCAACTGGCACCGCCTGGCAGTCTATAGACAAGGGCTGTCTCAGTCACCTCCTGCTGAACCTCCTTCCCAGCCAAGCCGTGCTGATCAAACTCAAAAGGCTCCTTGGCCTAGCTGTTCTGGAACTCTGTCCTTCACCCACCCTATAACCACGGAGGGACTGAGATTATTCACATCTCCAAACAGTGGCAGCAATCCACATGTCCATCAGCAGGGCACTAGCTCAATAAAGGAAGGTCTACGCTGATGCCACAGAAAGACCGAGCACCCTCGTCGTGGACCGACAGGGAGATTGCTCCACCGCGTTTTGTCCATGGGAAAATACAAGGTGCAGGAAGCTGAGTCTTGAAGAGTGTGGTGAATGTCTTACACGGTTTGGTGTCACACAGAAGGGAAGACATCGGTGTGTGTACGAGGGGGCTTCAAAAAGCGTGTGGGGAATGCCCTTTCCATTCCGTTTGGCACACATTTTTGATACCTTCTTGTATGTGTGTGTGGGTACACATATCTATACACACATATGCATCTGTACCCCTATCTGAACAGAATTAGACATAGTTAAGGGACTGGGCATCCAGGTCCCTGTGGGAAGGGGGCAGGGCGGGGACAGAGTAGGGGAGGAAGACTTGTCCGAAGTACCCTCGGGTCCCTTGTGACATTGGAGCAGTGGGACACGTGACCTGTCCAACCAGAGCTGCCCGGTCAAGAGCAGACCCTGCGCAGACTCTCTCAGGGAATCCGGACAGGTGAAGTCTCCCCACCTGACAGACAGAGGAGCCCTAGGGGTGTAGGGGTGCTAAGTGCTGAGCTGCCAACCTCCAGGTTGGCGGATCAAATCCACCCACAGCCCCAAGGGAGAGCACTAAGGCCGTCTGTGCAGAGTCACAGTCGGGGAAACCCCGTGGGGAAGGCTACTCTGTCGTCTGGTTGGTTGGAAGGGACTTCATGGCGGTGGGGTGTTTGCATTTGGTTTGTTGATGGGGTGGCGAGGCCCGGAGAGGCCGAGGCCTGGCATCCGGCAGCCTGGCGTGGCCTCACGCAGACTCTCTGGGCAGGTACCACAGCATGACCCGGCAGCTACTCCGCAAGGCTGATGGGGTGGTGCTCATGTATGACGTTACCAACCAGGCGAGCTTTGCCCACGTGCGCTATTGGCTGGACTGTCTCCAGGTGAGTTGGGGGTTGGGGGTGGAGGTGGGGTGGCTGCACCAGGGGTGACCCCAGTTTTTGTGGTCAGGAGGACCCATGTACCTTGCCCACGTCTTTCCTCCCAGAATTACAAATGGAACAGCGGACATCTGGGCCATTCCTCCCCCTGAGGGCATGTGATGAAATGAATTGGGCTTCGTAGTACAAAGAAACCCCAACCACACAGTACAGCCCCAATCTAGACTACTTCCATTATCCTGTGAAACTTTCTTTCCTATACACACCCATCCTAGGCCCGTTTGTGGTCTCTTCTTCTTCAGCCCAGGCAATAAGGCACGTCCCACACTCACTGAATGGACATGTGGGCACTAAAATACAGGCCGGGCTTCTCTCCAGAAGTTTCTAGTCCAGTGGAAGAGAGAAAAAGGAAGTGGGATACAGTAATGCCTGAGGCAAGAGATGGGGCTCTGAGGTCTGAGGACCTGGGCTTGAATCCCGACTACCCAGCCTATGAATCCTCTGACCGTACACAAGCCACTTCACCTCTCTGCACTCGGTTCTCCTCACTCCTCTCCTAGGGGAGTGGTCGGGGTGAACGGATCTCTAATTGCCTTTGGCACGGCACCTGGTATGTAGCAAGAACTCAGCACACACGAGCTATTGTTACTATTATACATGGAATGGTTAAGAAACGAGTGGAGGCATGCTGGGTTATCAAGGACCTCATCACTGAGAGGAAGAGTGGGGCATGTACAGGAGCCATCCACGGAGGCTTCCTGGAGGAGGTGACCTTGAGGCTGGTCTTGGAAGGTGGGTGAGGTGTCTGCAGGTGGAGAGGAAGGGCAAATTCACTGTAACACGGGACAGGGGCTGGGTGAGATGGAAGGGTGTGGAGGGGCGAGGCAGGGAGAGGCAGGCCCATAACCCTGGTCACATGCCAGGAGCAGGACACTGGTCTCAGTTCCCGGGAAGGCAGGGTCAGAACTGCCCAGGCCCAGCGTTGAGTACAAGCTGTGGCTCAGAGAACCTGTTCTGTGTGTAGGATGCAGGGTCCGATAAGGCGGTCATCCTTCTTCTGGGCAACAAGATGGACTGTGAGGAGCAGCGGCAGGTGCCCACTGAGACTGGGCAGCAACTGGCCAAGGTGAGCGGCTGAGTGGCCGGTCCGCCCTTCCCTTCCCTGCACTGGACAGACACTGCCCTGGAGAGCACTGGATAGGGATCCCCCTGGTCTGGGCAGTTCTGACGCAGAACAGACAGCAGCCCGTAGTCTCTGGAGGCCAGCCCCGACCCAAATGTGAGCCTGTGACAGTGGGCATGCTGTGACGCTCACCGCTGAATCAGCAAATTCCCACGCTGCCCCAGCCTCCCTCAAAAGCATGCTCAGAATGACAGGGCTTATGAGAGCTCCACTTAAAATTCCCAATCAAGTCTTCATTTTCTCTCTGGTCTCTAATTAACATTCTTCCTTCTAATTATTCTATTTTAAGACTCAGATTCTTCCCTGGGAAGAGGACATCCCAAGCCCCCCATCACCTGACAGTGAATCCTAGTTAATTGTGAATAGAATTTAACCACATTCCAGAAAATCCACAGAATAGTGAAAAAGAGGAAGAAGAAGGAAAGATAAAGACAACACCACACACACACACCCATGCTCTAGTCTCCAGCTCATTATCTTGGGGGGCTGGAGGTGGCGGGGGAGCTTTTTTCTCTCTTAAAAAGTAGTGGTTCCCCCTTTTGTCACAGCTATTTCTCCTCTAGCAATTTATCTTCAGGATAGAATCAGAAATAACAGTCCCTAAGGGGAAACAGCATGGAGACCGGTGGGTACTATGTAATCAGCCATGTTTATCCCAGGCTGTCCCGCCCCCCCGGTAATTAAAAAAAAAAACAACCCGCGAAGCTGGTCGTTACTTTGTAGCAGTTCGTTGTTTGCCTTTCAGAGGCCCGTCCTGGAAGACTCTTGAAGGGAGTGGGCGGAAGCTAAGGATGAACATTTAAAGCCAGAGGAAACCAGCTGCCAAGCTGGGTCTGCGAACGGTGGTGAGGGTGGTATTAGGCGCTGCCGAGTCGGTGCCGACTCACCGTGGCCCTGTGCACGGCAGGACGGACACTGGCCGGGTCTGCGCCAGCCTCTCGGTGCTTCTTACGTCTGAGCCCTCGTTGCAGCCACTGTGTCCATCCATCCTGTCCAGGGCCTTCCCCTTTGTCACTGCCCCTCCGCCCCACCAAGCATGAAGTCCTTCTCCGGGGACTGCTCTCTCCTGACCACATGCAGTCTCACCATCCTCGCCTTCTGGCTGCTCGTCTTCCAAGACAGATTATTGCCTGGTTGCTTTGGCAGTCGCAGTACTTTCAGTAGGTTGAGCTGACCGATATGGAACTATTTGACCATTTGGAGTGTCCCTGAACCTCATTCCTTATAAC
>NW_022107432.1:30546088-30571869 GCF_000313985.2 Echinops telfairi | reverse complement strand
ATTTTTAGCTGCGAGTCCTCTGCCCTCTCTGAGCCTGTTTCTGATCTGCAAAGTGGAGTTGGGAGAGGAAGTGCCAATGTCCTGTGCTAACTTTTATAGAGCAGTGGTTCTCAACCTTCCTCATGCCTCGGCCCTTTAGTACAGTTCTTCTCGTGGGGGTGACCGCCCAACCATAAAATCATTTTTGTTGCTACTTCATTACTGTCATTTTGCTACTGTTATGAGTTGGGCGACCCCTGTGAAAGGGTCGTTCGACCCCCAAAGGGGTCGTGACCCACAGGTTGAGAACCGCTGTTCTAGAGGCTTCCACTGGACTTAGAATAACATCCAAATGTGCACCCCCACCAAATGTCCTGCAACATTTCTAGTTCAGTTTCCTCTGCCCCTAAGCACATGTCCCCTCTCCCCCCACCGAGCTGCAGCCACCATGGCCACCCTTCAGTTCCTCGCAAGGATTTCCTGCCTCAGGGCCTTTGCACCGACTCTTTCCTCAGCCAGGATGCACCCTCCCCTCGCATAACTGGCTCCCTCCATCTTTCAGAAAGGCACCTTCATGGCACAATGGTTACAGCACTCTGCTGCGAACGTAAAGGCTCGTAGTTTAAATCTATCGGTCACACCACAGGGGAAAGTCGAGGCCGCCTGCTTCCAATAGGATGGACAGGCTGGCACTTCAGGGTCACTCTGATGGCACAGATGGACAACAGCCTTCAGAGCAACATGAGAGGGCTTCAAAAGTTGGTGGGGAAATGTCATGAAGGGAAACCGGGACTTCTCTGCAGGCCTTTTGAAGCCCCCGTGTTGGGCGCCTTTATCTCACTTTCTCATCTGTTAGCCATTCACACTGGGCTGCAGGCAGGGGCATGGCTGTCTCAGGATGGGTGACCCCGTACTCAGGGCCCACCAAGTTGTGGGTGCTCAATCAATGGATGAGATGAGGAAGGGGGTGGGTGAGGCTGTTTTTAAGGCCGTGTCTCTGACAAAGTGGCCAGGCCCACGGAGCTTCCTGGACTGCAAACCTGGTCACGTGTTCTCCTGGGTGAGACTGCACAGGGACTCGCTTCCCTTTGGGGACAAAAGCTCAGGTTCCTGTATGTGCTTTCCCAGGCCCACGGAGCCCTGGGACCCTGCTGCCCCCAAGCTTCCGCTCTGACCATTCAGCCCTTAGACTCTGTTGTCTTGCACTGTGCCTGGTACACAATCAATATGTAGTGAGAGAGAGAGAGGGGGGGGGGGAGGCAAGGGGGGGGGGGGGGAGGGAGAAAGAGGGAGGCTTCTTTTATTTCCCAAGCCCCCAGGGCTCTCTGGACACCAAGCCTTTGCCCTCTGTCTGCAGTGAGCCTCCTTTTCTCCCTGCAAACCCTCTTTGCTTCCTCAGGCCACAGCTGAGGCACTACTGAGTGTGTCCCGTCCCCCCACCCGCTTCCTACCGTCACGCTCACTGCTCCAGGCAGGGCTGCATTCGTATCTTTGCCCTATTGGGCACCATGCCTGGCACACAGGCTTGACAGAGTGCCAGCAAAGAGAGAGAAGGTCCGTGCCCCTGGCCCAGATTCCCTGGTGCCATCAGGGGCGGGGAACAGGGGCAGAGCCCGCGGGAGGGGCAGTCTGGAGCAGCCCCTCGGCTGGGCATGGGTTCCCAGCAGTCGTCCACCCCTCTCCGTGGCTGTGGGCGGAGGACTGAGGCCCGGGTGTTGCTGTGCAGGTCACTCAAGATGCAGGAAGACCACCTGAAGGGCTCACTGGTGGACGTGGCCCCAGAGGGGCCGCCAAAGAAGACTGGCTGCTGCTCTTGACCGCCCGAGCTGGCCAGGGTAAGGTGGCCGCCCCGGGCCTCTTGTCCCTTAGCCTCTGTCCTGCCTGCCTGGCCACAGCGATCCAGCTGGAAGAATCAGAAAATCTGCATCACCTCAGGACTTGGGTTCCAGGGTGGTGCCTTTTGCACTCTGAAGAAGGGCGCTGCTGGGCAAATAGGCCAGGGGTGCAGGGCAGAGGTGTGTGTGAAATACTGGAAACCTCTTAGAAAGGAAAAGTCTATACAACACATCCCAGGACAACTTTCCCAGATATTGGGGTGAAAAATGACAGGGTGAATGTGCGGGGGTGTCTGTTTCCTTTTTGTGCACATTTGTGTTTTCAGAGTTTCTACAATGGCTGGATTTTCCTTCCAGAATCAGGGGGAAAACACTGAGGGGGAGGAAAATGTTTTCCACGAGCTTGCTTGGGTGATGATAAATAATTCATGTAACCTGCTATTACGGACTGAATTGTGTGTCTCCTCCTACCTCCCTCTGAACAGATGGCTTGTAAATCCCACTCTCTGCATCTGTAGTTAAGGAGCCCTGCTGGCAGTGATTACGTGTTGGGCTACTTACTGCCAAGTCAGCAGTTTGAAACTACCGGCGCTCCAAGGGAGAAAGCTGAGGCTCTCTACTCCCATAGTGACCTTTTGGAAACGCATGGGGACCGGTTCACCCCGCCCTACATCGAGCGGATGGCAGTGCCCTGACTGGGGCCTGTGGCTAGCTAATCGTGTTAGGGAGGGAGTTGTCAATTAGGGAGTCAGGAGGGTGTGTCTTCAGTTAATCTCTTACAGGCGATCTCAGGGCAGATTAGGCCAGCCTGGATGGGGAGAGAGAGTTGGCCCGCCACTGGGAGATGCCCCGGGAACAGCTCAGAAGAGATAAGGACTTCCCCCGAGGGCCCTTACCCTGGAGCCAGCACTTTGAATGCAAACTTCTAGCCCCCTAACCTGTGAACGAGTAAGTCTTTGACAAAGTCACCCACTTGTGTGGTATGTCTGTGATCGCAGTACTGGCCAGAGGGCGTCAGAAGCCACCACCAGGTGGTGACTCGATGCTCTTTTTTTTTTTTTTTAAATCAATTTATTGGGGCTCATACAATTCATCACAATACATAGATCAATTGTGTAGAGAACATCTATACATTTGTTGCCCTCATCATTCCCAAAATTGACTTGATGCTCTTTAAGAGGCCCCGCATCACCTCCAGACTATTTGTGAGGTGACTGCTTGACCCCGCCCACCCTAGTCCCTGGCCCCTCCCAGATCCCTTCTCATCCTGTTCCATAAGCCCCCCTGCTCCAAGCAGCCTCTGGATGGCAGTATGGCGAGAGATTCCAGGAAAGCAGGGTGGTGGTGGTGGTGTGTGTGTAGCAGGCCCATGGCTCTCGCTCTGAGGTTGTGGAGGCCAGGCAAACGTCAACATCTCGATCTGTGGGCCTGGGCGTTAATGAGGCAGGGAGGTAGAGTGTGACTCCTCGGGGAGCCAGTGGGGCGGACAGAACACTGTCCTTTGGGGGACCCAGGGTAGGGGTGGCCCTCTGGGCTGCCCATTTCAACTCTGCTCCAGCCTCCAAGCGGCCAGCTCAGCTTCCTGAGAAGCAGGGTTCTGGACAGGGCTACAGACTGCCCAGACCCTCTGGCTAGATTCCCCTTCACTGCAGAGCACAGCTGCGGAGGGGCCTCCAGCCTGTTTCCCAGTGTCAAGGGGCTCTCAACAAGGAGGGCCCAAGAACCTCAAAGGAGTAGGAGGCTGGTGAGGACAGCAGCAGGCAGGACTCAAGGTAGACTACAAAGTGAACTTCCGGACAAGTGGTGAGTTTTCAGGGCATGTCAACTAAGGGCTCTGGCCACAACTGAGCTTGAAGCTGATTAAGAAAAGGATAACGGGACGGCATTGATGGGCTTTAGGTGTGGAGTGAGGAGAGGGGAGGGGGATAGAATGCATACTGACCAAGGTGTCAAGGGGAAGGGGAGAGAACTTTTGGGCATGGCAATTCCAAAATGCATGAGCAAGGGGCAAACCCAAGCCCACTGCCCTCCAGTCAACTCAGACTCACGGAGATCCTATAAGTCAGGGTAGAGCTGCTCCTTCTGAGCTTCCAGACGAAATCTTTAGAGAAGCAGACAACCTCGTCTTTGGTCCTTAGAGCGACTGCTGGGTTTGAACTGCCAACCTTGCAGTGAGCAGCCCATGCTTAGCCCACTGTGCCTCCAGCCTTCTCTTACTGAGCACCTACAGTGCTGAGCCCCTGGTTCGTCGGCCTGCTGTGAGCCTCACATCAGCCTGAGGGAGATGGGGCTGTAATTGCTCCCATTTTACAGATAGGGAAAGTGATCCTTGTCCACTGACATGCGGCTCGTAAGGGGTGGAGCAGGTGAGGAACCCAGGCTCCATGATAAGGAGGGTCTTACCGGAAGGTGTGGGCCCTCGGGTGGAGCCCTTGAGCCCCCCTTCCCTCTTCAGTCGTCTTCGGTGCCACTGGTATGAGGGGCAGAAGTGGAGAAGTAAGGGCCACGGCCAGGAGGGTGGGTCCATTAGGGGATTGGTGGGGGAGGAGGGCAGTCGGGCTGGCCCCTCAGTTCCTCCAGCTCCTGCATTCCCCGGGAGAAGCCGGAAACCCTGCCAGGCTGCTGGAGTCAGAAGTCAGAGGGACCCCTCAAACAAGGTGCACAAGAGACCTAGCGGGTCCCCCAAGTAGGGGGCTCTGCAGGCAGAGGCTTCAGGGCCCCCTCAAACCCAGTTGTGGGCAGCTGAGGAAAGTGCCCTCCAGCTCCCACCCTCCATGTAGGAGAAAAGGGGGCAGAAACTCGGTCAGGACCCCACTGGTCTGTTCTGTCTGCCGCTGTACCTCAGTGCCTGGCCCAGCGTAAAAGCTCCGGAAATCATCTCTGAGCTGATAGGTCAGCCTCTAGGCTGGGCCTCTCCACAGCCTAAAGCCTGAGGGCTCCGCCCTGGTTCAAGGGTCAACAGATGTGGTGTCAGCCCAGGGGCTGCCTCTGGGAGGCCTAGCCTGCCAGCCTGGGGTCTCACAAGCAAGGGCTCAGCACTGGGATGATGGGGGATGGAGTGAGGGCCTTCCACCAAGGACCCAGCACACACAGCCCCAGGCACATGGACTGGGGGTGTGTTCTCATGTCCTCCGAGGAGGGCCAGCATTGCTCTGGCCAGTCTGAACAGAACCACCTGGGGAGCCTGGAGGGAAAAAATAACAAACCCCACCAAAGCCCAGACCAATTAATTCTCATCTCGGGGGTGGGGCAGGGCCCAGCCCAGGTGACTCCAGGGATTGAGCACCTGCACACATCTACTTTTCAAGGGTGTCTCAAATCTGCCCGTGAAACAGCTTGGGGAGGGCTTTGCTTCACATTTGTTGACCAGACTGAGAAACCACCCACTATAATTTTTCATCTGATTTACTAATCAGATTGTAAAAACTTTGAAATTAAAAATAATTATAAGGAAGAGAATGAGATGACCTTGCCCGTCTGCGACAATTACTGCCAACACCCGTTTGGTCGCCTCTCTTCCCTCGCCTCCTTACAAAGGCTCCTGGGCCCAGGAGCCCTGGTGGTGGCGTGGTTACAAGTTGGACTGATAACTGCAAGGTCAGCAGTTCGAAAGCACCAGCCTCTCAGCAGGAGAAAGACCAGACTTTCTACTCCTGTAAAGGGATCCAGAATGGGAAACCCACAGGGGCAGTTCTACCCTGTCCTGTAGGGTCACTGGGAGTCAGAACTGACTCGATGGCAGTGCGTTTGGCCTTTTGCTTGGGGGTTAGAGTGGACGAAGGAGCCCAGTGTGGCGCGGTCTGGTGAACACTGGACTGCTAACCTCGCACTGCATAGTCGGCCGTTCAAACCTACCAGCCACTCCATGAGAGAAAGACGAGGTAAAGATCCACAGTCTCAAAAGCCCCATCCACGTGATGGGAGTGAGTTTACAGTTTCAGAAACTGAGGTGAAGAAACATAGCAGAGTTAGGATTAGAACTCAGGGTCCCCAGAGCCCATTGCTATCAGGCTGTTGTGAGATCTATGGGGCCCACTACGTGCACCTGTGTGGCCCCCTGGAAGCAGCAGAACTGGGTGAAAGGTTGTGGTTCGGTGCCATCCGATTGATTTTGGCTCATAGTGACTCCATGTGACAGAGCAGCAGTGGCCCCTAAGGTCTGGTTCTTTGGGTGTGATCTTTACGGGAGCAGAGGCCAGGCCTTTCTCCCTTGGAGCTGTGGGTGGGTGGGTCCAAAGGGCCAGCCTTTCAGTGAGCAGCCAGGTGCTCACCATGGTACCACTAGAAACCCCAATTCTGTGGCATGAGGGACTCCCATCGGGGAAAGGAAAGCCCCTGGGTGGCACGAATCATGTGCCAACGCTCGATGATCTGAATCTACCACTGGTGCCAAGGAAGAAAGGGCAGGCAACCTGTCACCGTAAAGATCACCTGAGGAGGCCCTGGGGAGCTCATGTCTACCGTGTAGCATGTGGTTGCCATGACTCCCAATGGATCCGATGGCAAGCTTTTCCTATGGGACCAGGGTGTGGGGAGGAAACGCTGGGCTGGTTTCAACGCCTCCATCCTGTGTCCAGAACAGGAGGATGGAGCCCGGGCCGAAGCCCAATGCCACGTTCCCCAGCCAGCTCACAGCCTCTGCCGACCAGCGGCTCCGCCTCGTCTTTGCTGGGCTCTGCGGCCTCATCCTGCTAGTGGGGTTGCTGGCCAACGTGCTCATGCTGCTCGTGGTGGGCCGGGGCCCCGCGGCCCTCCGCCCGCTCCTCGCCCTGACCAACAGCCTCATGGTGAACATCACGCTGTCCGACCTGCTCTTCCTGGCCTGCGTGGTGCCCGTGCTGCTGCTCAGCTTCCTGCGGCATGACTGGTGGCTGGGCCCCGCCATCTGCACCACCAGCCAGGCCACCAACACCGCCACCATGTTCTGCACCTTCTACAGCATGGTGGCCACGGCTCTCCTGCGCCACGTGGCCGTGGCCTGGCCCGGCGTGGCTCTCCCAGCTGGCTGGGGCTCGAGGCTGCTGCTCTGCGGTGCCATGTGGGTCCTGGGGATCACCGCGTCGCTGCCCAACTGGCTATTCCAGCGGGTGGTGGTGGAGGAGGCAGCGGCGGCAGCAGGGGCCCCCGAGGAGCGGGCCTGCCTCATGCTCCTGAGCCCTGCTCGGACCTCCTGCTACTTCACCCTGCTGGGAGCCCTGGCCTTCCTGCCCTGCGTGCTGGGGCTGGGCTGCTCCTTCAGCCATGTGGGCTGGCTCCTGGGGACCCGGCCCCATGGCCCTGTTGGGGAGAGCTTCCGGGAGCACCGAGAGAACACGGGGCTGATCCTTGTGGTGCTGGGGGTCTTTGTGCTGATGTGGGGGCCCTGCTCTGTGCTGGGCTATGTGGCAGCTGTGGGCGGCCTGCCTGCCACCCCAGTGGCTTTTGTGGCCTCCAGCCTGTGCACCATCCTGGCCTACTCCAACTGTGCCGTCAGCCCCCTCCTCTGCTTCTACCTCTCCCGCCCCTTCCGGGCGGGTCTCAGGAGCCTCTTCTGCAGACCTCGGTGGGGCGAGGGAGGGGCTGCCATGGTGATGGGCAGTGTCCGGCCTGCCCAGGACCTGGCCTCAGGGGGCCTATGGGTCCTGGGGGGGAGATGGTCTGAGAGGCTAGGTTGATTGGAGGGCCGAGACGCCAGGAGATGGGAAGTCCCTTAATATCGGATCCCAGCCCTTCCATCCTACCAGTGAGAAGACGGAGAACTGGGAAAGGACAGGTACCCCAGCCAAGGTCTCACAGCAACGAAATGGCTCAGCCAGAACCCGTGTCTTTAGATTGCTAGACTGGTCCTCACCCCCACCCCAGAGCGTTGTAACTACGGGGCCAGGGGCCTGAGCCACCTGGCCCTGGGCCATCCTCAGAGCTGTTCTTCTGGTTGGGCCAGTCCAGGCAGCCACTTGTCCATCTCAATCCATCTTCCTGTTTTCCTTCTCCCGGTACTTCACCAAGCACCAGGTCCTGCTCGAGACTGGTCGCCAGGCATACAGACCTACAGGCTCCCTACTTTCTAGTTAAGGAGTCCTCATACGGGGATGGTTAAGTGCTCAGCTTCCCGGGAGAAGGTCAGCCGTTCAGATTTCCTCAGCAGCTGCCCGGGAGAACGACGCGGCAATGGCAATCTACTCCCGTAATGACGGCAGCCCTGGAACCTCGCTGGGGCAGTTCTACTCTGCCCCTCAGGCTTGCGACGAGTCAGCCTCAACTCCGCGCCACACAGCAACAGTTTTCTAATTGGGTGACTCTGGGCAGCCCGGCTAGCTCTCTGGGCCTCGGTTTTCCCATCTGGAGAATGGGTGGGCGGCGGCCGCTCCTTCGCTGGTGTTCTGAAGATGAATTCACTGCACACACGTACGGCGCTTGGAAGAGCAGCCCGGTGCCCCTCAGTCAGTGCGTGGGTTTTACCAGGACCTGGATTCTTTTTATCGTTCAGGGAGTGGGCAGGGGCAGGGAATGAGGAAGGGGGTCTTCCAAAGGCAGAGAGGTGGACAGAAGTTGACAGTCTTCCTTATCCCGAAGGACTGGAGGCTGAGTGAGGTGGGGTAGGGGGGCTCCCTTCTCTACCTGCCCTCCTTAAGCCAACACCCCCTCAAGCCAACAACAAAGTCAGCGCCAGCCTGGGGCAGTGGGGCTGACAGGCTGTGACTTTTAGATGCCCCCCCCCCCTTCTCTGGGGCTTCTCTTCCCTGGGTGGCTGGGAAACAGGTCCGCCTTCACATCAAAGTCCAACTTGAGGTCTCCCTCTCCCTCACCCCTGTTCCCCCAAGTAGCTCCTGCTCTCCTAGGCCGCCTCCCTCGGGCCTCCTGGGAGCACGCCTCCTCCTGGTGGGCCTGGGAACTGCAGGCGACGAGCTCTCCAGAAACAACCGAAGACAGCGACCCCGTGGCTGAAGCCCACCCTGTGACACAACACTGAAACCCAGCCCGGCTGGTTGCTGTTGGAGCCTTGAAGACCCTGGAGGTCACTGGGCTCGCTGAGAGGGGGTCAGCCCGGGTGCTTTACCCGGCTCTGTGCTTGGAGGGGCGCCCCGGGAGAGAAAGGAAGGAAGAGCCACAATGTCGCGGGAGCACACCGCCCCAGGGCAGCGGCTCTGAGCTCTAATCGTCCTGCTGGTCCTGCAGCTCCTCCCCCACTTTCCCAGGCGGGTGCCTAGCCTGAGGTCAACCCCGCCCCTCCCCACCCAGAAAGCAGACAGCCTTGAATCTGCTCCGTGAATTTCCAACAAAACCCTAAAAGGTAAACAGTCCCCATACGGTGCCATTCTTAGTACCGGATGGTGATGCGCAGGATGGGACCGGCTGCCTTGAGGTCTAATCCGAGAGTAACTTGGCCTGGGAAAAGGAGAAGACCCTTTTCCATATGACCCTGGTCCCTGATGGCCACGGGGTGCAAAGAGGGGCACGGAGGAAAATGGGACCCACACAAGCCGCGTGCACACGCCCACCCATCACTCCATGATGACCCCCTACCATAAAGCGTGGGTACACGCCTGTGAGTGACCCACTGGGGCGCCCGTATCTCTGATCCTTCACACAGGCTTGTCTCCCCAGGTGGGGACCCCCGAGTCAGTGTCGCCCGCACATGAGCTGGGCCTGGCACATGGGGAGATGAGTGAATGAGGGAGTCGAAAAGAAGGGTCGAGCTAGCTGCAGGCAATAACAGGATCACTTTTCACGCTCCTCTTAGCTCCTCATCAGCGGCTCCTTCTACAAAGTGGGACCTTCAGTGAAGTGAAGGGATGGCAGTGTGTGGCTCCCCACGGCCCCTCCTTGTGCCCCCAGCGTGTGTTGTGACCCCTCCCCTCTGTGCCTGTGGTTAGAACCCCCATTGGGAAAGAGGCAGGCCAAGCGTCTGAGTTTCTCTCTCGGGAGCGATACAGGCAAGGAAATGAACGAGCAGAGCAGGGACCAGGAAAGACACCCAGCCGGCCACATGGAAGTGGCTCAGGAGCAGAAACTCAGGGACGGGGGGCATGCCTCCAGAGGCCACAGAGAAGAAGCCTGCCCCTAGTGACCGACCAGCCCCTGTGTGTGAACACCTGGCCTCCTAACCACTGAGAAAGAAATGTGTCGGTTAAAGCCACCCTGTGTGGTATTTCCGCCACGGCATCGCTGGTTAGTCACTCACCACCACAGTTTGGCCAAGTCTTTCCCACGCACTCTGGCCCCTCCACCTCCCTGCCCTGACTCCTACACACGCTGCAGGCTCGCTTTTCACCTCCCTTCACACCCATCTTCGAACTCAGCCAGTGAACAGACACTCTCCACCTCAGGGCCTTTGTACACGCTCTTCCCTCTGCTTGGATCACTCCGCCCCCAGGCTTCATGGCCCCTCTCTCATTCCCGAAGGGCTCACCTCAAACAGTAAGTGCTCAGTGGCTGACCCAAATGTCGGCTGTTCGAACCCACCCTACAGCTCTGTGGGCCGTGGTTCTCCATCACGTGGGCTTGCTATGAGTGGGGTTTGCCTCGATGACACTAACAATGTTCAGGGGGTCAGATAGCCCCTCTCCGACCACCCCACCCACCACAAGAGAAAACTGCAGACCAATAGCCTTCATGAATACAGACGCAGAAACTCTCAATGAGATTCTACCCAACAGAATCATAGCACTGCATGCCGGAGATAGAAGGGTGTCTCACCATGAGAAAATCAAGTGCCCCTTAAATAAAACAAAGGAAAAGGAGCACATGATCCTCTCAGTCGGGGTAGGAAAGGCATTTGATCAAAGCCAACACCTTTTCCTGATGAAATGCTCAGCAATTGAGGTAGTTAGCTTATTGTGCCAACCTGGCCGATAAACACAGGTGGGGTTAATTGAAGGGCAGAGGGATAAATGGCTCAGTGAGCCTCGCCTTAGGTCTCTTGCTTTCGGATGGCTGGACCAGGGTGCAGCTGCCTTAGCCAGTTCCCTGCTTCAGCTGGCAAGGCTCACTTCCTGCAAGACATCCCTGAGGAGAAGCCACATGGACCTACCCCGATGCAGCCCTGGGTGCTGGAGCAGCCGGGTGGAGACCCCTACCAGTGCTGAGATGCTTACACATTCACTGACTCAGCTTTCCTCCTGCAGTCGGCACCATTGCATCTGTTATGTGAGATGGAGGAGGACTTTGTGGATTGGTGTTGGACATATGGGTTAATGTCAAACTTGTGAGCTTGGGCAGCACTGGGTTGGGATGTTTTCTTGATGTGCACTTAACCTTTATATAAAACTCTCTCTTATTCACGAGTTTCTGTGGATTTGTTTCTCTAAAGTAGCTAGACTAACACAGCCATCTAGGAACATAAGTTCCTCAACTTAATGAAGGGCAAAGACACAAAGCATTAGTAGTATGGTCATAGAGTGAGTCCCGTCGCCCCCCCACCCCACCCCAGCGCCGAGAGAAGCTGTGTCCATGCCTGCTGTCGTCTAGGAAGCGTGCAAGTGCATCGTGAAAAGGCCTGGAATAACCGTGACACAGACACAGAGCAAGCACATGCGGTGACGCCGGTGCCACAAACCTTCAGTCCATGAACACGTTAGATCGCAAAGGGCCAACAAGTGAAACACCATACACAACGCCTGTATTTTCACTCAAAACTGACATCCAGCGACCCCATCGGCCAAGGGAGAGCGGCCCCTGTGGGTTTCTGCAGCTGTGAATCTTCACAGGGACAGAAAGCCTCATCTCTCCCCTACCGATCAGCTTGTGGCTTGAAACGGATGACCCTGCAAACAGCAGCCCGATGGGCAGCCCACGACGACACTGGGGGTCCTGGGTATTCTCAGTGGAGAGGTGACAGCCTCCCCCTTATGAACCAGAGCAAGACAAGGATGCCCATTGCCACCACTCTTTTTCGGGTTCTACTGGAAGTCCGACCCGAGCAGTGAGACAATGAATCACAGGGCCTCCAGTTGATAAGGAAGAAGTGGCACTCTCCCCAGGTGACGCTGACACGATCCCACACACCTTGCTTACGGTGCTTCATTTTTCTTGTATTTTGCAGACAGTTCAGAGGCTTTTTGTTAGTCTTTTACGAGTTGAAGGTTTGTGAAAAACCCTGTGTGGAACAAACCTATTGCTGCCGCTTTCCCAACAGCGTGTGCTCACGTCTCGGTCTGCTTATCTGTGTTCCATTTTGGTCCTTCTCACAGGGCCTCAAACGTTTTCATCATGCTATCATTGCACACTTGATGGACTTCCTGCCCAGCCACTGCCATAAAGTCGATTCGACTCACAGCGACCCGAGAGAGGGTTTCCCTGACTGCAAATCTTTACGGGAGCAGACAGCCTCATCTTTCTCTCATCCGCGGGGCTATTGGTGGGTTTGAACCATGACTTTTATATGCACCCGAACATGCATGTGACTCGATTGATTTGGGATATTTGCTTTATTGTGATCGCGTCTGGAACCAAATCTGCACTAGCTCCAGGGTATGCCTGTACACAGAAAATTCCAGAGATCCCACATGAAAGTTACTGGAACTCAAAGCAGCATTCAGCAAAGAAGCAGGAAGCAAGATCAACAAGCCAACATGAGTTAGATTCCTCTCCACTAACAAGGAGAACGCTGAAAAGGAAGCCAAGCAAAGATCACTTATCAAAATGACAAGATACCTAGGAAAAGGTCTAACCAGGGAGGTAAAGTCTAACCAAGACACACAAAGAAAGCTACAAAACACTTCTTCAAGAAAAGGAAAAAGACATAGCTACATGGAAAAGCATGCCATGCTCCTGGATTGGAAGACTTCCCATTGTGAAAACGCAATCCTCCCCAAAGCAGACTACACACACAACACAATCCCAAGCCCAACAGCACGACTTAGGAGGTGGGAAAATTAATCGTCAGATGGGAAACCAAAAACCAAACTCATGGCATGGAGTCAGTTCCGACTTAGGTGATCCACATAAGACAGGGGAGAATGAACCCTGTGAGGTTCTGGGACTGCAATTCTCTCCAACAAAAAGCCAAACGCACCATCATTGACTCAGCTCTGACTCACGGTGACCCGATAGGGCAGGATAGAGCTTCTCCCTGTGGGTTTCTGAAACTGTATGTATGGGAGTAGAAAGCCTCATCTTTCTCCCGAGGAGTGGCTGTGGTTTCAAACAGCCGGCCTTGTGGCTAGCAGCTCAGTGAATAACCACTACCACCAGGCTTCCATATGAAGGAAAAGAGGCCCTCAATAGCTACAGCTGTATTGATACAGAGGAGCAACGTAGTAGGACTCACACATCCTATTCTCAGTCTGGGATAAACTTGGGTTCTTAAGAAAACTTCTTAAGAATGTGCTTCCAATCCTTTGCGATCTACCTTGGATTTGAACAGGGGATGGCAGGGGCTGGGTATGCTTGGAGGGGGTCTGGGTGTAGAGCGACCAGAATCAGTCCAAAGGGTGGGGACAGAGGAGGAGGAGGCTTGGGGGAGACAGGACACATTTCAGAGCTTTATAAAGGCACTAGAATCCAGGTTTGCAGTTCAAATCCACCCACTGGCATCTCAAAATATGAAGGCTTGGGGATTTACTTCTGAAAGGGAGCAGCCGGAGACCGCCATGATGCAGTGCTGAAATGTGGCACTTGGTGCAGCAGAGGCTCCTCACCTGGGGCCGGGAAGGGAGTTTGTGGAAGTCGGGTGAGCCCTGAGCTATTCCGGGGAAGTGGGGAGGAGACAGGGGTCAAAGTGTCCAGACAGGCCAGCCCAGGCTTCTCTCAGAACCTGCACTCCATGCCCGAAGTAGAGCAGCAAGGGTCTTTTCTGCCTGATAACTCAGTAAGTACTTGGTTTTCAGTAGCCAATGTGCTGACCCTGCCCATCAGCCCAACCTCTGCCTCCCTTCCTGCCCACCTTTCTCACCCAGCGCCCCCCCGCCCCCCCCAGCTCTCCCACATGAAACCTCTGGGCCTTGGTTATATGATCAGAGCCCCAGGCAAGATGGAATGTTGGGGTTTGCCTGGTATAAGGACCATCAGACCCCACAACCAGAATGAGGGGTACAGAGACCAAAGGCATTGGGGATGGGATGGGTGTGTGTATGTGGGGTCCCTTTGGGGGAGTAATGATTCCCTTGGCCCTGGGCTGGGCGCGGCAGGGAGAAGTGGACCCTGATGTATGTGTGTGGGAGGTGCTGTGGGGACTTCTTTAAAAAAGAGAGAGAGAAACAAGAACAGCCTGGGAGTGGCACAGTGACCAACACACAGACCAATGAACCGGAATTGAGAGCTCAGAAGTCCGTCCATCCACCTACGGACGGCTGGTCTTCGACAAAGTCCAACCAGTGAGGGGAGAACTCATCTCTTTCACAAATGATGCTGGCAAAACTGGATGTCCACCTGGAGGAAAATGAACCAGGACTAGACTCAAAGACCATCTCAAAGTGAATCACAACTCTAAATGTGAAACCTAAAACCATCGTGTTTATAGAAGAAAGCAAGCTGGGGACCCTCATTTATGTCAAAAATACACTCTCCTACTCAGTAGAAAGATAAGCATCAATGAATGAATAACAGCAGAAAGATCACTCTCAATATACCAACCAGAGGTGAACGTATTTTATTCTGACAATGAGTATGTGTATCTACACGAAGTATACTCATGCGATTTGTTTCAGAGAATTTTAAAATAGGATTGTATTCATGTTGGAAAATATAACTGAACTATGTACTATCAAACAGAACGAAAACCACCTAGGCAACAGATTAGCTAGATAACTGGAACCTCCTAAAATTAAATACTTAGGTTTTATCACAAGATTCTACCCAAACAGGAAAAATAGACCTTACAGAATGGGGGGAAAACTTGCTATCTGACAAAGGTCTCATCTCACCACCTCTCCAACAAAAAGACAAACAAGCCAATCAAGTAACCGGGTCAAGGACATGATGCTCATGACCATTCACCAACAGAGAGATGCAAACGAAAACTGCAAAGAGAGACCATCTCGCCCCTGCAGAAATAGCACGGATGATAAACTGAAAACAGGAAAGGAAACACACAAATGCTGGGGAGGCTGTGGGAAGGCTGTAACTCTCGGGTACACGGCTGGTCCAACCACTAAAGAGTACACAGGATAGCGCTTCTTGAAAGAGCTGGGGCTGGAAATACCATAGGATTCAACAATCCCACTCCTAAATGTAGATCCTGGAGAAACCAGAACAGGCCACGAATCGGTATCTGCACACTCGTGTTCACTGCAGCAAAGCGATAGGGACAACCCAAGTGTCCACCAACAGATGAAGGGGGAACACTTACTAGATAGCAGACGTGTGTTAATTCTTCTGAAGGGAAACACAACTCACAAACAGGGCACGTCAGCACAACTTGAAGAAGCCAGTGAAGACACAGGTACACAGCATCAAGGGCAGCCACAGTAAATGCCGGGACACCTGCAATTCTGCAACAGCAGCTGGAAGCAGCAAGCCGAAGTGGGTGGGTACGCACATAGGTCGATGGGTAGCTCTCTAGATACAGGGGAGTTTGTGGGAAGCCAGGTGTGTGCATCGATAGGTATTGTTTTGGGTATGTATATGTGCACACTTGTCTAGTTACAATCAACTCGATGGCAGTGGGTGTTTGTTGCTGTTTGGGGGTGGGTAGGTAGGTTTGTGTGCTGTAGGCATAGTCCTATATAGAACAGCACACTTCTGTAGCAAGATTATGGGAACTTCTTAGACATAGCCAAGCACCTCCTGGGACTTGTACTGGGCTCGAAGGTTAAGGACCATGGTGTCAGGGGACATGTAGGTTAACTGGCATAAAACAGCTCATAATCTTTTAAGCCCTAGTTTGGTGAGTAGCACCAGGATTCTTAAAGGTCTGCATGTGGCTGTCTTAAGCTAAAACTCTTGGTCTCTTACCAACAGGAGTGAAGGAGAGCAAAAGAAACCACAGAGTCGAGGAAGCCATTAGTCTACAGACTAATGACCCATAGCCTCCTCTAGCCGGGCACCAGAAGAACTAGATGGTGCCCAGCTACTATTCAAGACTGCTCTGCCCAGGGACATGATAGAAGGTCCCAGTGAGAATGAGAGAAACACGTAGAAAAAAAAAATCATATGAGTTGTATGAGCCCCCAATAAAGTGATTTAAAAAAAGCACATTCATGAAAAAAGATCGGACATACTGGACTGATAAGAGGCTAGAGAGGAAGCCCAAGGCACGCTCTAAGATGCCCTTTTAACCTGAATGGAAGCCATTCTCAGCAGTCACCTTTCAGCCAAGTAATACTGTATTCTACAAAAGAAACACTTACACACCCCTGAGAAATGTGCTCCTGAGAACACTCAACTACATGAGAGCCGGTGGGCAACGTGTGCCCCAAAGGAAGGTGAACGGGCAGCTGAGAAAACTGGAGAGACAGTCAGAGGAGGCAGGGTGGGCACCGGAGGAAGAGCCACCAATGTTATGGAGCAATGTGGCTGTACATCGATGGGTGAGAGATGAATTTGCTGCGTACACTTCCGCCTCCATCACGCCAAATATGTTCCAGTATCACCGCCTTGCTGATGGTCCTTAGTAGTTCCCATCGACCACCTGAAATGATGCTATTGACAGGTTGCTTGTGTGCCTACTGTGTTTCCCCACCTCATTTGTAGGTGTGCTGTTCACTCCACGTGCAGATAGATAGACAAGCATCTGCTCACGGCACCACCCCCTGCGCCGACAGAGCCGGGCCCGAAGCAGTGGCAAGGAAGCTGTGTTGAACAGAAAGGTGGAGAGAGGAGGAGGAGGAGAACGTGGCTTCCGGCAACGAGCAACACCAAGAGAAGGGAAAACAAGGGGCTTTCTTTTCGTAAAAGAACCAAATTTACTTCAGTTTAAGGCAAATTCCACACAGAGACGGTCTCAGAGACGGGCACAGGACCAGAGAGAGTAGAAATACCACCTTCATGCATGACGGGAAGGGCAGCAATGTGGAGCATCAGACGGGGTGGGGCCTGTTCTCCACCCAGGCCCAGGCGTGGCAAGGGCGGGTTTCAGTGGGCTGAGAAGCCCCATGCGGGAGGAGGGGCTGGCATGCATGGCCTGTTCCTGGGAGGGTAGAGGCTGGGCAGCCCTGTGAGCTCAGCTGCTCAACCTTTCCTGAAACAGGGGCAGAGGCTTGGGCTAAGGATTGAGGTGACAGGACAAGGCAGCGTGATCCTCGGGCCAAGACGGCCTGAGGTCCAGGGAGTGGGTGAGGTGTGAGATAGGAGGTGCTGGGTAGAGTTGAAGAAAAAGCTGGGACCATCTGGTCAACCCACTCACCATACAGATGTGGATACTGAGGCCCAGAAGGCAGAAGGGCCTTGCTTGGGTTCCCACAGCAGGGAGGAGGAGGCAGGATTCAACCCAGGGTGCTTAGCTCCTATCCCCATGAGGTGGAGGCTACTCAGAGAGCAAGGGCAGTGGGAGCACCAGGGTCAGGTTGTTCCTTGCCCAGGCCTCTAGGTGGGCACCAGTGGCCCTGGGCAGTCTCTGGGCTGGAGCCTGTAGGGCCACACCAAGGAGAAGCCTGTGTCTAGCACTAACATCATGCTAGGGTGCAGTGCGGCCCAGGGAGGGCTGACCTGGCCTGTGTCCACCATGCCTGCCTCCCCCTCCTGGATCTCTATGCCCCAGAAGGTTCACATGTCCTAGCATCCCTGCACACCCACTAGCTTCAGGAGGCTCACTCAGGGACGGCCCAGGACAGAGAGGGGTGGGCTGTGACACAAGATTAACCACCAGAGAGGGCTAGGGCTGGAGGAGGGAGGTCCAGTGTAGGCTGCCCCCTGAAGGTGAGCAGACAGGATAACCCAGACTAGGCTGAAGGGAACTCCCATCACCCCCCCTAACATCTTCCCGGCTGGGCTAGAACTTGGGAGTCTGGAGAAGTTGGGCTGAGCAGAGATGCTGAAAATTGTGCCCTATTCTGCCCCTGTATGCCTGCCTCCCCAACACCTGGGGTCTAGGCCAGGACACTAGGGCGGAGCTTTCAGAGGCCCCACCCACAGCCCACCTCCCAGGCACCTAGATATGGAAGGGGCTCGAGTGGGCTGGGCAGGAGATGGGCTCCCAGGACCCTGCCCGTTGTCTGACTGGCCCACTCCAGACCCCAGCGCCTGCCTGCCACTGGGCAGGCTCAGATGTGCGCATGCTGGGGGGAGGAGGAGGGCGTGCGAGCAGGGGACTGTGGGGGTGAGCTGGCGGGGGGTCCAGGCGGGGGACGTGGGCGGATGCCCTGCGCCTTCATGTAGGACACCAGCTGGTCCGGGATCTCAGCCAGCACATCGCGGGCCAGGCGCGCCATGCTCAGCACGTGGTTGCCCGTGCGGTCCACATAGTCTCGGAAGGGCACAAACTGGGAGGGAGAGGGGGCATGGTCAGACCGATGCACCTTCCTCCTGCCCTGGGGTCAGGTCTGCACCCTCCTCTAGTCCCTGCTAAGCTCGTCCCCCACATGGTATCTGAATCACTACTCATGCATGCTCTCAACAAATATTGTCCACTTTTTGCATGTGACGCGTCCACATAAATAATGGGCATGCGCGACCTAAGCACACGAAGAGCCAAAGGAACTGGTTCGAGGCGGCTGCGCAGTTGGAACACCGTGCTGGCCTAAAAACGGGGCGCAGAGCACCTCCTCCGCGCCAGGATACTCCACTGAAGATTCTCTCGTTCTGGCAAGGAACACAGGTCCTGGCTCTTAGTAGGTGCTCAGGAAAGGTGCTGCCCGAATCCTCCGCCCTCACTGGCCTCCTCTTTCCTCTCTGGGGCTGGTCCGGCTTCCTTCTGAAGTGACTGACCCCCTACCACTCCCCGAGGGTCTCCAACTCAGCCTGTCACCGGGTCTTTCCGTCACCTGGTCTCCCTCCCCGGATGCTCTCGCCTGTTTCCAGTTCATTTTAGATCTTCATTCCTAGAAGGATCCCTGGCCCCGGCCCCTTTCTTTGCATCAAAGGCCTGTAGGAGAATGCCCGTTTTTTATCCTGCATCTCCTGATCACTAGGGACTAGGTCAGTGAAAGTATGCTTATGGAGGGGACCTTCTGCATCTCAGCGGGTAAGGATTTCCAGAGGACAAAGACCTGCCTGCCCTTTACATTTGCCTTCTAGAACGGGGCGCTCAGACTTTAGCCCAGGTAACCCGTGATGCTCTTTCTCCGGAAAGGGGCAGCTACGCTGAAGATGCCATCTCCGCGGTTCACCTGGGGTAGGCAGCCCAGGTGGGATACAACAGAAGGAGCCAGAAACAGAGCTGGAGGTGCTGTGTGGGGCCCTGGGGGCCAGCAGGTGGAGCTTGGGGGCTGGGGAGGGCACCAGGTTAGGTGACATGGCGGGGAGGGCTGCAGCCCAGAGAGCAGTGTCTGCCCAGATCTGCCCCTTGTCCTTCTCCCAGCCCCTCCCTCCAGGGGTCCTCCCCAGAGAAATCCCCACAAGGAGGGAAGCCTGGCTGAGGGCCCCTTGCACTGCCCATGTGGGCAGCCAGGGCCCAGGCTTCACCTGCACGATGTCTCGCTCGGCCAGCTTCCCCCGGGAGGAGATCCGCACGTCGTCGCCATCCAGCTCCACCATGGCTGTGTGGGGAGAGGTCAGGGAATGGACGGTCAGGGCCCAGGGTTAGGATAATCTAGGGCTCAGACCACAGACTCATGCCCCTGAGTTACACATGAAGAAACTGAGGCTGGAGCGAGACAGGAGCCCAACCTGGCAGGCACCTGATGGCTTATGCAATGCTCCCACCTCCCAAGGTTGGAGTGGAGTGGGGGGGAGTGACTCAGAGCTATTTCCCCAGGGCCTTGGGAGGTGGGTGTGGGGCACCCACCCTGACACACCCCTCCCTGAGTAAACAGTCACGCCTGACACACACACACACACACACCGTGGGAGCCTGGATGGAGAGGCGGGGAGGGCGGTGGTGGCTGGACTCACCATCAAACTCCGCCTGGCCTACGCCGACGATGATGATGGACATGGGTAGTTTGGCAGCCTGGGAGATGGGGGCAGGGGATACAGTTTAAAGAGGGAGTTGAGTACCATAGGCAGGGACCGAAAGGGAGTCCACAGAAGAGAAGAGGGGAGGGGGCGGTGATAGAGAGACAGAGAAAAGCAAGGGGAGGGGGAGAGTGTGCACAGAGAGAGAGCCCAAGGGAGACCAGCTGGGGCCCCAGGAGAAGGGCCAAGCCAGGGGAGGAGACATGGGAAATTTGCCATGGGCCTGCTCTTCCCTCTGCATGCTGGCCTGCTACTTGGGGGGCTCTGTAGGTGAGCGGTGCCGATAGGACTCCTTTTCCCAGATCACCAGGTAGGGGTGTCACAGTCCCTCCGTGGGGTGTCCCACCTCCTCAACCTGGCAGGCTGGGCTGGGGGAGGGGCAAGCACAGTTCTTGAGGGAACCCTAAGTGGTGGTGCCGTGGTGGTACGGCGGGGCTGCGATCCACATGGCCGGCAGTTTGGAACCACCGGCGGCTCTGTGGGAGCAAGACTGAGAACAGATGGGCTTTCAACTCCCCTAAACCTGTGACGGTCTCAGAAGCCCACCGAGGGTTGCGATGACTCGATGGCAGTGAGTTTGCGCGAGTGTCTGGAGAGAGGATCGCTCTGTCCACCGTGGCTGAGGGCAGGGTCTCCAGTCTGCCTGCCACCCGCCCTCCTGGAAGTGGGACCCCAGAGCCAGGCGTGTGGACTAGGGGAACCCCGGAGCGGGCAGAAAGGGGTGAGAAGCCCAGGGGCGTTCCTGGGGCCCATGGGCACGCACATTGACGATGGCCTCCTTGGTCTGTGCCATGTCGGAGATGACCCCGTCCGTGATGATGAGCAGCACTGAGTACTGGGAGCCGTCCTGCACGGCCGCTGCGCTCCTGGGGGGTGCAGAAAAGATCCCTGGTTCTTTAGTGCGCGTAGATCTGGGGGCAGGGGAGTCTCTTCGAGGACATCAGTCTCCGTGGGTGGAGTGAGTGGCTTGGAGGGGTGTGTCACGTGGCCCTGGGGGGGCGGGGCTCACCTGGCCACGTGGGTGACCACGGGGGCGAAGTTGGTGGGGCCGTAGAGCTGCACGGTGCGCAGGCTGCGGTGATAGGCCTCCAGGATCCCGTCGATGCCACAGCACGAGGGGTTCTCCTGGTTGCCGTTCTGGGGGCATGGCACACGGGTGGGGGGCCTGAGGCCAGGACGCAGGGAGGGTGGCCCAGGGGATGGGGGTGGGTAGCCCTGCGCTCCGCTAGACTTCTCCAGTGGGCCCTCCCAGGCAGCATCTGTTCTGGGGGAGCTAGTGGAACGCCCTGAGATCCCCGAGCTTCCCACAGACACCCTCCCCCCCCACACCGAGCCCCCGACCCCTCAGCGGTTGCCGGGGTGATCCATCTTGGCATACCCAGGGCTCAACCCTGCCCTCTGCAGGTGTGAGAGAAACATTCCCTAACACGTCTGATTGATTGCCCTCCAGGGAGAGAGGGGAAAGGGTGGCCTGGTCCACCTAACTCCCAGAGGAACCTACCCTGCAGAGGCCCCCCGGCCGGCCGGCCCCATTCCCCCACTAATGCAGGGAATCCTTAGAATTACCTGCAGCTCCCCACACCCCTAACCTCTTTCCTGGGCCTTTTGAAGGGGACAGTTCAGCCCCAGCTCCACTCTACCCCGACAGCGGTTGGTGGCTCAGACAAGGGGCACTGAGGGGTTTGTGAACAGGGGCCCTGACACAAGGCCCCAACACACAGCCAATCCTCCGCCTGGCTCCAGACGCGGCACCTCAAGTCCCTAAGTTGGAGTATGATGGTAAACGCCCTCCCCACTCCCACCCCAACCGGAGCTTGCCACCGCAACCAGCCGGGCCAGCCTTTCCTCCGGGGCCACCTACCAGAGGGAACTCGTGGGACACCCGGCCATCAGGGGGCAGTTTGGCACCAAAGCCAAGGGCAGGGAACATCTTGTCACTGTCGTAGTGCTGGATGATCTCCCCGACGGCGGTCAGTGCCAGAGCGTAGGCATTCAGCTGGTACGGGCTCATGTAGTGCAGGGATGTGGACTGCGAGGGGTTCCCTGCGGCACAGGACATGGGCAGTTTGCCAGCCTGGACCCTCAAACCATTTGGGGTTCACCAGCATGAGGGGCATCCCCAGACCTTTCTTCTGAGTGGCTTTCAATGGTCAATGTTTCCACTCCAGGTCCAGCACTTAACCCTTTGCAACACCAGGCGACACCCCAGCTTGTCTCTTTCTCCTCAATCCCCCCTTCCGCTCCTAGCCCCCATTCACATCTGTAGGAGATTCTGACTGCTGAACTTTCACACAGAGAGCCCTGGTGGCCTATTGATTACATGTTGGGCTGCTAGCTGCAAGGTCTGCAGTTCGAAACCACTAGCCTCTCCCTGAGAGACCAATGAGGCTTTCTATTCCCGCCAAGAGTTAACAGTTTCAGAGGAAAACCCACAGGGCAGCTCTCCCCTGTCCTTTAGGGTCACTGTGAGTGGAAATTGACTCCGAGGCAGTAGGTACACCTTCATCGAACCCACCAACTTCTCTCTCCTCACTGCCACCACTCTGCTCCGGTCACATGTGGGATGGCAGCAGCTCTGTCTGGCTTACCCTGAGGCTCACACGCATTCAGCACACCAGGCAGGGTGAGCCTGGCACAGCTTGGTCAGGTCACGCTTCTCATTTGAGGTAAAGCTCAAGGGCCCGCTGCCCAGGTGATCTGGCTTCCAGTTCCTGCTCACCTGCCACCCTCTGTCACCTACTCAGCACCTTTGTGCTGGCTGCTCCGTCTGCCTGCAACACTGTCCCCCAAAGGTCTACATGCCTCACCTCTGCTCAAGCCTCCCCTGACCAGCCTAGTGAGGGTTACAGTCTCCCCGATACTTCGGCTCTCTGTTTCTGGCTTGATTTCCCTCCACAGCCCTGGTCACCATGAACTCAATCTAGATTTTCCTTGTTTACTAACAAGTGGGCAGGGCTGGGGTCAGACGACCAAGGCTCCAACCCTGCCTCCCCTGCCTGCTAGCGGCATGGCCTTGGGTCAGTCCCTTAACTTCTCAGCCTCAGTCTCCTCCCCTGCGAAATGAGGAGGCAATGAGGTCCTGCCCCGTGGGATTGCTGTGAGGGTTATACAGAGAGCCCTCCCTGCTCTGGGACACTAAGGGGCTGCGGACACACTGGAGTCGGAGGAGCCCTGACATGAAAGGGGGCCAGAGCGCAAGGCTGAGAAGTTGCTAAGACTGTGGAGTTGGGCAAGGTGGTTGCTCCTGGTGACCTGGCCCCAGCCTGATACAGAGAAAATTCAGAGGCGGCTTGGGACCGAGGTTCTGGCTTGGATCCTGTCTCCTCCCAGAAACACCTACTTCCATCCTGATGGCAGTTTTCCTCTCCAGCCTGTGGGTGAGGCTGCACTGAGGGCCCGGGTTTTGGGTAGGGTGGGCACATCTCTCCCTAGAGTCCTGTGAATGTCCTGTGTGTGCCCCCCATGGACAGGGTGTGGTCCACACTATGTCATTCCAAGAACCAGATTTGTTAGTGACATTCATGAGACCTCGCAACAGCATTGCCAACTTGATTCTATCGTTGGCCCTCCAGGCCCATGCCACACTCTTTGGTACTGAAGACGCCCTGGTGGTGTACTGCTTATATGTTGGCCGGCTAATCACAAAGTCAGCGGTTCGAGGGACAAAGATGAGGCTCTCTATTCCCCATAGAGTCGCAGTCTCAGAAACCCACAAGGGCAGTTCTACCCTGTCCAATAGGGTCTCGATGAGTTGGACTTGACCTGATGGTATTGAGTTTGCTGTGGGTTTTTAGCTCGCAGCAAGCGCCACAGACAGTCCTTAAAAGCACCCCTTCCAGCCCGACCTTCTCTTCCCCAGCCCCTCCCCTTTCCATCCCACACTCACCATTGGAGGCTGTAAAATCAATGGCCACCGTGAAGTTGATCTGAGTCCTAGAGGAGAGGGGGGGGGGGGCTGTTATCTCAGGAGAGGCAGGGCTGTGGGGAGTGGAGTGCAGGGCAGGGGTGAGACCCTCACCTCATTCCTCCCAGCCCTGTTTTCAGATGTGCAACCTTGGAGAAGTCCTCCCTCTCTCCAAGACTCAGCCTCCAGTTCTGAAGGAAGATGGGAGCACCAGCCACACCCTCCCCCAAGGGGCTGGCCGCCCGCATGATCAAAGGAATTTAGCAGCATGAAAGTGCTTTGAGGATGATTAAGTTCTGTGTGGACCCATGATAACTAATGATGACGAATCTCAGACGCACCGTGAAGTAGAGTTAGAATAAGCTTGTGCCCGGGCACCTATTTGAGGCTCACATCTGAAGTCGCATGTACAGTTAAATCGTTCACTAAGAGTCAAATGGACACTGTGCATTTCCTGGGAGAAGAACGAAACAATCCATGAAGCCGTCTCCACAGAAAATTGAACCCGAGCCTATGGACCCTCCAGTCTACCGACAAGTTTGGCAGAAACACGGGGGGCAGAGATGATGCTCAGTGGCGCTGCAGGGGAAGGAGTCACAACACCCAGACTGGGAGCTGTGGACTGGCCCACGACGGCAAGGTGGGCCCCAGAACTACAACACCAGCGCCACCTGGCAACAGGTAGGAAGTGCAGGCCTGCGGGATCAGACCGTCTTCAAGCGGGTGGGAAGAGCCTGGGAATCTGTTTTAGCAAGTCCTTCAGGTAGTTGGGGGTGGAGTGGAGGACACTCGAGTGCAGTGTCTCCCAAAGTGGGAGACGGTTTTGCCAAAGCAGGCACTACAAACGGTTTTCATTTGGCGGGGGGGTTACTGAGTCATTTTTTTTTCCTGAAAAGGGAGTGGGGGTGAGGGAAGTAGGTCAAATAAGTTTGGGAACCTACAATCGAGATGAAAGGTTATTAAGAAAGAAGTCACTCAATCGCAAAATACAGACCTGGCCCGGAGTCTGAAGAAAACAACCCCATTTGAAAATTTGTCAGAATTGGGGGACTTTGAATACTGATTAGACGTGCAGTATGGAAGAATGACTTATTTCTAGGTGTAACTGAGATACTTGGGTTATGGTTTGCTTGTTTCTGAAGAGAGGGCCCTCATATGTAGGAGCGACATCTTGAAGTATTTGGGGATGAATCATACGACTTGGCTTTATCAGGAACTCATGTCCCTGTTTGATTTGTTTTGTTGACAATCAAGCGCCTAGTTCCGCCAGCCCCTCGAAAGGTTCAACCCCATCACCTGAATCCCCCAATCTAACTTTTTATTCTGGGAAATTTGTCATGGATTTGTTTCATGATAACTGGACGGAGGGGAGAACTGCTGGAATGGGGATCCTTCGGGGTTCATTTATCCTTTCCCTCCATTTTTTGTCAGTGTTTGAAAATTTCCAGATGATTGGATCGAAAATTTCGGGGGGTTCGATGGTCTTAGGGACTCAAGGTTGACCCTGGGGAGGTCAAGGGCATGATCAGCAGGAGACCCGAGTCCTGACCCACACCCTTTCCCCTTAGCTGTTGATTAGGGCAGACTATCCAATGAGGCCCAGGCTCTGAGCGAGAAGGAGCCACAAGATGGCAAGAGCCAGTGAGTGGCGGCGGCTGCCTGCCACAGATCTCTCCCCTCATCCCTGCCATTCCCTCCCTGAGGGAAAGGCAAGTCTCACTGAGCAGTGCGATCTGGGCTGGAAGAGCTAACTAACGATGACGGTAGTGTGTTGTCATCTTGTAGTGTGGAGTATAAAGGGTGCATCTTTAAGAGAATACAGGAGACATCTGGAAGGTCAGAGCCCTGTTCTGGGGTCACCCTTAGAACAATGTTTCTGGCCCTCAGAACTGCAACTGAGGGACCCAGTCAGGTCGGTTCTTCCAGATACACAATGAGAGGCAAGGCAGGCCCGAATCCCTAAACAATCCTCCTACCTGGCTGGGTCAAAAAAAGAAAAAGAATGGGGAAAATGACTCCCTGCAGCTCAGCTCTTTGTTACAGAGCAGCATAGAGACTCGGACTCCCAGCTCCTGCTTTGACGGGGCGGGGGG
>NW_022107432.1:30523191-30545988 GCF_000313985.2 Echinops telfairi | reverse complement strand
TAGGTGAGAGAGAGCAGGGAGGAGGGGATCCCTAGACAAACGCCTCTGCCACGGGTTTGCTGCCCAGGCATGCCCGCCAGGCGTCTGCTGCCTGGTGCCAGCTCTCACTCAGACTCCCTGGAGAGCTTGATTAGAGGTGTGGGGAAGGCTGGCGCTGGGACTCTAACCTGCCCAGTACCCTCGAGCACAGCTGTGCAGTTGCGGGGACTCTGCAGGCCCCCTGTCCATGACGGCCTGCAGCCCTTTCCCTCGGTGGGCCTCACGCCCCACCGGGATGGGGTAGTGTAAAGGGGAGGCAGGCTGGCCCATGCCTCTGTATTACTGTGGGAGGAAAGGCAGCAGGCAATGGGGGAAGGAGCCCTGCCCCTGACTAGGCGTGTGGCCTCGGGCAAGCTATGCCATGGGTCCAACTATAAAACGCAGATAATCGTCTTCCCTGCCCACCAAGCTCAGAGAGCTGAGGCGCTATGCAAACCAGGAGAAACAGGATGAAAACTGAAAATTCTACCGTGCAAGGAGCCCTGTTGGTGGCGTGGGCTGTGCATTGGGCTCCTGCTAACTGCAAGGTTCGTGGTTCAAAGCCACCCGTCGGCTCCATGGGAGACAGATGAGGCTTTGGGCTCCTGTCGATAGGCAGCCTCGAAACACCGACAGGGGCACGAGGAGTCGGGACTTTTGTTTTGTGGGTAGGTAGGCAGGCAGGGGAGGTTAAGGAAAGTAGTCCACTGGCACCATCGGGTCGGTGCTAAGATTCCAGCTCAGGGCGACCCCGGGTGTCTACTGGCACCGTGGGAGAAAGGCCTGGTGATTCGCCTCCATGAAGCTCAGGCTCTGCAGCCCTCACGGAGCTAGGTTTTACTCTGCTACACCTGGGTCACCCTGAGTTGGTTTCCAGGAGGGGAAGGGTGTGTTCCCTAATAGGAGAGAGAACGGGGTGGTTTTGCTGAGGAGGGAGAGAGAGAGAGCAAGGGGGGCGGAGGTGGCCCTGAGGAGGGGCAGGTGGGGGCAGGGGAGGCCTCTGGCTGAGCAGAGGAAGGGTATGTACTCAGTGGGTGGAGGGGAGCTTGCACCCCTAGGCTGTGCCCGTTCAGGGCCGCAGTGTCATGGGAAAGTGAAGTTAGAGTCCCGACTTTCTCTCTGCCCTGGAGAACCAGGCCACCAAGGTGCCCTCTTGGCTAGGCTGAGCCTTTGGCAGCTGCCTCAACCTGTCTCCCTTCCAGACAGGTGCAGTCACTCACCTGCCTTCCCCTGTGGGCTCCCGGCTGCCCACGCTGTGCCCTGACACCTGTCCTGGCAGGGAGCATGTGGGCAGGCCTTCACCCTGGAGTGCAGTTCTTATCTTCTGGGCCGCTGGCGGGCGCCGCTGGTGGCTTCTCTGCCTCCAGACCCTGGCCACTCTCTGCTCCTTACCTGGCGCTTGACCACCAGCGGGCCCCAGCCCCACCTGGCCCCAGGTCTCTGCCCCCAGCACAGAGATTCAAGTTGGCAGCCACCTCAGAACTCAGCTACCGTGCTTCTCTCTGGAGGGAGGCCCAGACAGGAGGCGGCTTTGAAAAGCTCGTGGGAAAATGTGGTGATCCTTTCATCCCATTTGTCCACGGAGACTTTTGAGGCCCCTCATAGATGCCCAGGGAGGGAAGGCGACTTGTCCAAAGTCACTCAGCCAAGCGATGGGAAACGGGGGCCAGAGCCTGGGTCCCCTGGCTCTCTCCATCGCCTCCAGAACCTCGGCCCCCTCCCGTCACGAGCCCCGTCCCATCTGTGGGTCCCATCTCTGCCTGGAGACCCCATTGTGACCCAGGTCAACCTCCTTAGCTCAGGAGCGCTCGGCAGCATCTCAGGGGACCAGAAGTGACGGGAGGGGCCCCTGCCCTCCCCCGGGGCCTCCTGCATCTCCTCTCACCCTCCCTTGATGTAGTCCAGGAACGTGCACTCGGACTCCACAGCGAAGGACAGCAGCGTGACCTGGAGACGAGAGGGGCTTGGTCAGCAGGGCCGGAGGGGGGGGGGCGAGCGTCGTGGAGGGAGAGCAGGGGAGAACTATGCCACGCAGGAGCTAGCATGTCCTGAGCACTCAGTCTGTGCCAGGGTTGCCAGCAGGGCCACGTTCGGTGCTCACAGTGCCCAGTGAAGAGGCACAATTATCTATGCCCATTTTACAGCCGCAGGGACCGAGGCTCCCTGGGAAGAGGCAGAGTAGAGGTCTGAGCCCTCGTCTGACTCCAGAGCCTGCCCTCTTACTGTGTGCTGCCACACTGCATCCTGGGAGAGTCCCCTTCTCTCTCAGCAGAACGCGGGGCTTAAGGCCGGCTCACGAGGCTCCCCGCAGTGAGCAGCTGCTCTCTGGCCCCATGGCATGGGGTCCGAAGGGTCCGTGCTGATGTCTGTGCCCACCTCGCCCAGTCCCACAGACTAAATCCTGAGACATGCCCTGGGGGTCTCTCTGCCTCCACCTTCGCAGACCCGAGTCCCTCACAAGCAGCCTGCCCTTTCCCGGGAGGTCTCCTGATCCCGGCCTTCTGGAAGGTGCCAGCGCCAGGCAGCGGGCTGGCTGCTCCTGCAGGCATAGGATGAATGAGACGCATGAAAGGAAGGGGCGAGGGGCCTTAGAATCTGTAAGAGGACACATTGCCTCCACCCTGCAGCCCTCTTTATCCACTCTCTGGTGGCAGGGGGTGATGAGCCGTTTGCTTGAATGACACGAGAGTTTGTAAGTGCTGGGCTGGGCTCTGGTGACCCCTGCCCACTGCGGTGATGGGGTTAGGCACCTGGAGGAATGAAGACCCTTTCCTCTCGGTGGTAGGAATGGGGGGGTCTGTCAACCCTGCCTGGTGCTCATCAGGAGTGTGTGTGTGTGTGTGTGTGTGTGTGTGTCCACACGGGGGTGGTTCTGCCTCCTCTCCACACAAACACACAGTTGTTCTTGTTGCCATTGGTTTTAAGAATTATCGGTCCCCTTTCCTCCCCCTCTTTCTTTCCCTTGCCCTCTCCCCAACTGCCCTGTATCCATCGGAGTCGGCTGCTTTTGGTACGAAACCTAATTTTTGTGGGGCTTTTCCTTTCTAACAGTGATTGAACATCGTATTTGTCAGACAGGGATTGACTGGTCCCTGTCCTGCGGTATTTGACACTTCCCGCTGATCTTTTAAAGCAGTGCTTCTCAGCCTCCCTCATGCCGCGGCGACCCTTTCATACAGTTCCTCATGGGGTGGTGACCCCCCAACTACAAAGTTATTTTCGTTGCTGCTTCATCACTGTCATTTTGCTGCTGTGATGAATCCGGTGACCCCTGTGAGAGCGTCGTGCGACCCCCAAAGGGGTCGAGATCCACAGGTTGGGAACTGCTGTTCTAAAGCATCTCTGGGCCTGTGGGGGTGGGGAGAGGGGCTGCCCTGCCCCAATTCCATCCGAGTGTCTGCAGTGGAACTCTGGCCCTGGGTCTGCTTAAAGCTCCTCATATGTGTCTAAAGCCATGGCCAAGGTGGTCTCAGGCCATTCCCTAACTTGCCCGGCCACCAGAATTCACTCCAGGTTTTGATCCTCAATGTGCGGTGTGGGCCCTGGGGCGGCCGCATGTGCAGGGTCTTGAAATTCAGCACTGGGGGTTCTGCGTTCACAAGATCCACAGGAGTCTCCTGCACGCAGCAACGTGCCAGGACCACTGGTTCCAGCTCCGAGCTAGCCTGTCGGAAGAGAAGATTTGCTCCTGCGAGTCTCAGAGGCCTGCTCATCTTCCGCCTGCAGGGCGCTGCTGGGTTCAAGCCGCCGCCCTGCAGGTGAGCAGCCCGGTGAGTAAGCCGCGACTCCATCAGAGCTCCTTAGCAGCAGCAATGTGCTAATAAAACCCCAAAACTCGTGCCCCTGGCCTGCGGTGAGGGCCCTCGGAGTCGGTTCTGACTCATAGCGACCACGTACAATCGAGCGAGGACCGCCGGTCCTTCGCCATCTTCACAGCGGCTCTTACGTCTGAGCCCATCGAAGCAGCCGTGTGTCCGTCCGTCTTGAGGGGGGCCTTCCCCTTTTTGCCGCCCCGCTCCGTTAACACGCATGCTGTCCTCCTCGAGTGACTGGTCTCCCCTGACAACACGTCCACGGTACCAAGTCTCGCCGTCCTTGCCTCTAAGGAGCGCTCTGGCCGGCTGTCTCCCCAGACAGGTGGGTCTGTGCTCCTGGCAGCCCGGGGTCTCGTCAACCGTCTTCTCATCACCATCACGAAGGCACCGATCCCGCGGGCTTATGGTGCTATCCTGCTTTCCCACGGGGCGAGGCGACGGAAAACGCCAGGGCGCAGGTCACGTGCACGTCACCTCTCCGCCTGGGTGCCCTAACAGAGCACCCCTGGCATTTCAATGAGCATCCTGGGTGATGTTCGTGAGCACGGCGATCAGGAAGCGTGTGTGTGTGTGTGTGTGTGTGTGTGTGTGTGTGTGTGTGTGTGTAAAGGACAGGACCTAGTTTCACTGTCCCCAGCTCCCTGGGTGATGGGGACGCAGCACAGGCTTTTCTGTCCTCATCTTTAAAGTAAGAAGGCGGAACCAGGCCAGTGGTTTTCTAAAGTTTTTTTCTTTTAGTTGTACAACCAAGAGTTCTCAGCTAGGGGAGATGTTGCCTGCCTTTGGACATTGGGGAAGTGTGGGAGGGTCTGAAAGGATTCTCACTGGATCGGGAGGGGAGAGGGGGAAGCGGGTGTCCGCCGGCCACTACGGGCAGAGGCCAGGGGGCACCTGACAGAGGAAGACATATTCTGTCCCCAGCACGGACAGCACCCCTGTGCTGAGAAGCACACCTGCTCTGGACAGAGGGACCGTCCCTCCCAGCCTAGGCGTTCTGGTCAGAGAAGCAGTGGTCAGTGTGTGCTTTGAATCTAAAGAGCACTTTACAACTGACAGGAGCCCTGGTGGTGTAGTGGTTACACGCTGGGCTGCTAACTGCAAGGTCATCAGTTCAAAACCACCAGCCGCTCCTCGGGAGAAAAACAAGGCTTTCTATTCTTGTAAGGCAGGCATCCTCAAACTACGGCCCGCGGGCCCACCGAGGACATTTATCTGGCCCGCTGGGCGTTTTTGCCCCGTTTGTTTTTTCATTTCAAAATAAGATACATGCAGTGTGCCTAGGAATTTGTTCACAGTTTTTTTAAAAACTATAGTCCGGCCCTTCAACGGTCTGAGGGACAGTGAACTGGTCCACTGCTTAAAAAGTTTGAGGACCCCGCGGGCGCAAGGCGTGACCGTCTCAGAAACTCAGAGATGGTGCTACCCCATGCGATGGGGTCACTAGGAGTCAGACTCAACTTGATGGCAGTGAGTTGGGTTTGGTTTGGAGGCTGGCAGGTCAGGTCTAGAATCGCAGCCTCCTGCTTCAGATGCCTCCCTTGGCTGCATTCGCTGACGGGGCCACGCACCTCCACAGTGGGGAAAGGGGACGTTCAGGCCACAGACACTGGCTAGTCCTAGAAGCTCCGTGTACTGCACACTCCCACCTGGGGCCTGAGCCCATGCAGTGCCTTGACCTGGGAGCCCTTTCCTCCACATTCTCCCTTACCTGCTCTGGGTCTCGGCTCAAATGCCACCTTCTCAGAGAAGCGTGCCTTAACTACCTGACGTACAAGAGTTGTGCCCCGGGCGTACCTTGTCCCTTTACTTTCCTGTATTTGTTCCCATGACACTCAGATTGAGAAACGTGGGGTGGGTTGTTGTTGTTTTTTAAATTTCCCACGGCATCCAGGTAAACTTAATTTCCCCATAGAACTCGCCCACGCCACCGAAGCACAAGCACGTAACGTGCATGGCATGCAGAGGGGACGGACATAGGAGGGGGTGACTGGATTGGCAGGCTGAGCTCCTATGGGTTGTTTAGTAAAAACACAGCATATGTGTGTCTTGTCCCCACCCCATGAGAGTATAAGCACCTGAGCTCACCTTGTTCCCAGCTCTCTCCCAGGTGCCCAGAGCAATGTCTGCCACAGGGCGGTGGAAGTGGCCATCTAGTGGGCCCTGACTCCCTGTGACCCCCTGCACACAGCAGCATCGGGAAATAGGTGTTGGAAGAATGTGTGAATGAGCTGAGGACCAGCTCCCAGAAGTCCATGGGCCCAAGGATGACGAGTCACCCTGCGGTGGGCACAGTTAAGACAAGGGGATGCCCAGAGCAGCTGCCAGCCTGGAGCCAATCGTCCCATGGACCCCACTCTGCCATGCTCTCGCTGTGTGACCCGGACAGAGTCACTTCCCGCCTTCAGGACAGGGCTGATGCTACCTGCTTCTTAAGGAATCCGGGAGTTTCCCAGAGCTGGGCACACCCACTTCCTTCCTGCAGGAACTCCCCAGGGGGCTTCTTGAAGGTGACTTCTGGCTCCGGCCATCGCTCTCTCCACCCCACCCTCCTCCTGTCCCCTCCCCACCTCCACCCAGCCTCCCTGGGTTCCCACACGCTGCATGTGTGTGTATCCTTAGACAAGTCAGGCTCCCTGACACCTCACCGATCTTGGGGCCCAGTGTCTACACCCGCTGTAGGCATGGGGTGGGGAGCGGCTACTCACTGTGCCCGAATTCACGTATTTCTTTTTCTTCATTTTCTTTTTGGGGTTTACCACCTGCAGGAAGAACCGGTTCTAGGGTAAGAAGGAAGCATATCTACCCCATCCAGGCTGAGCCCCCAGGGCCTGGCTGACCATGGGTGTGGCCCCAGCCCCATCACAGAGAATCTGAAAACCTTGGGTGGAGGGGGCGGGGTAAAGCTTGGCAAGGTTTTGTGGGAATCTGGCATTCAGACTTAACACACCTGGGGTCCCTCCCGGTGGGACTTGGTGTCCCGCAACCAAACACACCAGGAACAATATTGATTTAACCTTCGGCCCCACTGCTCCCCCAAACACACCCTCCGTGCTGGGTAGCCAGAGGCGGCTGGATGTCGCAAAGCGGGCCTGCCTGTGCCTGTCCCGTGTGCTGGCTCGGGCTGCTCCCCTCACCTGGAGTGCCCTTCCTTGCCTCCCTTGATCAGTCTCAGTCCACCCTGCTCTCTTTCAAGTCTCAGCCCAAGGGTCCCCTCTAGACCACCAAGGCCCTGAGGACAGTGAAGCATCCCCTTCACGTCTTTCACGTCCCACACGTGTAAAGTTTACCTGCCAGCCAGACCTGACATCAGAGTGAGTCACAGGGCTAGGTGCACCATGAGCAGGAGCTGCGGTCCGGTCAGCACTGACTCACGGGGCCGCGTGTGTTCAAGGGGAACCGCTCTCTAGGGTTTTCCAGAGCTTCCTCCCACCCCCACCCCGGAAGTAGGTGCCTCTGAATGGACCTGAACATCCAACCCTTCCGTTGGCAGCCAGCTGTCTGCAAACCCAGGGCTCCAGGCTCTTGAGCTGATGCAGCAGTCAGCCCTTGGTGGGTTCCCTCCGTGATCTCAGCTAGGGCGCTTGTGTGCCCCCCTCAGCCCTGGGGCATCTGGACCTGTCTAGAGGCAGTTTGGGCTGC
This sequence comes from Echinops telfairi, assembly GCF_000313985.2. Lineage (NCBI taxonomy): Eukaryota > Metazoa > Chordata > Mammalia > Afrosoricida > Tenrecidae > Echinops > Echinops telfairi. The sequence goes on along the minus strand of NW_022107432.1, from coordinate 30,538,516 downwards.
CGTAACTAAGGGGGAGAGGTACTAGTGGCACCTGTGGGTAGAGATCAGAGGTGCCGCTGAAGACCCTACAACGCACAGGGCAGCCCCTCCCAACCAAGAACGATCCCGTCCACGTGGCCACAGGGCTGAGGCTGTGACTCCTGGACTGGAGGAAGAGGTCCCCCCACTCAGCAATGCCCAGAAAGTGCTGCGTGCCAGTGGCCATGCGCCCACGACAAAGACAACGTCTCTGTGTGCCTGAGGCAACGGGAATGAGGAGCGTCAGGAACAGGGGAAAACGGAAGATGTGGCTAACGGCCTCCGGGAATCACGGCCTCCTTTGCCAGGCTACTATCACCGAAGATTCCCATCAAACTCCATAGAAGGACACCGGTCAGAAGAGGGAGAAAATGCAGGACAGAATTTCAAATTCTCATCGAATCCACGATTTCTGGAGCCGTGGAGGTTGGATGACTCCTAAAAGAGGTTGGATTTTTAATTCTTAAACTGAAAATATCCCCCGGCGTCTTCTAAACACCAAACAGTAGTTTAGCTTAGCTCGCCGGCCTCGAGCGTTCTGCTCTTTCCAGGCCCATCCACATGGATCAGACGATGAGGCGACTCGGAAAATGGCACTGGCACCTGGGGCGGTGAGCTGGCTTCCTGGGGCGGGCCCGCTCAGAGAGGAGAACGGTGGCTCCCCTCAAAGAGAGAGTAACCGTGTCATGAATCTCTCTCTCTCTCTCTCTCACACACACACACACACAATCGCTGGGGCCGGCTCAGAGAGAGCAAGGACAGCTCCCCTCAAAGAGAGAGTAACCGTGTCATGAATCACACACACACACACACACACACACACACACACACACACAAAATCTCTCTCTCTCTCTGAATCGCCGTCTGCCGGCTCAGAGAGGGCGAGAACGGCAGCTCCCCTGCACTGGTCCAAATGGGGTCACTATGCCTCAGACTGGTTTGGGGATTTGAATGTTTTTGTTGTTGTTTTTTCTTATTTCATTTACCTTTGTAACAGAGAACAAATATAGAATCTATTTTTGAAAGACAAAGCCTTGTGTGGAAGTTCTACTCTGTGATACGTGAGGTTGCTGGGGGTTGAAATCTACCCGAAGGTCCTTCGCAACCACAATCACCACCCACCACCCACTACCACCATCACCACCACCCACCACCACCATCACCACCACTACCCACTACTACTACAATCACCACCCACCACCACCATCACCACCACCCATCACCGCCATCATCACCACTACCCATACTACTACAATCACCACCCACTACCACCATCACCACCACCCATGCACCCACCCCCAATACCACCATCACCCACACCACCACCATCACTACCATCCACTACCACCACCCATAGCACAATCATCACCACCAAAATCACTACCACCACAATCACCACTACCCCTACCACCACAATCATCACCACCACCACCATTACCATCACCCATACCACCACTACCATTCATCACCACCACCCACCCACCTCCAATACCACCACCACCCACACCACCATCATTATCACTACCACCCACCACCACCATTACTACCACCCACCACCACTATCACCTGCATCTGCAGCCCAGCCTCTTCTACAAGAACGGGTGTTGGAATCCACTTGTGGAGATGAGGCATCTAAGGCCCATAGATGCCAAGTGATTTGCCAAGGCCACAAGGCAGTTCTGGGTAGTGACAGGATTAGAAACCAGGCTTCCTGTGGCCGGGGCAGGCAGACATCCTGATAACACCAACACCAGCAATTCCTTCTGCAAAGCCTTCTGGGGGAGCAAGAGCCCCTCTGTTGCTCAACTCTTCTCTCCCGTGGGGGAAGGAAGATATGTGTCAGGGGGTGGTACAGACAGTTAACTGGTAGGTCCGACCTGCAAGGTTAGAGCTCTAAGTGCACCCAGCCGTACCTCAGAAGAAAGGCCTGGGGATCTACTTCCGAAAAGCCAGCCCTTGGAAGCCCCACTGAGCACGGTTCGGCTCAGACACTCACGGGGTCACCATGAATTGGACTGTGGACTCCACAGCAACTGATCATTTGGACAAGTGACTGGAGCCACCAGTAATGGTGGCGGGAGGTGGGTGGGGGGCGTGGCCTGAGAAGTGTCAGGGCTGTAGGAGGGAGTCAGACATCATTCCAGTCCAGGGTATCAGTGCCAGCCTCCAAAAGGGGATGGGGTTGCAGCCAGACCATGAGGCAGTGGGACTGTACTGGCCCCAGGTGCACGGAGCCACGGGGCTGTTTCTATGAACCCAGTACGGCCTAGGGTCCTTCCTCGGTCATGGTGGTATGCTCATCAAAAGGTGAACTGGCTGGACTTTGAGGTTCTGACCTGCTATTATGGTACAGTGGTCTAAAAGACGAGCGTCAAACTGCTCCTGGGGCCACCTGCCCAGGGCCAGTGTGATAGCCACCATACCCCAGACGAGCCTCTGCCTTTCGGGACAGGAAGGTGTGGGGCACGAGGTCAGGGCAGTGTGGGCAAAGACCAGGAAGGAGAAGCAGGGACCTTGATGGAAGAACCACAAGGTGGAACGCAAACTGGGCTTGGCTAAAAGAGAGCCTCGATGCCAAGCTCAAGGTTCAAATCTCCTCCAGCCACCGGCAAGAAACCCAGGAACCCCGGGGTGCTCTCAGTCAGTCAGGGACAGGATCACAGGCCCTCTAGGGCGCTGGTACCTGGGGTGGGGAGGGTGACGGTGAGGACAGACCGGGGACAGCCAGGGAGATGCTTGTCTGGATCTGCCACTAAAACACGTGACTGTAGACCAAGCACTTAATCTCCCGGAACCTCAGGTTGCTTACCCGTGTAAGAGAGAGAGGGCTATGAAAATTGAACGAGTCAATAGGTATACGAGGGAGCTTCCACAAGTTTGTGGGGAAATGGAATCGGTAAGATAACGGTGTTTTGTTGTTGTTGTTTCCCATAAGCTTTTTGAAGCCCCCTTGTAAAGTGCCCAACCCAGGGTCTGGCCTGGCCTGAGTACTATAGGTGTCAAGTGCTGCTGTTTCATGACTTCTGCCATGACTACAACCACCACTACTACCAGTCGTCCTGGAGAGAAGGAGTGGGGGCCTGGGTGGTGTTGGAGCCCATGCTGGGCTCTGGCAGGAACAGCATTGTCCAGATTTGGCTGTAGAGGCTGGGCCCTGGAGAAGACCCTGGGCTGGAGGCAGCTCTGGTGCAGAAGGAGGGAGCTGGGTGGGGGACGGATCAGGGGGGAAGTGCCGGTGGAGTCTGGGGTCCCTGGATGAGATGCTGCGAGAACTCAGCCCACCCTCAGACGGGGGCTGTCCCTCCACAGACACTAGGGCCACAGAACCGCGCCCTGATGCGCGTAGGTACATCCGAGGGCACACCGCTTACCAAGAAGCTGCCGAGAGGAAGACCACAAGCAGGGCCCCAAGGCCACACAGAGCCTCAGTTTCCCGACCTCTCCCGGGGGGGTGGGGGGGGGTGTCGGACAGAGCACAGCTCAAACGCCAAAGCAGCTCTCCAGCTGAGGTCTTTCAAATGGGCCCACGTTCCACATTTCCACTCTACCCACTGCCAGAGCCCATTCCGACGCGTGCAGACCCTAACTGGTCTTCTGGGGAAGGAGGAGCTGAAGAGCTGCCCTCCTTCTTCCAAGGCTTCCGGGCCTCCGCCATCCCCGTCTCCCAGGGACCAGTCCTTCCAACCCGCAGCGGCGGCCCCAAGCTCCAGACAGGCCATCGGCTCCCCCTAGAGGCCATCCAAGGAACCTTCCTCTGTCCTGATTCCACGCAACCCCTTTTCTTCCTTCCTCAGGGCAGGGCGGGCAGGGGGCTCCCTACTGTGCAGAGGGGCACTCAGGGGCTCTGCTCAGTGCCCTGGGGGCTGTGCTGGCTCTGAAGAGGCCACACTGAAACATCACCCCACCCCGGGGGGCCGCATCTTAAACGGGGGCTGGTTGTGCGGGGTGAAGGCACACAGCTCAGCGAGGAGGAGGAAAATGTCCAGACCTCGGGGTGGATGGATGGCTGTGCAGGTCAGGTGGCTTCCTGGAGGAAGTAACACTCAGAGTCTCCCAGGACCAGCAGGGGATGGAGAGAGGGGCGGAACCAGCTCCCCAGAAGGCCACAGCTTGGATGAGAGAAATTGCATGGAGTTGGGCGTCTGAGGTGCTGGCTCCCAAAGAGGCCATGGTCACCCCCCTAACCCTGGCCTAAAAGTGAAGAAGTAAAATTGTTTCCTGGTTGTTGACCCTTGCTCCTTTGCAATCAGTAAGCAAAAGGAGGCTGGGGGTTGGTGGGGGGTGGGGTGGTGGTGGTGGCTGTCTTCACATGTCAGAAGCTCCATCAGGTAGAAAAGAGGTCCACTGCGGGCTGCCACAGAGGGCAGAGCTGGGGCTGCGGGGAGGGCGCTCTCGGTCCCATCCGGATGAGGAAGGCTTCCCAGGGTCAGACTGCCTGCCGGGAGCATGGCCTGCTGTGTCCGCATAGGCTTCGTCCAGCTGTGGACTGGCCCCTCCTCAGGCTTCCTGCTGTTCCACGTGTCCCCTCCATGTGTCCCCGACTCCCCACGTGGCAGAACAGGGGCGTGGGGTCTTCCCTCCCTCAGAGCAGCTGGGGGACGGCCTTGAGGACCACCACCTTTCCTCCAGCAGCCGAGCACGCCAGGGCACTGAGCCTACTTAGTGGAGGTGCAAACTTGATCCCCCCACCTCCTCCCTCCCTCCCTCCCGGCCAGTGGGGCTCCTTCCCCTGTGTTCCCATCCCAGGGGCACCTGGGAAGCGATCTTGGACACATTCCCGCCCACCGGGTCCTTGACTGCACCCTGCCCCTCCCTTCCCTCAATTCTGCACCATGGCGACCCCAGCAGTCCCCCAGGGAGCTCGAGGTGCTTTGTGGGATGGAGCATGTGGGGGCACAGAAGTGGCTGTCTGCGGAGGGGTGGCCGCAGAGGGGTCTGAGAAGTGTGCACACTGGGGCAGAAGCAGCACTGAGATAACTGTCTGAGAAAGAGAGGCCCAGGGGGGGCACGCGACACTTGTCTGAAGTGCTGGGGGGCGGGGGGGGGGCTGTCTAAGGAAGTAGGGGCCTGTCCAAAGTGCAGGGAACCTGCCGCCGACTCTGGGTACATTCCACACAGGGTTTTCCCTCTGAGCAAACACAGGTCCAGGACAGTGCTGAGGCTGCTGGCTGACCAGCAGTGAAGGGGACAGAGCCAGCCACGAGATACGCCAGCCCAGCGACCCCGGTAAACACGGACTTCTCGTCTGAGACGCAGTTCAGAGCGCACACTGACTTCTCCGCCTTGCGTACGGTCTCCTTTCCTTGCGCTTATGCTCCGGGAGTGGCGTGTGTGTGTGTGTGTGTGTGTCTGTGTGTTTTCTGGCTCTGATCCGACAGAGGTGGTATTTTCGAACAGCCTGCGAGGGCACCCAAACCAGGGCACATGTACACCACACAGGGCGAGGGAGTGGAAGCACCGGAGAGTGTGTGTGTGTGTGTGTGTGTGTGTCTGTGTGTGTGTGTGTGCGTGTGTGCGTGCGTGCGCGCACTGGGTTTCAGCAGTGGCAGTCAGATCCAACTTTCCATTCCCGAAGTCCAATGGCTGCTTTACGAGGATCACCCCACCAGAACGGCAGGGCAGTTGTAAGATGAGAAATCTCCCGGTGCGCAAGCACCCGGCAGAGGAGCTCACATGATGGCACTGACTGATGGACTGCTAGTTCAAGGCCAGGAACTGCCCTTTGACCTTGCTGAATCCTCAGCTTACGTCAGCACACAGGAGTGCCTTACCCAGGGTCACACAGAGAAGAGGTGGAGAGGCAGCAGGGGAATCCAAGCAGTTATTAGGATTCTAAGCAGTCTTAGTTAAGGAAGCTTCACACGCATGGTGTTGTCAATGGAAGTTCAGACGAGGAAAAGAATATAGGAGGATGTGGTGGCTTGGGAAGGCCACTTAGAAGAAGACCAGAGCTGGACGTGGCCGGTGGGGTAGGCCTTTGTGGTTGACTTGGTAGGGCTCTTCTAGCCAGATTCATTGTGACTGGGTGGGACCATGCAAATAGGGTTGATGGAACTCTAATGTAGGGATTGGTCAGTTTTGCCATCCTTCTGGGTATAAAGTGAACCATCTCAGAAGCAGGAGCAAGGAGGGATCTCCCTACCATGAAGAGCAGTGGTTCTCAACCTTCCTCATGCCTAATGCCCTTTCATACAGTTCCTCATGTGGTGGTGACCCCCCAACCATAACATTATTTCTGTTGCTACTTCATCACTGTCATTTTGCTACTGTTAGGAATCGGGCGACCCCTGTGAAAGGGTGGTTCAACCCCCAAAGGGGTCGTGACTCACAGGTTGAGAACCACTGATTATGAGAGGAGCCAGAGGTGGAATGTGTCCGTTGGACCCAGAGATCCTCGCAAGCTGAGCCTGTGATCCAGCAGACAGACCGCGACACCAGAGAGGTGGCAGCGGAAGAAGCAAGAGCCAGTGTCTAAGACGAGAGTCGTGGGTTTCCTGGCCTATGAAGGGAGGAAGCCTGAGTTTCTTTGGGCCAATTAACTTGCTTGTGGTGTAGGCTGTCTTCAGGCACCTAATTGGGGGCACTAGGGTACCCCCATTCACGATGGCCTGGCATGTGGAATTCGAAAAGCTGCCAAAGGCTTGAGCCGGCGCCAAGCTCACCTGTGTGCTGACTCACAGAGCTCCCGCTGAGCATTTTGGAGCTGAGGCTCATGGCAGAGCAGAGTGCCCCACAGGCATTTATCAACAGTGTTACCGGGCCTTTATAACAGTGCCCAAGCAGGACGGAGGACAAGAGGCCTTCTGATGGAGGAACCAAGAGCCAAAAAAGAAACATGTCTTGGGCATGCACAGCTGAGAAAGGGTGCTCCTGGCTGCAATAACTGTATCCTGAGTCTCTCTGACGCTGAATTGTAGTCAATTTGCCACACTGTGGTGCTTTAGGTACTGCTGTGATCCTGGAAGCTATGCCCCCAGTATTTCAAATATCAGTGAGGTCATCGTGGTGCATAAGTTTCAGTGGAGCTTCCAGACTCAGAAAAGACTAGGCAAGAGGAATATGTGGGCCACTTCTCGGGGACCTTGGAAATCTTGGAGTAGCAGCAGATCATTCTCTGATACAGTGCCAGATGAGCCCCTAGGTCTCAGGGCAATCAAAATACAACTGGGGAAAGCTGCCACCTCAAGTAGAGCCAACCTAAATGGCATGGATTGAGCACAGCTTCCAGGGCTTTGGTTGGCTGATGGGGCCCGACTTGAAAGGAGAAACAGCTGCAAACATCCATCGATCGTCAGAATGTGGAATGTCCAAAGCATGAATCTAGGAAAATCAGAAGCCATCAAAAAGGAAACAGAATGCATAAAGATCGGTGTCCTAGGCATTCGTGGGCTGACACAGTCTTGGCCATTTTGAGTTGGAGAGCCCATATGGTTTTCTATGCTGCGTGATGAATTGGAGAATGGTGTCACATTTATCAACACAAGGAACATTTCAAGGTCTATCTTGAAGCATAACGCTATACATGATGGGATCACATGTGTCTCCAAGAAAAACCAGTTAACACAACTATTTTCCAAATTTGCACGCCAACCACTAAAGCCAGTGACGAAGACACTGAATAATTCCACCAACTTCTGCAGTCTGCACTTGCTCAAGATGCACTGATAATTACTGGAGACGAGAATGGGAAAGATGAGAACGGAGGAAGAATCAATCATTGGGAAATGTGGCTTTTGGGGAATAGGAACAAAGGTGGCGGCTGTGTGATAAAGATTTGTGAGACCAATGACTGCTTCACTGCGAATATCTGTCCAATCGCATAAACAGCAACAAGACACATGGACTTCGCCAGATCAAACGCACGGGAATCAAACGCACGACGTCTGTAGGTAGAGATGACGGAGAAGCTCAGTATCAGCCAACACCAAACCAGGGTTCACCTACAGAACAGACCATCAAGTGCTCAACCATCAGTTCAGGTGGAAGGTGATGGAAATTACAACACTTCCACAAGAGCCAAAATATGACCTTCAGTATGTCCCACCTGAATCTGGAGGCCATTTCAAGAACAGATCTGATGCACTGAACACTAATGACCGAAAGCCAGACAAGCTGCCGGACGACACCAAGAGCAGCCTACATGAAGAAGGCCAACAGTCATCAAAAAGGCAGGAAAGAAAGAGAAAACGTCAAAGTAGGTGTCAGAAGAGGTGCTGGAGCCGAAACTGTAGACTTCAGGATGGATTACAACTCAATGGGGAAAACTAAACCACCCAAATCCTCACACCCAGACCACGGAGCGACAACGTCCGGGGGAGAGGAGACAAGAGCCATTGCCAAGGGGTTCGGTTCCTTGGATCCACAATCAATGCTCATGGAAGCAGCAGTCCAGACACCAGACGACGCATTGCACTGGGTGCATCGACTGCAAGAAAGGAAAAACAAGAACAAACGAACAAAAAACAAGCATCCTGTCGAGTGTTACAGAGCGATGACGGCCCTCTGAGGACTGGGTGCACCTGGTCGACCCCGTGGCATTTTCAATCACCTCCGATGCATGGGAAGGCTGGACAGTGCAGGTCGATGAGGACTGGATGCACCTGATTTATGGTGGTGGGAGGATAGTGAAAGTACCGGGCACTGCCAGAGAGAAACAGATCTCTCTTAGCAGTACAGCCGGAAAGCTCCTGAGATGCACGGTGGCGACATTTCATCTCCATACTGGGCACAGATCAGTAGGGGAGCCCAATCTGAACCCCTGGAGAAGGACATCGTGATTAGTGAAAAAGAGGAGGGACCTCCGTGAGATGGATGGACACAGTGGCTCCACCAATGAGCCCAAACAGCGACTGTCTGAGGGTGGTGCAGGACCGCCTGGGGGCCGTCTCCTGTTGGACGTAGGGCGGCTGAGGGCTGCAACCAACCCTCTATGAGTGGGAACCGAAGGCACTGCAGGAGAACATCATCAGCTTCCCCCATGAACCCCGTAATCAACAGCACTGCCTGCGAGTTCTGCATGGCCACTGCAACGGTTTAGGTCCGCGGTTCTCAACCTGTGGGTCGTGACCCCTTTGGGGCGTCGAACGACCCTTTCATAACAATAGCAACATGACAGTGATGAAGTAGCAACGGAAATCATTTTATGGCGGGTCACCACCCCATGAGGAACTGTATGAAAGGGTGGCGGCAGTAGGAAGGTTGAGAACCACTGGTTTAGGTACGACTAAGCCCAACCGAGAAGCAGGGAGAGTTCCCCGAGAGAGCGGTGTCCGAACTAGTGAAGAACGGAGGCCTGTCTGACCTCTGCCGCAGAGAGAGCAGTCTCAGGCTGAGTTTCCGCAGGCTTCTTCTTTCCCCTTGTTAAGTCAGAGGTGGTCAGCTGGGGCCCCTAACAACGTCCCACACGGAAGGGACCACAAAAGCAAATGTTCCGTGGCAGAAATTGTCCCTGAGGACCAAGGCCGTGACCCCTAGAAATGATACACCTTGGGTAAAGTCATCCAGCTGGTGGTGGGGCCAAGTCTAAATAAAAGCTTCCTGATCAGGACTCTTCTGGACCCTACCCCAACATGCAAAGATAAGTCTACAGGCCCTGAGACTGGTCTGAGTGGGGGCAGAGAGCAGCCTTGAACTAGGGATTCGGGTCCCAGGCCGGGATCCTTCTTCTCATAATGTCCCCGATCCCGTACCCTGTCTTTCTTTTCTTGTCAGATATGCTCCTTTGGAGAGTCCTACCTCATAGAGTTGCATCTGTCAAGCTGGGGATCGGGGCTGGGGCTGGGGGTGGGGTTGCTTCTTAATTCTGCCACTTACTGAACTACATGATTTGGGGCAAGTTCCCTAACTGCTCAGATTCAATATCTTTCCCTGTAAAATGGGACACCACCACCACCACCACCCACCTCCCAGGGGAAACCTACCACACCCCAGCCCAGGACATGGCCCCCTGGAGTTCTCAGTGATTGGGAGCTGGTCAGTTCTCATCAGAGCAAACGCCAGGCCTCTGGGCCCACCTCACCTCATAGATGTTGAACTGGCTCTGCCCACGGGCCAGCTCCCGGTAGCTGGTGGTGAATTCTCCAATGAAATCATGGCTGCGATCACAAGTGTTGAAGGGATCAGGTATCAGGCATCAAACAACAAAAAAATCATATCATTGTGAATGAGGGGGAGTGCGCAGTAGGGACCCAAAGCCCATCTGTTGGCAACAGGACATCCCCTTACAGAAGGGTCACAGGTAGGAGATGAGCCAGTCAGGGTGCAGTGTAACAACAATGAAACATACAACTTTCCTCTAGTTCCTAAATGCTTCCTCCCTACCCACTATCATGATCCCAATTCTACCTTACAAATCTGGCTAGACCAGAGGATGTACACTGGTACAGATAGGAACTGGAAACACAGGGAATCCAGAGAGGATGAGCCCTTCAGGACCAGTTGTGTGAGTGGTGATACCAGGAGGGTAGAGGGGAGGTGGGGTGGAAAGGGGGAACCGATTACAAGGATCTACATATAGCCTTCTCCTTGGGGGATGGACAACAGAAAAGCGGGTGACGGGAGACGTCAGACAGTGTAAGATATGACAAAATAATAATTTATAAATTATCAAGGGTTCATGAGGGAGAGGGGAGTGGGAAGGGAGGGGGGAAATGAGGAGCTGATGCCAGGGGCTTAAGTGGAGAGCAAATGTTTTGAGAATGGTGAGGGCAACAAATGTACAAATGTGCTTTACACAATGGATGGATGGATGGATTGTGATAAGAGTTGTATGAGCCCCCAATAAAATGACTGAAAAAAAGAAATCATGGCTGCAAAGGAAAGGTGCTCTTGAGATCTTGTGGGCCAGACTGGCCTCCAGCCCTGCCTGAACCTTGGTGTCTCCTGTATCCCTTCACCTGGCTCCCAATTCTGCCTGAGTCGTGGTCTCGGGGGGGCCCTGCTGACAGGAAAGGCCCCAGAGAGACAAAACCATGCTGTGCCGCCCACGGAGCAGCTAGCAAAGGAGCCCTGGGAGAACGAGATCCTGGATGGACAGGTGCTGATGGAGGAGAGAGGGCCAAGAAGTTGCTGGGCAGGAGGAGGGAGGTGGGGGAAAGTCTTGCCCGGCCATCTGAAGTTTGGGCAAAACCTGATCGTCACATGCAAAGCAAGGCTCCTAGTGAGATTCAGCTTTGCACAAACCAGCAGTCAAAGGGATTTTGAGGACAACTGGGGGCATCTGAATAGGAAATACATAGTAGCTGGTCGTCAAGAATGATCATTGAATGCATCCGGTGTGAGAAAGGTATTGACGAGAATGCAGAAAACACACATGTCTTCGTGTGTTAGATATGCCCGGCGAAACCCCTTACTGATGAATGGTCCTGACGTCTGTAATTGTACATCGCTGGCAAGGCATGTACAATGCAAGTATGACACAATTCAACAATGACAGGACTCAGGCCATGGTGCCCATTAAAATCTTCCCTCTCCTTTTCAGAGTATTTGACATTTGCCCAGTAACAGTTTTTAAGAAGCCAATTAGAGCTTTGTCCACCTGGGCAGCAGGGAATGTTTCCAGAGCTGTCCACACTTCCAGATGCTCTGTCCCCACCGTGTGGTTACCCCATGGCCTGGTTCCTCCCAACCTCCACTGTCCCTGATGATGTCCTGGCCTGGGGTAACTTGGAGAGTGGGACGGTGTCCCGGGACATTCCTGGCCTCAGGCCTAGCCTGTGTCAGCCTGCAGCTTATGATAAGCTCTTTGACCCTGGGACCCAGCGGTGCCTGGCAGCTACCTCTTTCAGGTCAAGAAACAGCAAGTCAGAGGTGGACGGTCAAATGGAGGCGAGGAGACAGGAGAGGGGAGGAAGGGAGATTAGTGACTAAGTGCCGGTCACGGTCATGGGGTTGCTATGAAGGAAAGGAAACAATGCATGTGGATTGTTGAACGTGGAACCGATGAACAAACAGTTAAGAAGAAAGAAAGAGAAGGGGAGGTGGGGAAGGGGGCAGGGGAGACTAGAGGGAGGGTTTGTCTTATTCGTTTCTCTACAGGAAGGTCTTGCATAGGGGGGCATCAAGCTCCTTAGGAGGGGCCCGGGGAATTTAAGTTGAAGCTGCACTATTTCGGGGAGACCCTTACCTATGGCTGGGACCCCATGGTCCACATCATTGGGAAGAACCCTGTAACCAGTGCTGGGCCGCCCCCGCCCCCTTGGGAATTCACACCACAGACAGACAGAGTCCCCAAAGTCAGACTGACACATTTAGATTGGTTCAAAGACAAGGAGGAGTCGCTGAGGGTGCTGAACGACAGCTGGGGAGGCCTGTTCTTGTCCTGGTCTGTGAAAATGGACTCCCAGCACCATGGGTCCCTTAGGGGCACCCAGATCCACAGAAGGGAAAGGCACGCCCACCGTACCCCTACCCACCCTCCCAAGACCTCAGGGGAGAACCAGCTTCCACCCACTAACCCAGCTTCCCCAAGACAGTCTGCTGACTCCCGAGGGTCCACTCCTGTGCATCAGAGGCTCCCCCCCCTTCCCTCCCGTGAGCCCTCTGCAAACAGCACCTCTGAGGAGCCAGCCGGGGGCACCTTTACCTCACACAAGAGGGCGGGACTCATCCTCTGAATCCCAGTGGCCCCCCAAGGCTCAGCCCCAGGCCTCACACCAGGAATGTGTCTCTGGATGCTCAGGGCACGCGGGAGTCATGGCCATCTGTCCCCTTGAACATGCGCATTTGGAAAGTCCTCGGTGGGACCAAACCTGAGGAGGTTCGGCCATGGGGGTCACCTGGCAGCTATTGGGGCCAGGAGGCCTCTTCAGCCCTCTGCAGGAAAGGAGGCTTGGATGCTCAGGGAGGCTGAGTGGACTCCTGACACCAAGGCAGTGTGGACCTCCCAGGCCCACCCACCCCCAGAGCTGCCACCGGGGGCGGCAGTGGAGGGTGGACACAGCTCTCCCTGTGTGTGGACAGGGTTATCCTCCTTCCCTCCCTCCCTGCTCACCTGTGCCCTCCGCTTACCTGCCGTCTCGATCCCAGTCGTACACCTCCACCTTGATGGTCCTGTGGGGCAAAGGGGCCACCGTGAGGAAGAAGCCCAACCCCACCCACGTGGCCTGAGATCAGGCTTCTCCTCACCCTCCAGGATGCGAGAGGAGGAGGGGTCACCTTCCGGGCTCCAAGGGCCTGGGTGGGGAGGCCACAGCTTGGGGAAGAAGGGAATGATCCTAGGGCCTCTTAGGGACCCTGGTGGTCCTAGAGCTGTGTGGGGACTTCCTGGAATTTCAAGGAAGATGTGGGAAAACCACCTCAGACTTCAGGGCACCCACTTTCTTCTTGCTTCCCCCAGGTGATCAGGCCAGGGACGGGGACCGGCTCCAGCATGAAGCCATACTTGTGGTTTTACCAGGAGTGGGCAGTTACAGGTCGAGGGTGGACTCCCCAGAGCTCAGACTGGGTTCTTCTGGGGATGGAGAACAGGGCTGTTGGTCCGCTGGACTGGGGGGGCCACTTCCTCAGGGGTGGCTGATGCTACATCCTCCTCCCCATCCCTCGACTGGCTCCTGAGTGAGGGTGTAATTATCTTCACATTTTAGCCTGGCTGCTTTAATTAGTTTGTTTTGACTTCTGTGCTTGGGGCTGGGCTTCAGGAGCCCGGTTTATTTTTAGCCAGGTTCCCATGGCAACAGGCTAGCGGACCAGAGGTGGGAGGAGGGAGGTGGCGGGTTTCGGGTTAACCCTTGGTGTGGCCTGCTGGATCCTCCAGGGATGGGGCTTCCTGTGTCCTCCTGCAGGGTCGGGTCGGGAAAGGGGAGAGAGGCCCCGGGCACCAGAGGCTCTTCAGCGTTCAGTCCTAAATGGGATGCGGGACTGCAGGGACATAGTCCCCTATGCACATCCCATCATCTGGCCCAAGGCCTTGGCGCATCTGGGGCCTTCCAAGAGTCAGCCTTGGGGTTCCATAGATCCCAGAAGGAGGTGCTGTCCCTCTACAGATGAGCCTCCTGGGGCATTGGGGGGCTAGGGAGGGCAGGACAGGTGGGGTGGGTTCTCAATGGCAGGGCAGAACCTATTCTGAATGAAGGAATGCCCACTGGGTGGTACAGAGATACACTGGTGTCGTAGAGACCAAATCTTGCCTCACAGAAGCCTCCTGCCCCCCCCCCCCAACCAGGAACCCTTTACGTTCTTGGGGGAGACATCATTCTCCTCTGCGGGGCATTATGGTGAAGAGAAAAATAAATCCAGGCAGTGCGTTGGATGGAAACTGGGATCTTGACTTGTTAGGCCCTGGGGTTGGAGGCAGAGCCCCAGCTGTGGGACCTAGGGGTGTCACAGGACCCCGCCGAGGCCCTCCATGTCTCTAAAGAAGGCATCCTAACAGCCTCTGGGAACCCTCATGGCAAAAGCAAGTCTGCCCACCCGGGAGGCGCTCTGTGAAAATACCACCTTCTCGCCACCTGGGGGCATCGAGGTTAAGCTGCTGACCAAAAGGCTGGCTGTCAGAGCCTTGGCACCTAGCCTAACCTGCTGGCAGGAGGGCTGGACCTTCAGACATAGGCTCCCAGGCTCAGTCCGATCGCTGATCGTGTAGCTCGGGGCTGGGCCCAGGCATGTGTATTTGAAAGACCTCCCAAATGATTCTTGGGGGCATGTCCTCTCTACTCTTTCATTTTCCGATGAGGATACTAAGTCCCCAGAGTGTCCAGTTGTCTGAGCCAGGACAAGACCCCGCCCCTGCCACCTACTCCAACACTCCAGCCACTGGCCTAAGCTTTTGAGGACCCCCTGTTCCTGCATACGTGCCTCCCACTCCTTCCCCAGCAAGAGTGGGGGGCCTCTCCAGGAACCAGCACCCGCTCCCATCAGGTGACAAGATCAACAAGAGCCCAAGCTGAGCGGCTGGGAGGGGAGGGGGCTCTTAGGTAAACGCAAAGCCCCCAGATGCCCATGAAATCAACTGTCAAGCCCACAGCCAGAGGGCCTGGCTGACTTGTTCTGGACACATTCCCAGCATGGGTCCATTACAAAGCTTCCCAGGGGACTGTATCTTGTGCGGCCAGCACCCCCGACCACGGCTCTGGGCCACGGCACTAGCACCCAAACACTGGGTGTTTTAGGAAGACTGATGCCCAGGCCCTCCCAGGATTAGCAGCCTGGGGTCAGCCTGGCCATGAGGATGGTGGACAGCTCCCCGGAGGCTGCAGGGGCAGCCCAGGGTGAGGCTGCTGTGTGGCTGACGCCTGTGCAAACGGAGCGTCCAGAGGGGACTGCAATGCAGCCTGAGTGTCAGCTAAGCACAGAGGCTGCCACCGCCAGC
>NW_022107432.1:30517128-30523080 GCF_000313985.2 Echinops telfairi | reverse complement strand
CTTGACCCCCAACCCCTTAGCACAACTAACACTCGGGTCAGGCCAAGCGTGACTTCTGAGGACAGCACCCAACGGAAGGGGCTCCTGGGTATGGACTGTAACATAGCTTCTCCTGACCACAAAATAAACTGATGTGACGGCATAAAAGGGTTCAGGACACAGAGCCCCTAACCTGGGCGGTAGGTAGTCCCAGCCCTACCCAGTACTTGCCTTATGGCCCTCACTTCTCAGCGGCTGTTTCCAAATTCACTACTATTGAGTCAATCCCAACTTAGAGCTACCGTATGGGACAGGGTAGAACGGCCCCTGTGGGTTTCTGAGACTAACTTTTTACCAGGGTAGAAAGCCTCGTCTTTCTCCTATAAGAGTGACTGGTGGTTTTGAACTGCGGACCTTGTGATTAGCACCTCAAAGCGTAACCACTATGCCTGTACAGTGCGGATAATCGTGAGAGCTGGACTCCACCACACACACGGTCAGCGTTTGACCTGTGTTCTGTTCCACCTAAAGCTCCCAATGCCTTTGCCCGAGCCCGTGTCTCCCAGACAATCCCCGTTCACCTGGACTGTGTCGGCTCCACGTGGCCAGGGAATTTGTCCTGTCTTGTTTCACTGTTAAGTCCTCGGCTTCTAGAATAGGGTCTAGCACATTGTCGCCGGTGCTCAATTCCTATTGTGGCTGACTGGGGCCTCCTAACTGGGCCCTTCCTTGTCCACAAATCTGCAGATGGATGCCTAGAGTGGGTGTCTTGCCCAGCGGATCCTGGTTTAACCAGGATAAACCCTGAGACCATGCAAAGTTCAAAGAGCGGGTAGGGAGATTTGGGGACTGGGATGAAGTGCTTCTTGCGGTCACCCTGCTTCATCCCATGGGAGCGCTGGGCTGGCTGGGACTCACGCCCATTTCCTCGGATTCATTTTTGCTCAGCCGGCTCATTCTGGTGTGGCTAGTTTGGAGATAAAGCAAAGTCGGGGGACCCCAAACCAGCCGGCTAGCCCAGAGGGGATTTCTGGCCCAGGAATTAAAATCATCGCTGGTCCTCTGTTTCCCCACTTGTAAAATGGACACATCACCAACACGCACCTCCCAGGGTTCTGGTAAACCGTAAAATGTAAATGAGATGAACAGCATTTAAAAGATTGGCCGGAAACTTGTCCCCGACCTAAATTCAAAAATCGTCACTGCCATGGTACCTATGCCGACTCAGAGCGACTCTATAGGACAGGGTAGAACTGCCCCTGTGAGTTTCTGAGACTCACTGTTTATGGGAGTAGAAAGCCCCCAAAGAGCAGCTGGTGGTTTTGAACTGCTGACCCTGCAGATTGCAGCCCAATGTGTAACTGCTGTACCACCGAGGCTCCTTTGTGACGTCACTACTCGGCGATTTTAATAGCATCCACGGGCTCCCATTGCCGTCATTTCGCTCCCTTTCTCGGCAGCTCTCCGGTCCTGGTGTTCCTGTACCTTTTGTAAAGACAGTGGCTGATCTCTCTCTGGGCGCGCTGTCCCCACCCTTCCATCGCCCCACTCCTAGATGGCTGACTCCCCGTGGCTGTACGCCCTGCTCCCGTGCTGGACACGCCCCAGGGGGCTCTGCTTGTTCCCTCCTCTGCTGGGGATTCCCAGCCTCTGTCCCCATCCCTGCTCACGGGACTGCAAAGTCTGGTCTACAGTCCCCAACCCTCCGCATGGCTAACAGGACGTCCACCTCGTCACCCCTGGACCCTCTCAACAGCAACGCCTCATGTTCAACCACGAATGCCATTTTGTTCTGTTTTTTTTTTAACTTGCAAGTGTGTGCCGCATCCAGTCTGGTGGCATCGTGATTTATGAGGTTGACTGCTAACCGCAAAGTCAGCAGTTTGAAACCACCAGCCGCTCCGAGGGAGACAAAGGAGGCTTTCTACTCGGGTGAAGAGTTTCAGTCTCAGCAACCCACAGGGGCAGTTCTACCCAGTCCTATAGAGCCGCTGCAAGTTGGAATCGACTCTGTGGCAGTGAGTCCGATTTGGAGTTTGGACGGGGCCGAGCAGAGCTGCCCCGAGGGTCTCCCAAGCTGTCCATCTTTACAGAAGCCACCTTCCCCACCGTTCTCCCTTGGCTGGTGGTTCAGGCAGCCGACCTTCCCATTAACAGCCCAGAGGGTATCTAACCACGGTGCCCCCAGGGGGGCAATCCTAGAGGGCAGGGCATAGAAGCTCTCGGGCCAGTTCACCTGCCCCTGCCCCCGGCCAAAGCCGTGGAGCGTCCTAGGCTGTCATCTTCACGGGAGCAGATCCACGGGTGTTTCTCTGTTGGAGCTGCAGGCTGAGCTCAAACCACTCGCCTTTCAGTGAGCACCGGGGGCTTCCTCAGTGCCACTGGGGCTACTTTTAAAAAGCTCGGTGGCACTGGAGAGAAAAGCGCACCAAAGCAAAGTGCACCCATGAGGATCACACCTCCCATTTCAGGTGGTGATCACAGCCCCTCCCCAAGCCCTCAGCCACCCCTGACCTTGGATACGTCCGCACCCCTCTCACTCCCTGGAGCCTTCTCCACCTGTCTCCCTCTCTCTCCTGCTCTCTCTCTCTAGGAATCTCGTGCCTTTACAGCTGCAAGGAGCTTCAATGCTTTCAGGACCAGTGCTATCAGAGTGGGCTTCTGCACCTCCAGTCCCAAAGCAGACCTGCCCTGGCCCCCTCCCCACTGCACCCCCCCACACTCCCAGCTCAGCACGCCACAGCAAGTCTTTGCGGGCGTGTAAGGGGTCCAGACAGAGTCTAGTGCTGGGCTCTCTCGCCCTGTCCTGGCGTTGATGCCGGCTCACAGGGAGCCTCTAGGACAGGGTAGAACTGTCCCCTGTGGGTTTCTGAGACGGCAACGCTTCCTGGGAGTAGCAAGTCTCATCTTTCTCCGGTGGCGTGGCTGGTGGTCGGGAACTGCTGAGCTTTTCGCTTAGCGGCCTATCCATTACACCACCAGGGCTAAATAAGCCTCTAAGTGGCTTGGTGCCGTAGTGGGTTAGGAGTTGGGCTGCTACCCACAGGTCAGCAGTTCAAAACCACCAGCTGCTCCTTGGGAGAAAGACGAGGCATTCTACTCCCATAAGGACATAAAGAGTTAAGGTCTCGGAAATCCACAAGGGCAGTTCTAGCCTGTCCTGTAGGGTCGCTTTCCGTCGGAATCCACTTGATGGCACTAAGAGTTTTCTAACTGTCACCTCTCCGTCTGCCCCACGCAGTCTAAAAAGGAGGCTTGGGAAGACAGTCTATTTCCCCCTGACTTTCTGGTTCTTTGTAAAATATGAGCTCCATTGAAGGCAAAGGTTTTTGTCACCTTTGACCCCTTGCCTTCAACCGTGTCAGGCACTTAGTACGTGTTCGATAAATCGTTTTTGAATGAACCAATGAATAAATGTATTTCTCAGGGGAGAGTTTCCATAGCTTTTCCTGACAGGTCCCCAAAGGCACCGTGGCTGGGGCTCAGGGTGAGAAGCCACCGGAGAGAACTGGTGGCCTCGCTTGTGCACAAGGCCCGCCCTGCCCTGAGAGGCCACCCACTGGACAGATGAGTAGCTGAGGCTGTGTGGGCTACCCTCCTGGGCTCAGCAGGGGCAGCAAGACCTGCCGGTTCCCCTCAATTAACACTGTTGTCAGTCATATCAAAGGCAATCTGTTCCCAGCCACTGAGAAGGGCCAGTGGGGCCTGAGACACAGCCCTAGTGGGGGTGGGGATGGGGGAGGTGTTGCACCTGGCCACTCCCCTCCTCCCTGCACCCTCCCTTTCTCCAAGGCAGGGCAGTGCACGCAGGCCTCCAGCACATGAGGTCCCTCCCCAGGACCCCTGACAAGCCTGGGCTGAGCCCTTGGGAGCTCTCCCTAGGGATTCAGGGGTGGGGGTGTGGGAGGGCAATATGGTCTGCCACGGTCTCCCCTCCCGCTCCCCAAATTCCCTCTTCCTGCTTCTCCATCCAGCTCTTCTTTCCCCACGCCTACCCCTGAGAAGTCCTCCCCCAACCCCACCTTCCAGCTTCTCTGAGCCTCCTTCAGACCCCAAGGCTCCAACCAGACTGTCTTCCCCGGTCCCCTTCCTCCGGTCCCAGCCCCACTGTAGCAGGGGTTTGTCTGACTGATGCCTGAGTCTGCAGGGCCGTTCACTGAGCTTCACTGCCACGGGGTTGCTTCTGACTCAGAGCGACCCTGCAGGACAGGGCACCACAGCCCCTGTGGGTTTCTCAGACTGCAGCTCTTTACAGGGGTAGAAAGCCTCGTCTTCCGCCCGCAGCAGCCCATGGCTTCAAACTGCCGATCTTGCCAAAAAGGGCTTCCTTCGCGGAGACGTTAGCTCTCTAACATGCGCATTGTGCACAGTGGAGCTCTCTTGAATGTGGCTCAGTGGAAGGCGCCGGGCCCAGCCCCAGCCAAGAGGCAGGAGAAGGGCCACCCCATCTCTGAGATCAGCGGTCTATTAGGACAGCCTGAGGGTGTCACTGGAGGGCCTCCACTAACCTCGTCCCGCCACCCCAGCCCACCCCGCCCCACCACCTGCACAGACACTGCCAGTGGCCACTAGTGGACACGCACCTGGGGAGCCCATGCCAATCCCACCAGCCAGGGCACCCAAGGTGTCTGTTCTGAGGCCCCAGTGCTCCTGACCGAGTGACCAGCTTAGCCCGGCTAAGGTGCTTTTGCTGGCTAGCAGCCCCACTGATGGGCGCAGGGCTTGCCCACCTGAGCTACTGTCACTGTCAGGAAAAGAGGCTGGGCTTCCCTGCCTGAACCCGCATCAGCGCACCTTCCAGCGCCCATCTCTCCCTGTGCCACCATTACAACTACACGCTGCCTTGTGTGAGTACTTGAGGAGTCTGCTTCCCCCAGAAGCCTGGCAGCTCCAGGAGGCTGGGCCGTGGGTGTGGGGCTTGTTCCTGGTTCCCCAGCGTCTAGCACGGTGCCTGGCACGCAGCAGGGACCCCACAGATATTTGAGGGTTAGAGGCAGACTTTGGTGGTCCAGCCTCGGTGGTGTCCTGTGAGCTTCGAAGCAGCGGGGTGAGATCAGCAGACATTCTATGAACCCATTTCGAAGATAAGGAACCTGAGACTCAGGTCCAGGATTGTCCAGGTAGATGGTGCTTTTGTGTCTCAGAGCCAGGATTAGAAGCCAGGCATCTGGTAACTGTGCTCAATGGTAATTTAGAACTAGATAATAATGCCACTGCTGATAATTAATATACAATAAGAATAGGCTATGTTGCATCCAGGAGCCCTGGTGGCACAGTAGTTAAAGTGCTCAGCTGTTAACCAAATGGTCTGTGGTTCGAACACGCCAGTCACTCTGGGTCACTGCATGCTCCTGAGCTTCCCGTTTCGTGGCCCCAAAAGGCTGCTGGAGCTCCAGTCGTCACAGACACTTCCCAGCCAACGGAAAGAGGAAGAAGGTGTCCTTCCCGTGGGGACTGTAACACATGTACCACTGGTAAATGTCCGGTCAGGATGTAGGGCCTCGGAAACCCCATGGGGCAGTTCAGCTCTGTCTTGTAGGATCCGTAGGAATTGGAATCGCTAGGGCACTGGGTTCAGGGTTTGTGTGGCATCAAAAATTGCCACTGTGTTTTGCACCCCATCCTCTTGCCCCCCCATTTGGAGGTACTGGGCTGGCAGAGAGTATCCCTTGGGTCTTGACCTTCTGTGAGTACACGTGTCAGACAGGAGTTGGGGTTGGTGAGAGCCTGGTAGCCCCTGCCTGCACCTAGACCATACACACACAGACACACAGACACACACACACACACACACCTGCCCTACCTACTACTGGGCACAGTGAAAGGCAGGCTGTTAGGCGGCCCTCACTTGGGCTTCCCTGCAGTCCCAGGTGCATCATCCCGGCTTCCCAGTATTGGATGCCAGACAGGAAGGGTGTGTGTGTGTGTGTAAGGGGTGGGGGCTATAAGGACATGAGGAGACAGAAGCTACCC
>NW_022107432.1:30502667-30515577 GCF_000313985.2 Echinops telfairi | reverse complement strand
ATGGTGACTAAAGGGTGTTTTTTCATGTCCTCTATGCTCTAACTACGAAAATATTTGATTTACAAATAAGGAATCCTACTTCGCGAAATTTCATTTATCACGGTAGGGTCTAGAACCGATTAACCGCGATAAACAAGGGTTCACTGTATATGCTTGTTAGAGCGGAGGGGCAGTGAAAGAGAGGAAGCCCCTTGACAAGAGGATTGGCACAGTGGCCGCACTGATGGGCTCCAACGGAAAGACACTGGTGAGGACGGCGCAGGACCCGCAGGGGGTTGTTCTGTGGTGCAGGGTCGCTACGAGGCACCTAGCAACAACAGCAGCAGCAGCAGCGCTGAACAACAGTGGTCTCACTGAAGTGTCAAGTCCAGAAGGACAGGGGGTGGGGTTTTGTCTCTTGGCATCAGTGGTCTATCCCTGGTGTCCAGCACAGGGGCGGGCACTTAGTTCAAGAAATATTTTTGGACTCAATCAACTGAACAAATGTATTTCTCTGGCGGACAGTCTCCATAGCCTTCAAGGGCTTCTCAAAGGGAGGCTCAGGCCCCAAGTGCAAGCTCCTGACTGAGAGACCCTTCAGCTCTCCCGGTCTCCATGCAGGAACCTACTTTGCCAACTAAAGGGCACAGTTTGCTTCTCCAATGCAGCACACGTGCCCGCACTGTGTCCACCTGGTCCCATCCTGGGAGCCTACCATGCCACACAGGGGGCAGCTGGGTGCCAGAGCCCGGTTGGGGTGGGGGCGGGGCGGGGAGCTGTCCCCCATGAGATTCCCCAGAATCCGCCCGAGCCCCGTGCCTGTCTTGGAAAGGTCACTCGGCTGCGTGCCCAGGCCCACACAGCCGGTGCCATTTCTCCTCTGGCAGTTTTCAGGACAAATGTCACTCCTGTCAGTGTGGCTCAGCGCTTCTCTTCCCTGTTCCTTCTCACCCACTCACCACCCACCCATGGGAGTGTGGGGACACATGTGGGAGACCACCCCCCCCCCTCTGCACACACCCTCAGAGCTGGTGACAGGGATGGGAGGGGGGGAAGCGGGGGAGAAGCCACTGCTACCCCTGGTTGGGGCAGGAAGGGAGGGCAAGAAGGGGTGGCTGAAGCGGGGTAGGCTTGGCCAGGGGGAGAGTAAGGAGCATGGGGGTCGTGAAGGCAAGATGACACACCGCAGAAGCCACACCAGGTTCAAAGGTCTCCCAGACCCTCCCAAGACCCCCAGCCTCCGGGCTCTTCGGAACCTGACTTCTCTCCTTCCTCTCTGGGGGAGACTAACTGCCAGGCTCTTCTAAGCGATCAGCCCAGTTCCGTCCCTACTTGGTCTACAGGGGTCCCCTTGCAGTCTGCTGCTTCAGCCCCTTGCTCAAAACCTTTTGAAGTCCCATCACCATGTCATGGCCTCTCTCCCTGATTGACTGACTCCCTTTTGCATTTGCCACTGGGGGCGGGGGGCAGAGGGGAGCAGCCCCCAGTGTCCCCAAATGGCCCCTGCCGTCACCTCACCACTCAACTCAATTCAACACCTACCCCAAGTGGGAGAGTGGGAGAGTGTTACCCAGTGGAATCAGACAGATGCCATAGTTCTGATTAGCAGCTGTGCAGTCTTGGGTGAGCGGCTCCTGCTCTCTGAGCTTCCCCCGCATCTGTAACATGAGCTCATTTGATCCCTGGAGCTACCCTGTGGGCAAGGTGCCCAGGGCACACACACGGGAAACAGGCACAGAGAGGGTGTAGCCTCCCTGTCCAAAATGGTAGCCCCCAGCCACCAGTTGCTATGTCCAATTTAAGTGAATCAAAATGAAATCAAAGTTCAAGGTCAGCTTTGTGGTGGCACTAGGCCCATCTCAAGGACTCACCAGCCACATGTGGGCAGCAGATGCCGTACTAGACTGTGCCATCTTTCCAGAAAGTGCTGGTGGGTCAAAGGCTGGTCTAAAGCTTATGTGTGACGGGGAGTGGATTATGCCCCACAGGGACCCCATGTGGCAGAATGGAACTGCCCCATCGGGTTTTCTAGGCTGTATTCTTTACTGGAGCAGACGGCAAAACGGCCAGGTTTGGCTCCAACAGACCGCTGGATGGGTTTGAACTGCCAACCTTCCGGTTAGCAGCTGAACCTTCTGTTAGTCTGGTTACCCCTGGCCTCCAGCATCACTTTCTAATTCCAAGTCAAGGTATTAGATGAAAGGGGATGAGGTAGGAGCAGCTCTGTGCTTGGCCAATATGACATTTCATTCTGGGGCGGGAGGTTGCCCCAAACCTTCCACTCTCCTCTCCTCAAACCCAGTGACCACTCTGCTTCCACCAGGTCAGTCTCCAGCCTGCCCCCGCCCCTCGTTTGACTGGACAGTGCCCTCCTCTTGGCTGACCCCCAGTGGTCTTCTCCACCTGCCTTGGTTATCCCCCTTGGAAAGGCCCAGCCCACGGCTTCAAATGAAACTCACCCCACCCAAATCAAGTCCCATCCTCTACTCTCCCAGTGAGACGAGCTCTTCCGCTGTGTTTAACATTTCCAACCCTGCTGTGTAGTGGTTACGTGTTGGGTGGCTAAGTGAAAGGACAGCAGTTCCAGGCCACCTTGCTGCTCCACGGGAGAAGACGAGACTTTCTGCCCCAGTGAACAGTTCCGGTCTGAGCAACCCCTGGAGGTAGTTCTACCCTGTCCTACTGGTCACTGTGAATTCCCATCAAATCAATGGCAGCAAGGGAGGGGGTGAAGCTCGCCAGGCTGGGCTCCCACCCGGTGGGGGCTCACAGCCCACCCTCCAAGTCCCACCTGGTGAGGTCTCACTCCATCCTTTTGCCCCCTGCACTTCTATATCACGTCTCCTCCGGGCACTGGCAGCACCTCCCACCTGCTCACCCAGTCAGTCAGTCACGAGTCTCTCCCTCTTCCCCGCCCTCTCCCCACCCATCCCACACAGTGCTGCCGAGAACTGCTGGAATAATCCCTCTCCCCAAATCCCTGTTCCCTCCTCCAGGCCAGCCGGGTGTGAGCTGGCTGGCACTCCAACTCTCTCTCTGCCTCCTGGGAGGAGTG
Organism: Echinops telfairi; assembly: GCF_000313985.2. Taxonomy (NCBI): domain Eukaryota; kingdom Metazoa; phylum Chordata; class Mammalia; order Afrosoricida; family Tenrecidae; genus Echinops; species Echinops telfairi. The sequence continues at coordinate 30,512,543 of NW_022107432.1, read as the reverse complement.
TGGACAGTTCCTTGAGCACCCCAAACTGGCCTGGGGCCTCTTCTTCACCTCCCCTCCCCACCCAAGTCAAGTTAAAAACAGCCAGAATTATTTAAAGAAAACCTGCCGGGAGTCCTCCGCAGAGACAAAGAATCCTTTTGTTATGCAAACGAATCTACCTAATTTCCCTGTTTTATAAGTTCAAGTTTAAAAAAAAAAAATCAGTCTTCCTTTGAAGCTTGGCTCCCCTGCTCCCCAACACCTGCACTTACACCCAGAATTTCAGACTCCCTGGCGGTGCCCTCTGCCCCTGCTCAGGATGCTGTCCCTGTGCACACAGCCAGTCCCCAGCCTTCTGGGCCTACCCGTTCCCGCCTCCTCCTCCTCATGGACTCATTTTCTTCCTCTCTTGCAAAACCCGCTTCCAAGTTCCACTCTGGGGCAGTATTCTGTTCCTCTAATTAACCTCCTTCCCCCCATCGCTTCCTCCTTCCCCTGCAGCGGCCCAGCACCGTGGGCCAGGCCTCCCAGAACTGCGGTGGAGGCCGGCCAATCCACAGGACTTCACCTTAGGGAAGGAAAAAACAGGCCCAGAGCAGGAAGCTTTGCTTGCCCGGGTCACACCACAGCAGCAGGTGGGTGATAGGATAGGTCCCCTGACCCTCAACCCAGAGCCTGGCCTGCTGTGCACAGACAAGGCTGACCTACATTTGCCTCGGGGTTGGTGTGCTGTGGGGTGTGTGTGCTCACCGCCTTGTGGGTGGTTTCCAGATGAGGGGGAGGGGAGAAATAGAATCTGCAAAGGCATTCTGGATGAGAACGGTGGCAGGGCTGGGCAGGGGCAGGGGCAGGGGCAGGGGCAGGGCAGGCTCGCTGTGCTGGGGGTCTGGCCAGAGCATTTAGAGGAGATGAAGCTGGGGGATGGGGGCTGATGCCTGTGGAAGCTAGAGGGGTCTGAGGATGGAGGCTTGGACCCCTCATTCTCAGCCCTAGCCTTGGGTTTGAGTACTCTCCTCTCTTCTCCCTACTACTCAGACCCTCCTGGGCATCAGAATGGCATCCCTGACCACCCACCCACCCCGCCATCGGTGCACCCATCATGTGGCTTGGACACCCCCCAGAGCCCCTGTCTTTTCCAGAGGAAGAGCACCAGTGGTGCCCCCTGCCCCATCACCGCACCCTGTTCCCCTCTGACCCCAGAAATAGGCAAGAAGGCTGTCGGGGCAAAGTGGTGCCGGGAGACTCACGTTCCATCCTCGTTGCTCCTGTAAAACACCAAGAAAGGGTCGGATTTCCCGAAGAAATCTTTCTTGTCCAGCTTGTTGGCACAGAATTGCATCGTCGCGACGTCCTAGAGGAAGGGGGGGCAGGGGGGACAGGGGTGTGAGGCAGGGGGAGGGGCCCACGTGAGGGGTCCAGACACCAACCCTCTTTAGGGGGGCAGCCCCGCACCCTCGCCCAGCACCAACCATATGCTAGCTTTCACGCCGAAGCCCCAATGCCCCCAATCCATCCTTGGACGCCCCTACCCAGTAGGGCACGCAGGGTAGCCAGTGTGCAAGTGGTGGGTTTCCCGAAAACGCCGCGGGTTTGACTCCTGGGTCTACCACTTTCGGGTTGCATGACCTTGAGCGAGGTAGGTCCTGTCTGGGAGCCTCCGTCTCCCTTTCTGCAACCTGAGGCGGGTCCTCGTAGGGGACTGTGAGAAGTAACCCAGACCAAGTGCGCCCCATGGGCAGCAGAGTGCCGGCCGGGGGGTGGCAGCCGCTCGGGCAGTGCCCACATATGGTATATCATCCCTGGTTTACTCCGTGCCTCCGCGGAGTGACTACGGCCACCACAAGCTTGGGTCTGCCAGCCCTGGGTCTGTGCCCACCACCTCACTCCAAGAGACGTGACGTGGCTCCCAGAAAACCTTCAGGCTTAAGCACTGCCTTCCTACCCAAGAGAGACCCACAAGCCTCAAAGGCAGACAGGACGTGACCCCTTTCACAGCTGAGAAGACTGAGGCTCAAGAGTGCACTGAGGGACTGCCAAGTTCACCAAGCAGACGTGACGCCTGGGCTCTCTGACTCTTCAGACCTGTTGGCAGTCCCCTGCCCCGGCTGACCCAACAGGCGGCCCAAGAGTTTGAGGAAGGTCCGCAGGCCGAAGTGAGGGTGACCAGGTCCCGCTCCTCCCCAGACGCCCTCCCCCATCCAGCTCACTGGGCACAGGCACCCCCACGTGCCCCTCTCTTCAATCCCCAGGCTCTGCGTGATGTTAGGGATGACCTAAGTGCGGCGGATGTCATCCAGGCTGGCCGGTGCGTCTGTTATGTGAATCAGATCGCATCCGAGTCGGGTGGGTGCTGAATCGAATCACTTCTAAGTCATGAAAAGAGCAGATGAGACGCACAGACACCCACATGGGGACAGACGCCTTGGGAGGGAGGGTGGGTCTCCAGGAATTCAGTGATGCTACAGAGGACAGTGACCAGATCCAGCAGAGACCCAGGCTTGAAACTGCGCCAAAGTACATTTCTGTTCTTTACAGCTGCCCATTGGGGGTCTTTTCTTCCAGCAGTCCCAGGGCACGAAGACCCTGACAACTGAGTGCCCAAGCCCAGAGCTCCCTCCCACCGCCCCGCCCTGGAGGGCCTGCGTCTGCCAGTCAGGAAGTCACCCGCTCTGAGACTCCCTCCCACAAACCCCTCACTCTCAGTCCGAGGCAGAGGGCGGGGTGTTATCTGTCACAAAGCTGCAGGGCACAGTCAAGAGGTTCTGCCTGACCCTTGGACTGGGTGGGGGTGAGGATGGTGAAGCAGTTAGGGGCAGTCTAGTCAGTAAAGCCTGGCCACCTGCTTCCACCCCAGGCCTCGCGAGCTCTCGTGTCACGCACCCTCTCCCTGCCACAGCGCTCCTCATCGGTAAAACGGGGGATGGCTAGTGCCTACCTTTGAGGCCTGTTGCAACGATAAAGCTGCCTCACTCACCCACTCTCTGCCAAGGAGTCGATGCCCACTCACAGCAACCCTCTAGGACGGGGTAGAACTGCCCCTGTGCGTCTCTGAGACTGTCACCGAGAGCCCCGTCTCTCTCCCATGGTTTTGAACTACTGACCTTTTGGATCACAGCCCAAGGTGTAACCACTATGCCACCAGGGCTCCTCGAAAATAGTGCTGGGCACACAGTGGGTGTGGGCTTGTCGCTGCCAGTATGATTCAGACACTGCCCCTTTCCCCCACCGCCCACCTCACAGGCCTTCCCTCTGGGTGTCTGACAGCAGCAAAGAGCCAGCCTCCCTTCACTCATTCATTCATTCATCCACTCATTCATTCATTCATCCACTCATTCATTCCGCAGCACACTTATTAGGTGCCGTATGGGGGAGTCACCAAGCTCTACGTGCCTGACTGTGGGCGGCCCTCAAAACAATCCCTTGAGGCTCTTCACACAGGAGGAAGCTAGGGGTCAGAGAAGTTAGGGCCCTGCCCTCGGTCGCCCTCTGCTAACCGGTAGAACAGAAAACTCTTGATTTCCAAGTTAGGGCTCCCTGAGAGGGCATAGAACCCTTTCGGGGGACTGTCCCCTGGTTTCTTTAGGACATGCTGGTATCTGTGGGCTCCGCGTCTGCATGGGCAGGGAGGGCCGGGCTCTGTTTAACTGAGAAACCCTGCTAGCAGGTGGTGCTGAGGAGAGGCGTGCTGGGGAAAGAGAAGCCGGGGGAAGAGAGGCCTGCACGTTCTCTTCTTGGGTGACGATTGCTTCACCACATTTCTCACCCACCTGTGGGGGAGAAGGAGGCTGGACTTGGGGTTCTCAAGGCCCTAGAAGCACCAATAAATCAAAGGGGTGGTGGGCTTACTGAGCACAGACCCAAAGCCAAGCACCGTGTTAACCCTTTGCTGTACCTACAGGATTTTCTTGATCCCCCCTGGTCTCCCCTTTTGACAGACAGGAAAGCAAGACTTTGAGAGATTAAGTCATTGCCCAAGGCCACACAGGGAGTAACCCAGACAGGCTGACTTCAGAGCTTGGGCTCTTTCACCCTCTCCAAAAGATCTCTTAACTTCTAGAAAGTCTAGTCCAGGCACTGGGATGGGCAGGCATAGTCTCCTTCCCTGGAGAGAGTCCCAATCCCACCCCAGGCTGGATGGAGACACTCTTTCCCTGGGGAGCCCATCCTTGGACCTTAGGAAGGGAGAAGCCCTGGGAGAGGGTGGGTTCTCCCTAGGACTGGCAACATCATTTGTGGAGGCCCAGTGCCAAGTGAGATTGTGGGGGACCGTCCAAGGTGGGGACAGAGCACTAAGCCAAGAGCAGGGCACCCCGCGTACCTGCAGAGGCCACAAGCCCGGATGCTGGCCCTGGATCCTCCCTCTGGGGGCAATGTGCAGTGAACCAGAAACCCACTGAGAGGACCCAGTCTGCTCAGTGGGAGCCCTGGGGACCATCACAGCAAGTAGCCCAGAGTCTGAGTTCTAGTCCCAGGTCCAGCTCTGTGTGACCTTGAACAAGGGATGCAAGCTCTCGGAGCCTCCGTTTCCTCGTCTGTAAAGTGACGGGCTAGGTGGGGTGGCCACCAAAGACCTTTTAAGCTGGGTGTCAGCAGGCTTTGGTATGATGCCACATGGGGCATCGTGGTGACGGCTGGGCAGTGCTACAAGAGTCTTCTTAAGAGAGGGCTGGCACTCAAGGGGGAGTCTGGGAATCCAGGGTCCCTCCAGCCTCCTCAGGACAAGGCTTGGCTGCTCCCACCGTGATGCCTCACTGACCTGTAGGCACCTGTGAGACACAGCCGCCCATCATGTGCTCTGCCTGCACTGCTTGACAATCAAGCACAGGCCCTCCCTCATATTTGAAACAACCTAGACAGGGCCCCCCCGCCACCCCACAATCTAGAGCCTCCCAGGACAAACCCCCTGAAGGCCCTGCGAGAAAGGGGAGTCAGAATATTCCAAAAAAGAAACGCAAGTACTTTTAAAGAACAGAACTCCTGGGTCCATTCAGGGCATCGCCGGGTGACTGGTCCTGGCTCAACCCCTGGCAGGTAGCAGGGCAAACTGCAGAAGGAAGCCGAGGGTTGCCTGGCTAGAACCCCGCCTCTGCCGCCTCTCAGCTGAGCAGCCAGGGGCAAGTGGCTTAGCCGTGCCGAGTCTCAGAGTTGTCCATAAACAGGCTAACTGGGCTGCCTTGGGACCACCAATGGTCGCGTGCTGGACTACCAAAGGCTGCCGGTCGGAGTCCACCCACAGGCACCACAGAAGATAGGCCTGGCAACCTGCTCTGGAAAAACCGGTCACTGAATGGTATGGAGCACCACACTGTTCGAAAACCACAGGGCTTCGCCATGGCTTCTGGTTTGGGTTCTATATAAAGTACCAGGCCACGGGGCCTAGCAGGCCCGGGGCGGCATTGCAGCAGCAGCGAGCACTTGCAAAACGCAAGCCATCGCTGGCTTGAACCCCGTGGCACTGCCAATCTTCAACTGTTTTGTAACCAGCAACCACAGTCCATGGCTGTTCTACCTCGGACACGCTAAGAAATGTGTTCACACCTGTGCGTCCATCGAACCTTCTCAGCTGCCCTATGAGCCAGGTGGTCTTGTTAGGGCTCCTATTTTACAGACAAGGGAACTGACAGGCCCAGAGGTTCACACCAACACCTACAGCCACACAGCCGAGGAGGAGGAGGAGGAGGAGGAGGAGGAGGAGGAGACCAAGCCGGCATGAGTACGAGGCTGTCTGGCTCTAAAGATGGAAGAACTGAGACTTCCAACGGCGGTCCTCAAATCATTGCAGCGGAAGTTTAATGATGTTCGGTAACCTTGGTTTGAGAAGTCAGAGAAGCGTGAATTCATTTGAGTAAGATCTCTGTGCAAACCAGTTAAAATTAAAAACAAACAAAAAAAGAAAGAATGAAAGACGAGACACAGCCCTGAAAGTCAGCTAACTGGAAAGATCTGAGGTGTGAGCCACCTTAGACCGGGATGGCTGGTGGCAGATGAACGAGGTGCTGGCGGGTGGGGGTGGGGCGGTTCATTCAGCCGCTGGGCCTGCTCTCCCCTCCCTCACACAGTCTAGATCCGGGAACTCTGGCCCAAAGCCCTTGAGTTTCATCCGCATTGTTGCTCCTTCACAGACTCTGCAGGGAATAAGAGGTTTCTGGGCTGTCATAAGACAAGCTTCCTCCTTAATGGGCGTACGCCCTACAGGGAATCCCTGGAGGCAAGGAGGAAGGAGTAATTGTCTGGGGAAGGGTGGCGCTTTTGAAGGTGGCTCTGATCCTGTCAACAGTCCTAGGAAAGAGGGTCCCGCGGTCCCCAGCCCCTGCTCTGAGCTGCGAGTTAGTGAATGAATCAAGCCCTTGGTAAATGGGGGAACCCAAAAGCAGGTTGAGGGAGGAGGCACTAAGATGGATTGGTGCCTGCAGCCTGGGCTCCACGGGAAGGTTTGGTTGTCTGGGAGTTGGGGCAGGGGTGGAGGGGGCAGTTTTCTGACTACAGACCAGAAGCGTTGCTGCAATCAACTGCAGAGATGAAGCAGCTCCAAGATATATAATTTCCTGCAATTTCTACCTTTTCACCCTATCTTAAAAAAAAAATCAGATTAAATTCTTCTAAAACAGCGGGATCGCCTCAATTTGCATCTCTCTGCATGTTAATCATGCTGCTGGGGAAACCACAGCAAACAGCAGTTCTCTCCAAGGCAGAAGGCCTGTCCTTGAGCCTTTGCCCTCTCTGCCCCAGAAGCCTGCTTTGGAGGTCAGAGGTCAGGCCCAGAGGTCTGTAGGTGGGCTGGAGGATGGGGACAGGGTGGCAACCCCCAGAAAATTGCTCCAACTTTGGTTTCACGGGCAGCCCCCAGGGTCAGAACAAGGGTGAGGTGAGCACGCATTTTTAGGTTTGCCACAAAGTTCAGGAAGGAGCCCTGGTCCTGTGGGCTCCTCAATGGACGGTGCACAATGAGGTGAGGTTGGCAGTTCAAATCCTCCAGCTACTCCTCGGGAGAAAGATGATCCCATACAGATTGACGGTCTGGGGAAACGTCTGCAGGGTTGCTAAGAGTCAGGATCCAGGGGATGTTCTGTTTTTCCCCCTTGGAAACGGTTCAGTCATCAGAATAAATATTTGGATGCAGTATTGGAAAGACCCCAAACCAATGTCATCCATACGGAATGAACTGCCAACATTTTAAATGGAGGCATTTTACAAATGAAGAAACTCCAGCACAGAGTGGTCTCCTAAATGGGACACAGACGGGAGGGGGAAGGTCACCACGGCTTGGCTGCTAGCTGGAAGGGTGGAAAGCCAGCCACGGAAAACTCGGAAGAGCCCAGTTGTACCCTGACCCTCGGGGCTGCCGTGCCTGGGGGTCGACGGGAAAGAAGGGAACGGCAGTCCATTGTGGTCCACCACGCCTCGGAATAATACGCAGACACTCAAAAACACAGAGCCAAAATGTCAGACCTGAGACTGAAATGCAGGCCATGAAACAGGATGCTGCGTTACTCCTGATTTTCCAGGGGAAAACAACATGTACGTACGGCTACACCCAGGAAAAACGAAGCCTTGCAGGGAAGGCGTGGGAACGCCACAGGCGCACGCTCTCTGGGCGAGGTTTCTGTTCTTCACACATATTACTATTATTCCCACAGGAAGGTCCTTTCCACTTTGTGTTTAATTAGAGAAAGGGTGTCTTAGCCGGAAGACGACCAAGTGCCCTCTACAGCAGGGCTGGAGAACGTTTTTGCTGCAAAGGGGCCATTGGGGTAAAGACGACATCATTCGGGGATAGCAGACAACGACCCACTTAAAACTGGCCTGGGAGATTTGGTCACACTTTTAATGACTCCCCCTCTAAGGGGGTGGCTGGGACTGCTTCTCTGTGGTGAGGTGTGCGATGTTAGCTGATGTGGATGACTTCTTGGGCCTTACCCTGCCCGGAGGCCGGAAGCTCCCCACCCTTGTTCTAGAGGGTGATGTCTGCATGCTACTCCTTCATCACGCGTCCTGCTCACGCCAGTCCTGGGCACCCCCCCAGCTCTGCAAAGCAACAACCTGCGTGCTTTTAAGTCTCAGACAACCCTCACCACCTCCCCTCCACATGCTCACGGGCCCGACTCCTGGTCTGGGCAGGTTTGGGGACTGGCAGGCCCAAAGGGAGCCAAGAGTCTGTGGGTGGGGTGGCCCACTCCCCAGCACACCAGCATCCACCTGAGTCCCTCTAGCACCCAAGCCACCCATTGCTTGTAGTGGGTGGACTGGAGGGCCCCTGAAAGTTAGCTTCACACCAGGCCCTTCACCTCAGTTCACCTGTGAACGTGACCTTGTTGGCAGGGGCTAGTGAGAAAACATCCTTGCCGAGGTCATGATGTCAAGGGTCTCGATAATGAGATCGTCTTGGTGGGCCCTAAATCTACTGACGGGCACCCTGTTATAAAAGAAAACCCAAGCCCACAGTTACCAAGTCACTTCTGAGCGGCCCTCTCTAAACGGTGTCCAAGACTGTCCATCTGTATGGAAGCAGGGAGCCTCACTTCTCCCTTGGAGCGGTTGGTGGACTTGAACCACTGGCCTTGTGGTCTGCAGGCCAATGGCTAACAGAGAAAGGCAGAGGGCAAGCCAAGAGTCTCAGAAAGACACAAGCAATAAGGGGGTGTGAAGACAGAGACAAAAAGTGGCACGGAGCAGCCCCAAACCAAGGGATCCGTCTAGAGCCACCAGAACGTGGAAGTGGCGGTCATCTTTGCCAGGTCTTTCTTCCGAGGAGCTGCTACCAGGGTTGGAACCACCCCCCTTCCATTTAATAGCCACTGTGCCAGCAAGGTTCTGAGTTTCGAGCCCCCAGAGAAAGTGCTGGCTCCGTGGGTCAGGGAAAGTCCCCACCCCCACCCCTCCTGAGAACGAGGAGTCCCAGGCCTCTCTGGGCGGGCCTCCTGGCTGCATCTGTGAAACCGGGTCACCAGCTACCCAGCCCTCAGCCCTGTGGGGAGAATGAAATCCAGGGAACCGCCCACCCGACCCTTCAGGTTTCCAAAGCTGTCAACCTCGCCAGAAGCAGACTGCCACATCTTTCTCCCTCGGAGCAGCTGGGCCTGGAGCAGCTGGCAGGGACGGCCCAGTCTCCTTGTTGGTTAGCAGCCTCGTGCTTTTACCGCGGCACCACCAGGGCGCCTGGTTACACCATGAGGACAATGCAGAATGCCAGCCCTTTTCAGTTAATAACAATAGTTTTACCGTGGAGCCTAATTAAATCACGGATGGTTCAGAGTCCACGGAATCGAATTTTCGATCCAATTGTGATGGTGGGAACTTGACTGGTATTTAAATTCCAGAGGAGCAAAGGCTTTTATAGAAACTATCCAAGAGGCTGGTGACACACCGGCATCCACTCTCATCCTCTGCGGGTCCCCATCCGCCCGCCCACGCGCCTCCCTCCCCAGGGCCCCCCGCTCCCAGGCTTGTCCCTGGGGACGAAGGGAGGGTTTGTCTACTTCTGCAGAAAGCATTCATTTAGAGCAGGAAGCCCGGCTCCGGAGAACCACCGCCTCCCAGACTCCACCCTCGTCCTTTGATCCTCCCACTGAATGCTGAGCGGCAGAAGCTGAGCCGTTCAGATGTAATTATTTTAATTCAGCCAGATGCAGGGAATTAGTCTCTTTCCCTTGCAAGCGTTGGTGGGAAAGGCGGATTCGAGGCAAAGATGCCCCAGAAGAAAAGGAAGCGGACAAATACAGGAGGGAGGGCGGCAGGGAGGCCCTTGGCACTGGAACGGCTCAGATCAAGCAAACTGCTGGCTGGGAAAGATGAACGGGAGGGAGGGTGGGAGAGGGGGAGGGAGGGATGGAGGATGAGAGAGGAGGAGGGAGGGGCCTAACCGGTTTGAAATGCGGACTGCTTACCAACTCCCAGAAC
>NW_022107432.1:30499366-30502445 GCF_000313985.2 Echinops telfairi | reverse complement strand
GGAGCAGCCTGATTTGCCTCCCTGTACAAGTGTAAGAGTCCTGCTGCTACAGTGGTTAAAGCGCTTTGGTCAGGGGTTCAAACCCACCAGCGGCTCCAGGACAGAATGCTGTGGCCATCTGCTTGTCTGCTTCCATAACGGCGTACAGCCTTGAAAGACCCGTGGGACAGTTCCACTCTGTCCTGCAGGGTGCCTATGAGTCGGAATCAGTGCAACGGAAATGGTTATATATATGTATATATACATACGTGTGTGTATATAGACATCTGTGCATATATGTATATAAGAAACTGAGGTTGGATAGCCATCATGTATAACCACCATAGCTCCCTCCTCCACTCTTCTCCTGATGCACTTTGGGGCCTGCTTCCGACTTTTTGCTGGGTGTGCACAGTGGTGTGCACCTCTGTCAGCTCATGTTCTCTCTCACGTCTTTAGGGAAAATACCCAGCAGAGGTATTGCTGGATCGCATGGGGTCTCGATTCCCAAGTGTTTGAGGCCTCGCCATAGCACTTTCCACAAGGGTTGGGTGAGAAGCTCTATTCCTACCCATGAGCCCATTCTCTCCTTAGTTTGAACTCCCATAGCCCCACCCAGGCCTTCAACATAAAGGGGTAGGGACTTTTCATCCAGACCTGGTCTCAACATCCAGTCTACTTGTGCCTCCCCTTCATTCAGTCACAGATCCGGGACAGATGTTCATGAGCACACCAGGCCCACCCAGTGGGCTGTGCACACATCAGGGCCAGAGGTGCCCCTGTGCTCAAGTTCCTCCCGGGAAGGCGAGCAGAATGGGCAGCTGCGGATGGGTTTGCCTGGTCATCCGTACACTATCAGGACCCCTTTCAAGTGTTGAAAAGCAAGGATGTCCCTGAGGATTCAGGGGTGCCTGACCCACGCCATGGTATTTCCCATCGCCGTATGCAGGTGAAAGTTGGACATTGCGTAAGGAAGACCGAAGAAGAATGATGCATTGGGAGGACGGCTGGAGAAGAGTGCTGGACGTGCCACGGACTGACGAAGACCAAACGCCTGTCTCAGAAGTACAGTCGGAATGCTCCTTCGATGCAAGAGTGGTGAGTACGTACGTTGGACCTCTTACCAGGAGAGACCAGTCCCTGGAGAAGGACATCATGCTTGGGAAAATGGAAGGGCAGCGAAAAAGAGGGAGCCCCTCAATGAGATGGGTTGACACGGTGGCTACCAGAATGGGCTGAGACATGACAGCTGTGGAGATGGCAAAGGTAGTGTTCTGTTCTGCTGTCCACGGGGCTGCTGTGAGCCAGAGCTGACTCGAGAGCCCCTCACAGCACACAGAAGTAGCCTGGCAGTGTAGGAGGTTATGTGTTAGGCTGCTAATTGGTTGTTCAAACCCCTCAGCCACTCTGAGGGACAAGGACGAGGCTGTCTGCTTCCATAAACATTTAGTCTCAGGAACCCAAAGGCGCTGTTCTACTCTGCCCTTTGGGTCGTATGAATCGGAATCGACTTGAGGGTGGTAGGTTTGGAGGAAAGTGCAGAGAAAATCTATTTTCCATTCAACAACCATACACGTTTTGTTTCCTGATAGGAGTTCCCACTTCCTCCCGGAGTTCCCCACTCCACCGCCAATCTTTCCTGCCTTCCGAGCTCTGAGCTTCGTTCTTGAGTTCGGTGGATTGTTCTCAGGAGAACCTCCAGGGGCGTACAGGGAGCTTCCTAGGCAAGTCTATTGATTGTCTGAAACTCCATCTCCGGGGATGCCTTCAGTCCCAGTTCAATCATGTCTTATTCTCCAGCTATGACACAACAGCCTTGCAGGGTAAGGCCCTGGCTCTAGACCAGTGGTTCTCAACCTTCCTCATGCCGCGACCCTTTCATACAGTTCCTCACGTGGTGGTGACTCCCAACCATAAAATGATTTTCGTTGCTACTTCACAACTGTCATTTTGCTACTGTGATGAATCATCATGTAAATACCTGATATGCAGGATGTATTTTCGTTGTTACAAATAGAACATCATTAAAGCATCGTGATGAATCACAAACCAATATGTAATTATATATTGTGAAATAGTTATTTCTAATGACACAGCAATGAAATGTTGTCTTGAAGCATGGTGTAGCATGGGTCACAGTCTTCATGCCGGGGACTCGTAGGTGGGCATCTCTGCATGTGGGCGGACCGCCCGGAGACAGATACAGGAGCAGACACCACAGCTCCCTCCTGCTTGGATTGGTTCCTAAGACCGTTGGAAATCTGTGTTTTCTGGTGGTCTTAGGCGACTCCTGTGAAAAGGTCATTCAACCCCTGAAGGGGTCTGGACCCACAGGTTGAGAACTGCTGCTCTAGACCCCAAATGCCTGAGTTAAACCTAAGCCCTTCTACTCACTTATTGTGTGACCTTGGGCGGGCCACTTAAGCCCTGTGCTTCAGTGTCCTCATTGTTAAACCTGGAACCATGACCATGTGACATTAGACACAGCAGATGCCCCAAACCAAACTCATTGCCAACGAGTCTATGCTGACTCACAGGGACCCTATAGAAGAGAGTAGAAAGTTCCCTTGGGTTTCTGAGACTTTAAATCTCTTACTCTCTCTTTTTTTCTGAGATTTTAAATCTTGATGGGGGTAGACAGCCTCATTTTTCTCCTGAGGAGTGGCCGGTGGGTTCTAACCGCTGACCTTGTGGTTGGCAGCTCAGGGTATAGCCCACCATACCACATACTCTCAAACTCACTGCCATGGAGTCAATTCCAACTCATAGCAGCCCTTTCCGATGGGGGAGACCTATTCCAGTGGCTTTCCGAGACTGTAACTCTTGGTGGGAGTAGAAAGCCCCATCTTTCTCCTGAAGAATGGCTGGCAGTTTCAAACTGCTGGCCTTGTAGTGATCAGCCCAACGCCGTGCCAATAAACCACTTAGCACAATGCCTGGTTCAGAATTAAGTGCTCAATTGAAGTGCTCAAATACCTCTAGACCAGTAAGTCTCAAAGCATGAACCCAGGATCCCCAGGGGGAAGCCAGGAGGTCAAAATGATTTCCATCATCACACTTTCCGAGGCTGCCTGAGCGACAGTGACCCTCCAGCGGATTG
>NW_022107432.1:30497174-30498793 GCF_000313985.2 Echinops telfairi | reverse complement strand
ATGAGCCCGAGTTTTAGAATCAGGCCGACCTGGATCGGTAGCCTGACTGCCACGGACGGTCCTTGGACAGGCAACATCTGAGCCTCAACATCCTCATCAGTAAAATGGGTAGAGCGATAGTACGTACCTACCTCGTGGGACTGTTATCAGAAGTAGCAGCTAACATACATAAAATGCCCACCCCTTGGCCAGGAATAACTCTCATGGCCATTAGGATGTATTATTATTACTAGACGGCAATATGACTAGAAGGCATTAGAATCATTAGACGGCATTATTATCATTAGATCACATTGTCAGCCACCAGGCTCCCTGAGCCCCTTCTTGGGGTGGTCCGTCTCCCTTCTACTGTCCCCGTCTCCTGCTTCTTTCTCCCCACTGCTCTACAAGGAGCACAGCCAGGGCTGCCCCAACAGCAGTCGTTGCCTGGCCAGCACACCCACACCTGCCTTCCTCCTTCCACTCCACGCCAGAGCTGAAAGGGAAAAGTAACAACTAGATGCCAAGTTTCAAAATGGAATCCGCCCCTCCATCAGTGTTGGCTCCTCCAGGCCACAAGATGGTGGCCATTGATGGCACAGGAACCAGGGAGTCACCCCTGGGCCCCAGTCTGCTCAGCAAGCAATAGAGAGGCTTCCTTCTAGCTCCGATGTTACTGAACTCGGTGACAGGCCCGTCTACCACAGCTCCCTCCTGCTCGCCGGCTGGCCGGCCGCCGCCGCTGCCCACCGCACCGCTCCTGCCCAGGGTCCCGGACACTCACCCTGCAGTTGCTGAGCTCCTCAGCGGACAGGACAATGGTGCCACACTTCTTTCCGGGGACACCGCTAGGGGAGGAGAAGAGGAGCGAATGGAGAGCCAGACAAAGACTGAGACGCGAACCTGTTCCCTCATGGAATGGCCCCGCGGCACGCTCCCCCTCCCCCACCGGCCCCTCACCATCCGGCAGATCTGCCCCAATGTCCCTAAGAAGACAGAACTTCCTGTAGGATTTGTGGCCGTGTGGCCTGCTGTCGGTCTCCCAGGCCCCGAGCGGCCCCGCCCCCTGCTCCCTGAGAGCCCACTTTCCTGCCGTGGAAAGTCCTAGAACGGAAAAGCACCCAGACTCACCCGGAGGCTTCCAGACCAGTGGTCCTCAAACTTTCCATCCAAAGACCACTTCTGTGGGCAAAAGACCTTGTGGGCTAGCCACCCCACCTTGCGCCCAGCAGACCCCCAGAACCCCCAGCCCAGAGCAGGCCCCCACTCTGAGCCCTCTGAGTCCTACTGGTAAGAGAGCAGAAAGAGGGGGTCCCAGAGGCTGACGACGAAACAACACCTCTCGGGGGGCAGTGTTCCCAGGCTTTCTCCCATGGCTCCCTCCCCTCGGACCCCTGGGCTGGGGGTCTCCCTCGGGACAGAGAAATGCGGCCACCTACTCAGTCACACGAAGTCCTTCTGCTCACATAATTCCCTCTAGAAAGGTAAACAAGCTCTCTCCAGAGGATCCGGACTCCCTCTTGCTAAATCAGTGGGGGCCCATACTCCAGGGCCAGCCCATCCCCCTCTGGTGTCTGGGACTAACCTAGGGGGTCCGGGGACAGCCATGGCCACTGGGAAGGAGAGGGGCAGGTTAGGCT
>NW_022107432.1:30495293-30496403 GCF_000313985.2 Echinops telfairi | reverse complement strand
CCCCCCCTTCCCCTCAGGTCGGTCTTCCTCTCGGCCTGTCTGTTTCTCCCCCCAACTCCTGCTCCCTCTCCAAGGGCCTCTTATTTACTCCTTGTGAATTAGCACCCTACACCCTTCCTGGGCTGGAGCACCCCTGGGTCCTCTGGAGGCTCCTCTCCCACATCCAGGTAGTACGTGGTCAACCGGGCTACTGGGACTCCAGGTCCTAGTTGCTGCCAGCACCGGCCAGCAGAGCTCTGCTTACTCGGCCAAAATGTCCACCTGCCAGGGGCATCTGGCTGGGCCTTGAACAAATGTCCCTGCCCTGCCACAAGGGCTCAGGGTGAGGGAGAGACTGGAGGGGTCTCCACCCCTCCACCTGGGGGTGAGCAGGAGAGGAAGGTGGCACTGTCCACGTTTGCATGAGGCCAAGGGCAGATGGTCCAGGTGGGGAGCTTGAGCCGCAAGGGTGGCCCACCACAGC
The DNA here is from genome assembly GCF_000313985.2 of Echinops telfairi. Classification (NCBI taxonomy): domain Eukaryota; kingdom Metazoa; phylum Chordata; class Mammalia; order Afrosoricida; family Tenrecidae; genus Echinops; species Echinops telfairi. The sequence continues at coordinate 30,495,940 of NW_022107432.1, read as the reverse complement.
TGTGAGTGTGCATGTGTGCGTGCGTGAGAAAAAAAAAACGGGGACTTGGGAAGCTACTTGGAGAAAGTTCACAGGCAGCAAAGAAAGCAATGGGCAGTCAAGATAAAGGAGGGGAAGAGAGAGAAGGGAGGGAGAAAGGGGTGGAGGGATGGTCAGCCCTGCAGAGTCCTGGAAATAGCGCCTACCAGAAGACCCTCCCTGGAGCCCCTGGGCATGTGTGACCTCTAGTCTGCCTGGAGCAGGGGCCAAATGCAGCGTGGGGTCCCCTCATGGTCCCAGGATGGGGACTGGCTTCACAACAGGGAGAGCAGGAACTGAGAGCAGAGAGTGAGGGCCCCTGGCTGAATGTCTGAGCATTCCGGGCCCCGAGATCTTCAGTGACCTACCCGTTGGACACAGCTGGCATGGGCTTGCCTGTCCTGGAATTCAGGCTGAAGGCTCCTATCCTGTGGAGACAGAGGAAGAGAGGCAGCATGCCTGAACACAGACGCCCGCCCTGAGTGGCCAGAACCCTCGGCCTGCGAGTACTGGAGACTGGGCCCTGGACCGAACACCACAGGGCTTCCTCCAGACTTGACCTCAGAGCTCTGGGCAAGCTACCCTCCCTCAGTGATTCCCAAAACTCGGTCCCTGGACTAGCAGACTCC
>NW_022107432.1:30491186-30494061 GCF_000313985.2 Echinops telfairi | reverse complement strand
TTGGGATGTTTTCTTGATGTGCACTTAACCTTTATATAAAACTCTCTCTTATACATGAGTTTCTGTGGATTTGTTTCTCTAAAGTACCCAGACTAACACAACACCCCAATACTTTGGGGTTTTAGACCCTGTCTGTGCTCCGGCTAGTTCTCAAGCCGTTTTTGTTTTTTTCCTTCTTCTCAAAACCCTCTCCAGAAGGTGCTCTCTGCCGTCCAAGGCCGGAAAGGCCACCAAAGCCCACTGCCATCAAGATGGCCCGGGCTCACAGCGACTTGATAGAGACACAAGGGTTCCTGGGTTTGTGACCCAGCCCTCCCACCAAAGGGCAGACACACTGGCTGCTGGGGCATCTCCAAGCACGTGATCCAGGTGGAGCTGTGGTTGGGGTGGGGAGGCTATTGGAAAGACAGAGCAATGATAATGGCTGTGCCACAGGGGGTGGGGGGCCGGGGGTACAGTGGTGGTTCACTCGTGGGGCTCCCGCCTTCCCTGGGGGAGTCCCAGGCTCATTTTCCAGCCATGTACCCCATGCACAGCCTCCACCTGTCGGCTTGTGTGTTGCTATGGCGCTGAATAGGCTTCAGAGGAACTTCCACCCTAAGACTAGGAAGAAAGGTCTGGCAAACTACTCCAGAAAACCTGCCAATAAACCCTCGGATCACCATGAGCCCAGCTGCAATCAATTGTGGGCACAGTGTGCAGACCCGGCAGGTTTTGTTCCACCGTGTGCGGGGACAGTCTGGGGCCGGCTCCACTCCATGGCAGAGAACATTTAACCAGACACGCAGGCATGCAGGTGTCCCTGGGAGGCCTAGCACCTACCTACTTACCTACTCTCATGGGCCCTGCCAGGACAGAGAAAGAATACAAAGTTACAAATAAAAGCTGCCAGGAGAGGCCCTAATGAAAATGAGTTGCTGCTCGTCTTGGTGAGGGGCTAGCAGGCAGCCTACTGAGAATTTGGCATGAGCAAGCCGGGGGCTGAACCTCCTTTCCTGCCTGCCCTGCCCTGCGTCCTGGCCATGTCTCCCAGTCTGTAAACCTCCGATGCCTGGGCCCTGCCCTTTGCGCTTCTTGAGAAAGAGGAACAAGAGCGGTCACCCCCACCATCTGGCCAGCCTTGGTGGGTCCCTGAAACTGCCCCTAGGCCCCACTGAGGAAAGCCTGGGGAGTCCTCATCGCAGAACCCACTTAGACTGATAACTTTCTCTAAAGTACCTAAGGCTCCACAATGCAGACTGTTGGAGGCAGGGCATGGGGTGGGATGGGGAGGGGCTCACAGCACTCAGCTCTGGTCTGCCGAAAGCACAGTGACCAGTGCTCTGTGCTGAACCCCTACTTCCAAACTGTGTGGCGTCGGGCAACTGACTTGCCCTCTCTGGGCCTTATACCTTCTTCCACACCAGGATGCCAGTGAGGGAGTGGAGGTTGTTATCTCAGGACCCTCTCGGGAACATGAGGTTCTAACAGCCCAGCCTGGACCCGCCAGGGCCTATGGAATCTCCGATTCCTGCTCATCTTACCCTAGCTGTCACCGCTGACTGACTGCTCTGAGCCTCAGCGGCCCTTGGCAGGGACAGCACAGCACAGCCTGAACAGACTTCACCCACTTACGTGAGGGACTTCTCCAGGCGGCTCCCAGGGGACCCCACAATCTCTCCAAGGGTGCAGAACGCCTGGCCCAGGAAATCCTGCGTATCCAGGATACAACAAAGACCAAAGTCACCCAACTGCTCGCGGCCATCACCACCTCCCCCCACCCCGGAAGTGTGGCGTCCTCTGAAGTGCCAAGGCTGTGGCGTCAGACGGACTCACTCAGTGCCACGGGGAAGCCCCAACGATGGCATGCACACGCGTGACTTTGCAGAAGGCCTGCATGGGCCTGGCAGAACTCACGTGTTTGGATAAGTCTGGGCTCTTGGAGTCCACATCGTACCTGCAGGGAACGAGGAGGGACGGACGGTGAGGCAGCTGGGGGTCAGGGCACCTCCACCCCCGGAGACAGGCTGTGCCGGGTGGCTGGCTTTGGGTGCATTGACGGGGGAGCCTTGTGGAGGGCCAGATGTGGTCTCTTCAATTAACAGGTGGTTGGAGGGGTGTGAGCTCATGTAAAAGTGCACCCCGGAGCTTACACGTATGGTTTGTGCCCGTGGCTGTGTCTGAAGAGCCCCGGTGGCAAGCGAGCCGGCCCGTGGTTGTGATGCAAACACCACTGACAACTTTCTCAGCACAACCTCCCTGGCCTTTTCCCCACCGGTGCGGGTTCCCAGCTCCTTCAAACTTCTTCCTAATAAGCCCCCAGGATTGTCCTTTGTCCTCCTAGAAAATCTACCAAGGGGACCCCTTGGGGATCCCCCAAGCCATCACCCTAACCTCTGAGCTGACCCCTCAGCCCTGGATGCAACTGGCCCGGCAGATCCCCTCGGGGGCGCCATTTCTAATGGACCTTTTTGCACGCACCTGCAGCCACCCACGGAGCACAGCGCTGGGTTTAAAAGCGTTTTGTGTGTGCACGTCTGCACTGGTGCCCTGGTGGCATCTTGGCAATGCTGGGCTGCGAACCTCAAGGTCAGCAGTTTGAAATCCTGGGAGAAAAACAGGGCTTCCTACACCGGTAAAGATATACAGTCTTGGAAACTCACAGCGGCAGTGCTGCCTGTTCTATAGGGTCACTCTGAGTCAGCCTCAACTCGACAGTGAGTTCGATTTTCTTGGTTATGTATGAGCCAGAAGCCTAGTAGCAAGACTTTTGGACTTACCCTCGTATATACTGTATCTCCTTAAATATTAAAAACATACAGCCAACGCTCTCTGCCTCTGGGCCGTTGATAGACTAGGCCCTGAGTTGCCTTGACTGTCTCATCCTGCTGTGTTC
>NW_022107432.1:30489139-30490944 GCF_000313985.2 Echinops telfairi | reverse complement strand
CCAGTCTCTCTCTGCTTCTCTCTCTCTCTCTCTCTCTCTCACACACACACACACACACACACACACACACACACACACACACACACACACTTTCCTCTCTTCCATGGGCTGTGGTGGGGCTCCTCAGCCTGTTTCCCACCTCACTCCCACAGGCCCACCTCTGTCCACTGTGTGTTTGCCCTTTGCTCTCTTAGGGCCCAGGCTCCCCGCTGTCCTGCCCTTGTCCACAGATCTGTGGGAAGTAGCCTTGTCTAACCCCCTGCACCTCATAAACACCCACTTCCCCTCCTGCCCTCCCGCCATCCTCAGGGAGAGGCCTCCTTCCATTGGTCCACGTGAACATGCAGGTGCCTTGAACCCCATTGGCCAGGTGGTGACAGAGGGAAGAGGTCAGCGGGCACCCTCTCAGTCACCATGAGAAAGGGGATCCCCACATCGGAGCCGAGAGCTGGCCTCAAGGTCTTTCCCTAACTCCCCAAAACCAGGTAGCTTGCCCAACGCCTGGGCAGGGGGAGCGAGGGGGAGCCTGGCACTTCTGCTCCCCCTCCACACCCCTTACCACACGCCGTTGAGAGGTGAGGCTGGAATCGGCTAAACCCAAACACACCGACTACTGCCTTCTAGCCGACGCCGGCTCATAGTGACCGGATAGGACAGAGTAGAACTGACCCCATGGGGTTTCCAAGTCTGTAACCTTTTCGAAAGCAGATGGCCACAGCTTTCCCCTGAGGAGTCGTGGGTAAGGACTGCTGCTCTCTAGGCTCCTCCCCTCTTCCTAAGCCCCGTAGCCCCATGGCCTCTGAGACATGGCTCCCCGCACCAGCCCCCAACCCCAGCACTGCCTTCCACTTACAGGTCGAATCGGAGGTTCTGCTTCTCCTCGAAGAAGTAATCCACAATGAACTTGCGCACAAAGTCGGGGTTCAGCGTGTTGTCGATGACTTCGGTGCGGCCGAACTGTAAGAGAAGACGGGATGTCGACCCCAGGGCCTGGCTATGGGGACACAGGAGCAGGCACCCCAGCATGCAGGAATGGAAAAAGCCTTTGCTGGCTGCTGCCCCCAACTCCTTCCACTCAAGGAAGCCCCGCCATCCCGCCCTGGAAACCATTCACAGGATGGCCAGCTTTGTCCTCGGCCTCACTGCCGTCCAGTCGATGCGGGCTCACAGCGACCCCATAGGACAGGGTAGAACTGCCCCTCTGGGATCCCGAGACTGTAGCTCTTCACGGCAGTAAAACGCCTCCTCTTTCTCCCTCAGATCAGCTGGTGATTTCTAACAGCTGACCTCGCAGTGAGCAGCCCTCTGCAAAGCCCCTACAACACCAGGGCTCCTGTGCGATCGATACTCGCTGCCACCGAGTTGATTCTGACTCGTGGTGGCCCTGTAGAACAGCATAGGACTTCCCCTGAGCTGCTGACCACAAGGTCTACAGTTCCAACCCACCAACTGCTCTGCAGGAGGAAGACGAGGCTGTCTTCCTCTGAAAGCCTCAGAAACTCCCAGAGGCAGGTTCAGTCTGAGACAGAATCAACTCGGCTTGGCAGTGGGTGTAAGGAAGGTCGTCAGCAACAGCAGCTCCTTTTAATAGCTGTCTGTTCAACTCACTGGACTCCTTTGCCATGGTTTTGTTTCATGAAAGGGGTGTGGCTGGGGTACGGGTCAACATGTGAAGATCTGCGGCCCTGTATTAGTCTAGGTAATTTAGAGAAACAAATCCACAGCAACTCATGTATAAGAGAGTTTTATGTAAAGAAAGTGTGCATCACGAAAACATCCCAACCCAATGCTGCCCAAGCCCACAA
>NW_022107432.1:30486971-30488546 GCF_000313985.2 Echinops telfairi | reverse complement strand
GAGGGGGCTCTGCAGACAGAATGCCAGCACAGGAGGTCAGGCAAGGACTTGGGTTCCCCACAAGCTGTCCAGGTTTAAGTTAGAAACCTGGAAAGGAAACCTCCTAACGGCTCCAGGCTGTATGTGGTCATCAAAGGATGACCTGGACCATTTACTTGCTTGCTCCATTTACTCAACCTCTCAATGTGCCACCAACCCAATCAGCCAGCTCTCTGAGCCAGCCTCCTCTGGCACAGTGCTGGTCAGGCCTTAGCACAGTCTCCAGGATTAGAGGCCTGGGGGACTGGGGAGGGGTGTGGATAGGTGCCTCCAGTTTCTGACTCCCTATAGGGCAGAGCCACCCTATAGGACCAAGTAAAACTGCCCTCATTGGTTCTCCTAGGTTGCAGTCTTGACAGGAGAGGGGCCCTGGTGACATAGTGGGTTATGATTTGGGCTACCAGCCAGGAAGGTCAGCAGTTCAAACCCACCAACTGCTCCTCTGGAGAAAGATGAGTCTTCCTACTCCTGTAAAGATGGACAGCCTCAGACACGCACCGGGGCAGTTCTGCTGTGTCCTGAGGGTCGCTCTGCGTGGGACTGGTCTCGATGGCAGTGAGTGTGAGTTTGAGGGTCTTTATGGGAGCAGGGCATCCCTGCAGCCCAGGACCTGACACAATGTGCAACAGAGTACGTACGGCTCACTCGGCACTATTGATGCACCGGGACCTACTGGAAAAACTTGACACACATTACTTTATTGAACGGGTACAGTGATGGTTTCGTGGTAGAGTTCTTGCCTTCTGAGCAGGACAGCCAGGTTCGATTCCTGACCAAAGCACCTCATGCACAGTCGCACGCACGCTGCTGTGATGCTTAAGGAGTTTCAGCAGAACTTCTAGACCACGGTGGGCCAGGAAGAAAGGCCTGGTGATCTACTTCTGAAAATCAGGGAATGAGAAGCCCAGGAATGGAAGTGTTGGTCCAAGTGATGTTGGGGGTCTGGGCACAGTGAGGGACCGACTGGATTCTGATAACCACAATGACAGCTTGCTCAATAGATCATGTGATCATCAGATTCGGAAGCTACCTCCTTCGTGTCTCACAAAACTCCTGTTTTCACCCATTTTACAGGTGAAGAGACTGAGAATCAGAGAAGTTACGAAAATGACTCAAGTTCACAGAGCCAGACAGAGCTGGGATCCAACCCCAGTTATTTAAAAAAACCTTTTTAATCAATTGATATATGAGTTGTTATAAGAGCTGTAAAAGCCCCCAATGAAATGATCTTTTTTAAAAAAAAATCACTGCCATTAAGTGGGTGCCAACAAATAGAGGCCCAATAAAACAGGGTAGACCTGCCCTGTGAGTTTCCAAGACTGTAACTCTTTACGGGACCAGAAAGCAGTCAGTCTTTCTCCCACTGAGCGGCCGGTGGTTTTGAACTGCTGACTTTGGGATAGCAGCCCAATATGTAACTAACTACTATGCCACCAGGGATCTAGACTCCAGATATGGCTGACTCCAGAACCTGTGATATGTTTACTTCATCCACCAGCCTGGCATTGTCAGGTATTATAAATGACCAAACAGAGA
>NW_022107432.1:30485030-30486185 GCF_000313985.2 Echinops telfairi | reverse complement strand
GGGGCTTAAGTGGAGAGGAAATGTTTTGAGAATGATGAGGGCAATGAATGTACAAATGTGCTCTACACAATTGATGTATGTATGGATTGTGATAAGAGTGTATGAGCCCCTAATAAAATGATTTTTAAAATAATAAAACAAAAAAAGAGGAAATTACTACATGTACATCAAAAACAAAGGCAAAATGGTAAAATCTACAACCCGGGAGACTGCCTGAAGATGTTTTACAGCTTCGTTACGGGGCTAATAACAAAGTGTGGGGGTGGGAGGTGGGGGGTGGGTCGGGGACACATGCTAAAACTTGGATTTTAGAAATCTAAAAAGCTCTCAGGTCTCTGTCAGGCCCAACTGACATCCCAGTTCATGAGAGTTGGAACACAACCCAACTGATGTTGAAAATAAAAAGGAAAAAAAAGTAATTAATTTGGTGCTACAGAGAATTATAATTTCCCAGCCCAAAGGGGCTTGGAGAGATGAGCGCCTTGAAGCGCGTGGGAAGCACGAGGGGGGGGCAGAGGGGGGGCTGGCTTATCCACCAACTAACTAGTGAGGCCAGTCCTGGTCCGGGAGGAAGGGGAGGTGGGTTAACCTCTCACCCCCGCAACCGAGAGCCCAGTGGGCCCTGAACACCGCCCCAGCCGATGGTGGCGTAATTGCTACTAGTGGAGGCTGGTAACTACACGGTCAGCAGTTTGCCATCACCAGCTGCTTGGTGGGCTCAGAAACCCACAGGGCAGTTCTACCCTGTCCCATAGGGTCACTATGAATCGGAATCAACTCATAGTGAGCTTGGATGTGGGTTTTGGGTGCCCACACTCCAGGGGCTAAGGCTGCCTTGGGACCAGCAAGCACTGGGGAGGCTTCAGGGAAGCCCAGACACACTTAGTTGCAGTTCTGCTAAGCCATGCTGGGGCAGGGGGTCCTGGAGAATCTTGGGGGGCGGGCAGGGAGTGAGCACTAGATAGGAGCAGGTACAATGACTAGGGAGGGGCTGAGCAGTCAGGGTGGTGAAGGGACCCAGCCTCCGACTGGTGAAAAAGGAAGGAGAACCTGCACAAGCAAAGGGTGCTGGGAAATGAGGCTACTGCCCACTCTATGAGGAGCGCCGGTTAGGAGTTAGGCTGCGAACCACAAGATGGGCAGTGGAGAACCACC
>NW_022107432.1:30482483-30483944 GCF_000313985.2 Echinops telfairi | reverse complement strand
CAAATATAATTTTGGCAGATCTAGAATGGGGGTCTTCCAAAGTTGTTGACTGACCAGCCGCATGTTTTGTATCAGAGACCTTCTGTTTCTAGAGGCCATAAGCAGAATGAATGAACTCTTTATTCCAAACCAACCTACCTTTCATTCTCTAAGCCCCGCCCCCCCCCCCAGGCCCTTTCCCTTCAGCCTCATTCTGGTTCCCTGGTCCTGGGGCTTCTAGTCCAGTTTGGCCCATAGGATAAGGTGACCAGATTTTAACATTGGTAAAGCGGGACACCATTGATAAAACTCATCTCCTGCCTCTTCCCACAGCCCCTGCCAGCCTGGGGTGGGAACAGCTCCACTGTAGCTCATCCTGAGGGGTAGGGAGGGGAGGGCTCCACTATCCCTAGTGAGTTCGAGTTCCCTCAACCTCACCCCCACCCATGAAAGAAGCCCCTTCCTTCATTGAAAGCAGTGGAGTAGAATTCTCTCTCCTCCTGGAAACTTGATGGATGTATTTTCGCTCTCACCAACACACGAGCATGCCATTTCTAGCTCAACTGGAGGTAGACCTCCTACCGCATTCTGCTCAGGGTAGCGCATGGTTCGTGCACACACACAGCCCAGACGCCCAATGTTCCCTGACACCCCCCTGGGAGGCAGGTCTCAGCCACAGCTGGCCCACTGAAGGGCCTCAGTGAGGACGCTTAGGGACCAGGGCCAGCCTTCCCGACTCTGCGGAAAGTGGCCGCCCCAGCCCCATGCACACCAGTGCGTCTTGAACATGCGGAGCATCTTCCTTCCAGGAAGCCCGTCTCAGGGCCAGGCTGCACACTCGCTCACTGCCCTCCTAGCGTAGAACAGGTCCAGAGGGTTTCTCAGGCTGTCAATCTTTCTGGGAGCAGGCAGCCTCATCCTTCTCACTGAAGCAGCTGGTGGGTTTGAAGGACCTATTTTTGCAGGCAGCGGCCAATGTTTAACCTACTATACCACCTAAGCTCTTTGAGGGCTGGGTAGGTAAGGACAATTGCTATGCTAGAATCAAGGTTGGAGGCTCTTAACCTTGGCCCCCTGTGGGTTTCTGACAGCCGGACACGGAATGCTCTCGGCCATCTGTCTGCGCCTGCTTGCCAGGGCGAGGAACCAGAGTTTCACCCATTTTGGATCCACTGATTCTAGAGTTGGCGGCACATCTGAGTGCTCTCTCCAGGAGGTGGGTTCAAATTCGGACTCTGCTGCTCCCTGGCTGTGTGACCTTGGGCAAGTCACTTCCCCTCTGTGCCTCAGTGTCCCCTGGTGCACAAAGGGAATGACGTTTTTCTGCCATGAGGTTGTTGGTTTTAATTTCTGGGATGTACTCCGAAGAGAGTCTGGGTGTCAACCGTGCTCTGTGAGTTAGGGATTCTACATCCTGGTTCTTTCAAAAGCTCAAACCCTGGCCCAGTTGCTCGGAGCGTGAGCCTCTGACCTCAGCTTTGT
>NW_022107432.1:30480101-30481472 GCF_000313985.2 Echinops telfairi | reverse complement strand
GGCTACACTGGCTGAGACAGGAGGAGGCTGGAGCTGGTGACAGACGGCTCTCTACCTCTCAAACCGCTCCCCCTTCTCAGGCTTCGCTTCCCCTATAATTTTCATATATTATGGATGGCTCTTTAATGGGGGATTCTAAAAGGCTGGCTGCAGAGCCTAGCCCTGGACCCTCAGGAATCATGTTCACCAGGATGAAAATTAGAGGCCAGAAAGCTGTTTAGCTCGAAAAGCTGTAAGAACGGGAAATAAGCTTTCCAAGGCTGGCCTGGCGTGGGTGCCCAGTGGCTGGGTGGAGACTGGACTGAGGTCTGGGTGACAGGAAGCAGGGCCTCAGGGGCCACCAGAGAGAGACCTACTTCTGCAACAGGCCTGTGCCACCTTAGATCTGGAACGTTCTCTCAGGTTCTCTCACTGGAGGGGAACAGGATCCTGTGGCCACCCGCTCCTGCAGAATGAGGACAGCCAGGCCCAGAGAGGGGAAGGGATGCATCTAAGATCACACAGGCCAACGGTGCATTTGTGTTTCCTCGGCTGGTAACCTCCTAGACCACTTCCTGTTGTGTTAAGTCCTCTCACTGTCACAGCGAGAGCTGGTCCCACATGGGGGGACCCGAGACAGGAGACCCAGGCTCCACAGAACAAAGGCCCCCTGACCCTCAGCCCTGGACCCTCTCTGGCTAGCCCCAGATCCCAGCCTCGGTGTGTGAAACCTCCCTAAACCCGGGATGAAAAACTTCCTGCCAAAAGCTCAGTCCACTGTTCTGGATAATCTGTTAAGTCATCCCAGCTCCTGGGGGAATCGCCTTTTTACCAGGATGCCTGCTGCCAAGCTGCCAGCAGCACGCCTTCTGCCAGGCCCCAGTCTCCCCGCTTACCTACCTGAGAGAGCGCCAAAGAAGGCCTGGCCTGAGGGTGCCCCGCCCGACAGGCAGCCACGTGCGATGAACAGATCCCAGAACACTTTATTCCCCAGCTCACCCCCAAATATCTACAGCTCCGCCCCACTGAGCAGTCAGGGGTTCCTTCCTTGGGGGAAAACACTGGCGTCTCACTTGATGCTGTCAACCACCCCTGGGAACCAAACCCTGTCCGGCCCTGTGCCTCCCAAAGCCGGCTGCGAGTGGACTGCTGTGGTCCACAGGGCTCTCACTGGCTGGCTGTCGAAAGTTGATTACTAAGCCTTTCTTCCTAGTCTGTCTTAGTCTGGAAGTTCCAATCAGCGTCATAGCAATCCCCCACTGACACGCCCAGGACCTGAACCAAGACTAGTGTGAAAGGCTAGAGCTCTACTGCCGAACCCCAACCCCTCCTTGGTTTCTCGAATAGGACTTCTGATTATAAGAGCCATGATTAGGCATTTTCTACATGCCA
>NW_022107432.1:30473757-30477079 GCF_000313985.2 Echinops telfairi | reverse complement strand
TTTGAAAATGATGATGGTAACAAATGGACAAATGTGCTTGATGCAATGGATGGATGGATAGATTGTGATAAGAGTTGTACGAGCCCCCAATAAAGTGATTTAAAGAAATTATCACCTGCCTTGAGCAGTGTACCTGTATGAAATCAAATTGGCACCAGCTCCCCAAAAGGCTCAGGAGGAGGTGTAAGGGATGGTGAGTGTATGTGACTGGCAGAGGAAGAACTCGTTAGAGGAGGACTAGAAACGTCGCACTACTTGAAGAATGTACTCAATGTCCCGCATGTACTTGCAGAAATTGCTGAACTGGTGTCTATTTCCAATATCACTGAAACCTAAATAAATTATTAAAACAAAGAGAAAAGCTGTGGCCTGGGGAGAGGAAAGGACCGTGGCCATGAGTCCCTTTATTTTAGGAAAGCTCTCAGCTGTTGGACACACTGGATCTCCATCCCCTTGCCCACCAGGGTGCCATCCCAGGACCTCTAAAGATCTCCGCCTTGTCTCCCTGATCCTGTCATCGCCCCTGCAGCACATTCCATACACAGCTCGGCGGGAGTGTCTTTCTGCATAAAGCAAGTTGTATCACTCCCCCGCAGGTAATCCTCCAACATCTTTCCATATGTCATGTTTAGATCAGGATCCAACTCCTATACAGCCCACAAAACCCTCCAGGGCCTCTGCCAACCTCATTGCGTCTATCGCCCGTTGTCTTCATCATTCACCTTACACTACACTACCCGACACGACACTAGCTGCCTTTTTGTCCTCGAATGCAACCAGCTTGTTCCCACCCCAGGGCCTATGGACTTGCTGTTCCCCCCTCCCCCCTAGATCATATACACCAGACTCAATGTCATTGTCACTAGCCCCTCAAAGGGGCTCCCTCTACACTAAAGCAGTTCCCTCTCCCTGGTCATTTTCTACCTCGTTACTCAGTTTTAGCTTTTCCACCACGCACTTCAATCAGGACCTGCATGTCTCCAATCTATTTGCTGATAGTATACTGCAATGTGAGTCCTTTCAGAGCCAAGACTCTGCCCCCCCTCTTTCAAAAAACAAATTGATTGAAGGTTTACAGAGCAGATCAGTTTTCCATTCAACAATTTGTACTCACTATGCTACATGTCATTGATTGCAATCCCACAGTATAACATCACTGAGCTCACTTCCTCCCCGTGTTAGCAACGCCGTTCCTCCTTTTTCCCATCTCTTCCTGCCTTCTGGACTTTGTGCCAGGGCAAATGCTGCCCTTTTGATCTGAAAAGGTTGATAATCCTAAGGTGTGCTTACCTCACTAGACCCCTTGCAGACCTATTTATTGTTTGGCTGAACACTGAGACACGGGGCTTTCTTTCTAAGCCTGAAGGGATCCTCGTCTCAGGGTTCTACTGGTCTCTATCCAACCAACAAGCCTGGTCTTTTTTTTTTTTAATTTTGAACTTTGTTCCACATTTTCCCCCCCACTCTTTCTAGGACCTTCCAATGTGATCCCTTTCAGAGCAATTGGTCTTGTCAGCTGGGCACCATCTAGTTCTTCTGGTCTCAGGGGCCTAGAAAACATGCTTTGTGTGGTCCACTAGTCCATGGGACTAATCATTTCCCGATGTCTTTGGCTTTCTTCAGCCTTCTCTGTTCTGGACCAGGAGAGGCAAATAGCTGCACCTTAGCTTTTTAAGAGCCTTCTCGCTACTCACCAAAGTGAAATATAGGACCTTGTCTTTGTAGACTATGTTGCACCAGTTGACTTTTTTACCCTGAGACTACGGTCCGGAGACGCTGCCTGTCTTACTCTCCACTGTGTGTCCAGGGTCTGGATCAGTATATATGGTCCTGAGTAGGTGCTTGATACATGCTGTTCACTAACTGCTGGCTCTTTGGATACCTTGATTAAGCCAAAGAGCTCACCCTCCCAACACAAGATGGCCTAACTCCCCAGGATGAGGTGCAGGCTGTGCCAATGGGATGGGGTCCTGCCCCTGCCCACCCCCTTGCCCCCGCTTTCTGCCTGATCTTGCACTTCTTGCCAACACACTGAGGACCACAGTCACACTGAGTCCTGCAGGGCATTTCTCCACTCCCAGCTTCTGCTCATGCCGGACCCCAATCCTGGAAAGCCCTCTCTTCCACCTCGTTACGGATTAAATTGTGTCTCCCAGAAATATGTGTTATACATCCTAACCCCTGTACCTGAGGTCACAACACCATTTGGGCACAGGTTTTCTTTGCTATGCTAATGCGTCAACATTAGTGTCAACCCAAATCCAAACTCACTGCCATTTATTTAGTCTATGGCAACTCTTAGTGACCCTACCGGCCCAGGGCCGGAGTGCTCCTGTGAAGTTTCAAGACCGTAACGCTTTACAGGAGTGGAAAGCCTCATCTTTCTCCCAAGGAGCAGCTGGTGGTTTCAAACTGCTGACCTTGAGGTTAGCAGCTCAACGAGTAACCACTACACCAATCTCTTTTGAGATGTAAAAGGAGCAGGTTGAGCAGGCCAGGGAACAAGCATGCAGAGATTGGGAGAGAGACGCCAGGCCACATGAAGTTCACCGAGGAACAGAAACTCCAGAGAGCCGCGGGCCTCCCCGGCAGAGCCAATACAGAGAGAAAGTCTTCGCCCAGAGCTAATACTCTGAATCCGGACTGCTAGCCTCCGCAACACTGAGAAAACACATTTCTGCTTGCTACAGCCACCCACCTGTGGTGGCACCCACGGTGGCAGCAGCCCCAGGTCACTGAGCCCATCACCCTTCCGTCCCTCAGAATGCCTCTTCCTGCCCAGCGTGCTGCAAGTCACCCCTAAACCACTGCAGTGGGTCTTGACCTAGTCAGCATCTACAGTCTAGTCTAAGGATGCCATCTATTCCAGAACGTGGGGCCTCCCAGAGGACCCATCCCAATGTCCTCAGCAAACGAAGCAAAGGGAGTACTCGTTGCTTAGGGGATACTGAGCTGCTGTCAAAAGGGTTGGCATACTTTGGAAACAGGAGAGGGCATGGGTTGAACAATGTGATGGACAGCCTGAATGTCCCTCAATGGGCCATCGGAACCAAGGCGGCTTCACAAATGCCATGGAAAAAATGGACTGAAAAGACAGTGGGTGTTTCCATGAACTTTCTGAAGTCCCTTTGCACACGGACCACAAAGAACCCAAACCACATCACTCAGCCACAGAGAGAAAAAGTCTGCCTCGACCACGTCCTGCTGAGCGGGCACGATCGCATTACTCAAATCAGCAAATGCATAGAAAGCAGAGTATCAGTGGGTACCAGGGAGAGGTGGGAGGGAGAGGGGAAGTGTATCAAATCAGCAAATGCATAGA
>NW_022107432.1:30468970-30473634 GCF_000313985.2 Echinops telfairi | reverse complement strand
GAGGGGAAGTGTATCAAATCAGCAAATGCATAGAAAGCAGAGTATCAGTGGGTACCAGGGAGAGGTGGGAGGGAGAGGGGAAGGGGGTCTTTGCTTGGGGAGCACTGAGTTTCTGTAAACGGTGGAATGGTTTGGAAAAGGGAAGGGAGCATGTTTGCCCAACATAACACGTGACACCGTGTCCCTGGACCGCACGTGTACGCACTGCTGAGGTGGTGCCTATTGTCCGTATTTTCACCAAAATGAATCTTTAAAGAGGAAGAACGAACAAACTGGGTTCAGATTAAGGAAACAATCATTCACGAAAAAGAGATGTTCAAATCCGGTGTCTGTGCCGGGTCTCCCCGGTTCACCACGAGGTCTTGGAGAGCTACCACTGTCCCTGGAAGCAGCCGCAGCATCTTGTTCGCCTTCTTCCTCTTCCTTTATCTCTAAGAGGGGCTTGATCTTAGGTACAGAATAAAGGGTACAAACCGCCTGGCACAATGCCCGGCACCGGGCAGTCCATCAATGATATGCTTAACAACAGCTATCTTTTACCACCGGCCTCTCCGGCCCATCCAACCTCTCCGGCATCATCTCTCATCCTTACAACCGTCCAGGAAGGTGGGTATTATTAATCGCCCACTTTATATGTGAGGAAACCGAGGCTCAGCCAGGACAAGGACCAGGGTTCTGACGTGGCCTGACTCCCAACACTGCCCCAAACACCACCTCCTCTGTGGAAGGACCCGGGAAAGGACGCTGCTTCCCCTAACATGCCCACTGGGGTCTGGAGATCATGTTAACGGTGGTGGGATGACCTGGGACAGGATCGCGAACAGAGTTGCCAAGGACGCGAGATGATGAGTCTGCGGTGCTGGGCGCCCAGCAGACGCCCAACAGCTGTTCCACCTACCCAGGTGGGTTGTTTTTTCAGGAGCTTAGACAACGAGCACTCTCTTGGCTTCCGGCTGGGGGGCTGCCTAGGAGGCGAGGAGAAGGATGACGGTGGATCAGAGCGGGAGCCCTCTGACCACAGCTCTGGGCTGTGGAGGACACTCACCTCAGGAAGACCACCGAGACCCAGACGTGTGCCCAGGCTGGTAAAGGGACAGGAAGAGGACCCACTGACAGAAACGGTCACATTATCAGTGTGCTCAAAACTGACCAGCAGAGGCCTGTGAGCTGTCCTCGAATATTGACAGGAAGCCCTGGGAAGAGAAACCTCAACTGTCTCTGCGTCGAAGGGTGTGCATAAACCAGATGCCCACAAGTGGACTGTGATTCAGGATGACCTCGAGGGTGTCAGAGTAAAACTGGGTGCCAGAGAGCTTTCAATGAGTGACCTTCTAAAGGAGACTGTCAGGCTGCTCTGAGAGGTGGTGAGACAGAAAGCTTTCTCCCCGGGTTGTCCCCCCAAAATATATGCCAAACTAAGAGCACGTGGTCAACCCTACACTTGGAGGTCAACAGCTTAGAGGTGATCTCCCTGAGGGTTATCAGCCATCTAGCACAGTCAGACCCTATTGCAGGGGCTCTCAATCTGTGGGCCGAGACCCATTTGGGGGTCGAATGACTCTTTCACAGGGGTCGCCCAATTCCTAACAGTAGCAGAATGACAGTGATGAAGCAGCAATGAAAATAATTTTATGGTTGGGGGAGTCACCACAACATGAGGAATCGTATTAAAGGGTGGTGGCATTAGGAAGGTTGAGAACCACTGCCCTATTGTCTGTCCCACCCCGGGTGGGGCCCACACCCCCTGCTGATAAAGATGGTGGATTGCTCCCCTGAAGGAAAGTCCAAAGCAAAGGTCAAGCCAACTCAAGGAGGGCCAAGGTTAGGCTGCCATCTTGAATCTAGGGTCTACCCATCTTGTCACGTGTGTACCCCTAATGCCTCCCCTTCCTATTGCGTGTACACCCTAGATCGTTCCCTTCCTCTTGCACGTATGCCGATTGTACAGCTCCTCTTGGTTACGCATGTGGTTACCTGTAATCAGGGCGGCTTGCTCGCCCTTTAAGTATAAATAAGCCGTGATTAGAAATACATTCTCCCTCTCTGCACGGACCTGGCTGCTGAGATCATGGCCGTCCGGGAGGTGAGTAATTGCATGCCTTATCCTGTCTGATGTCGCTTTAATATTACCCCTCAATGACACAACCCGCCTCTTGGGCCCGTTCGATTGTGGGGGCTGGTACCCCACCCTCCAGCCTTTGGGTGAGCAGCTGAGGGTATTAATTGTTTGCACCACTCCCAGCCTATCATAGTTCTTATAAAACCATGTTCTGAAAAGGACGTTGGCCCTTCTCTGTGCCTCAGTTTCCTCCTCTGTGCAACGAGGCCACTCACAGCGGTAAGGCCTCACCAGAGGGTTGCTATGAGGACTTGGTGGTTATACCTGTGGCGTGCTGACAACCGCTATACGTTGTATATGTTAATAGAGTGTTATCACTCTGATGGCTAGGTCTTGTGTCAACTTGGTTCCATTTGTGGGAAGGTCTGGGTGGAGTCTAGCCTGTCTATCCGGGCACAGCCTGATGACCCCTCCTTGGGGGTGTGGTCTACGTATAAGAGACACTGTGGAGACCTGGCCTCCCTCGGGCCCCTCTCCTCCTTCCTGCCAGCTGGAACCCCTACCTGGCTTCCAAGGCCGGTGGCCCATGTGCCCTGCTGACCTTGGTTCCACCAGACGTGGCACTCACCAGCCTGTGGGCCCTCAGTTTCCCGCTTCACCCTCCTGCTTCCTTGGCCAGTGGCTGCGTGAGTCTGTAGAGGCCTCCGGCTCGCATGTGACCCCAGGACTTGAGCTGGACTGGGGCCGGCCACTTTCTTGACAGGGAATTCTTTCTTGCAATCAAGTGCTTTCACATACGTATGTATTATATCAATACACAGGAGCGCCGTAGGCTTTGTTTCTGTAGGAAACCCAGCCCCACACTACACTGTCATCAAGGAACTCTGGGGACACGCTGCTTAAGTCCTCCGCTGCTGACCGAAAGGTTGGTGATACGAATGAAGGCAGCCAACAGCTTTTCGGGAGACTGACCGAAAGATCATCCCCATACATTAACAGCCAAGGAAACCCCATGAGGCAGTTCTGTGCTGCCGCAGGGAGACACTCTGGGTCTCCCAACATCAGAGACCTCCCTCTTGCAATTGTTGTTACCTCCCTGAGTTGAAGAGGGCCCCTCGGGTTGCGGATGCATTCGGGTGCCCCTTGGCACCCCCACCATTCATGCCCGGCACACAGTGAGTGCCAACACACGCTCCGGGAATCAGAGGTAGGTGGAGGCAACAGACCAAGTTGCTCCCAGGAAAATCATTCCGCATATTCAGAGGCGGCCCATCATTCCCAGCTGGTGTTCCAATGTGAACCAGGCTGAGGTGACTCAAAAATAGACAGTCCCGGTCAGGGGTGTGTGGGTGTGGTGGCTGGGGTCTTGAGCCCTGCAGGTGGCGTTGGCTCCTGAGCCAGACACCAAGACTCCGTGATTCCCCTCGCCTCCTTTCTAAGGGGCCCTCGGCCAGAGCTGCTGCCTGATGAGCGAGGGGCAGGGACCAGCACCCTCATTTTCCCAACGGGGAACCAAGAAGGGCATCTGATTTCCTCCTTCTTCCCAGAGACAGCGTTTCCAGGCTTCGTCCGAGCTGGCCACCTCGCCTTTCCCAGGCCAGGCTAGCTCTGATGGAAATACGGCTTGATTTCCTGGGCTAAAATTACATCTTGAGTCAATCTCCATAAACTGTGGTGACAGATTTAGGTGGCTGGGAAGATGGAGCCTTCTCAGAAGCCACACATATGACCCCCAGGGTTAGAATCAGCGCTTGTATCGTTAATCTTCCCCAGGCTCCTCACGGCCCGGTGCAAACCCCGCTCTTGACACATCCCTTGGCCACAACTCCCTAACGACAGGGTTTGCTTCCGCAGGGCAGTAAGGAATTGTGGACGCCTTCAATCTCAGGGGCCGGTCCCTGAAGACGGACCTGACCTTTTGTTCTTTTTTAAAAGACTCTGTTATGGGTTGAATTGAGTTCCCCCAAATACATGCTGGAATCTCAGGGCATCATGTTTGGGAAAATGGAGGGGCAGCACCAAGGAGGCCTTGGGCTGGATGGTGTGACACCGTGGCTGCCGCGACAGGGCTTGAACATAAGGACAGTGACAATGGTGGGGTTCCCTTCCATGGTACTTGGGGTCGCTGTGCTCAAAAGCAGCAAACAACATACCTGTGGCTGCAATCCCATTTGGGGGAAGGGTTTCTTTCTTATGCTAATGAGAGTGTATCAGTGGAGGGTGTCTCTTAAAACCTAATGGCTCCTGGGCTGTAGAAAGAACCGATTGGACACAGAGATAAAAAACTCCCTGCCATCCAGTCCGTTCTAACTCACAGTGACCCTAGAGGACAGAGTAGACTGGCCCCTGTGGATTTTCCAGACTGTGAATCTTTATGTAGGTAGAAAGCCTCCCTTTTCTCCTGTGAAGTGGCTGGTGGTTTCAAACTGCTGACCTTGTGGTTAGTAGCCCAATACATAACCCACTGTGTCATGAGGGCTGGGGAAGACAGATGTCATGCAGAGATGGCCAAAGAACTCAGGAAGGCTGAGAAGAATGCTCAAAGGGCTGGGCCAGTGTCCTGAATTCAGGCGTCTGGCCCCGAGTCGTGAGAGAAAACAAAGCC
>NW_022107432.1:30430577-30468059 GCF_000313985.2 Echinops telfairi | reverse complement strand
CGACCCTTTCACACAGATCCTCATGTGGTGGGGACCCCCCAACCATACCATGATTTTTGTTGCTACTTCATCACTATCATTTTTCTACTGTGATGAATCGGGTGACCCCTGGGCAAGGGTTGTTGGACCCCCAAAGGGGTCTCGACCCACAGGTTGAGAACCGCTGCTCCAAGACCACTTCATCCAGCTAGCTGGGTGGGGGTTAGGTTCAAATCCATGAAAACCGCCCAAAGAGCTGTCAAAATGCTTCAGCCGAACGCAGTATTCTGGCTGCAACCTTTCCTCCTCTGAACAAGCACCCATAATCCTCTCCCCGCCACCGTTTCCTGTTAGGATTATCCACGGCCCTGCGCATCTCCCCTTCCAGGTTGCATCTGCCTGACTTCCAGCATGCAGCTCAGTTAGCCAGAGAGACCCAGCTCCCTCCTTCCCCAGCACCTGGTGCACCCCCGCCCAGCACCTCATAAATACAGTGCTGCGGGTACCAGCTAGGAACCGGGGAGTGACCGGGACGGTGGGCCTGAGCACTTGGGATGCTGCGATGCTGCGTGTTTATTGAGCTCCAACGCTGCGCCGCCATCCCTCCTCCCCACGGAGACCCTGGGTGCTGCTCTAGGTTAACGCGCTCAGCTGCTAAGCCAAAGCCTAGAGCTTTGAGTCCTCCTGTGGGCACCACAGAAGAAAGGCCTGGAGACCTACTGCTGGGCAAAAACCCAACCACAGCCACCGAGAGCCCTAGCTAGTGACCAAAGCAAGCAGACATTCGATGGGGGCCTGGGCGTGGGTGTCTGTGCATGAGGGGAGGAGAATTTGGACAGAGCGCCCGGACGCTGCACGACTGGAAGACTCACGACAACAGGTCGGATGTGTCGGATCGGTGTATGTTCTGCCGTGCACGTGCTCGACAACACAAAATCGATTCTGCATCAAAGCCAACAACCAAGAAAGCCCCATGGCGCAGTTCGACTCCGGCATACTCGGCCGGGATCTCGGAGAGCCGGCACAGAGCCAGCAGCAAGCGCTGATACAACATCATCCCATTACAGGTATGACAGTAAAAGGCCCAGAGAGGCTCAGAGGCTTGCTTCCGGTTGCACAGCCAGAAAGGGCCGGGGCCGGGAAGGAAGCACAAGTACAGTCACCCCCTCTCCACACACACACACACACACACACAGGTTGCCCCTCCACAGCTCTGTCCAGACTGTGTGTGTGCAGCGTGGAGAATCAGGGACCCGGAGCCCCATGGAGATCAGTCTCAATTAAAGAATGTAATTAACGTCTGACCAAGCGGTGTCCCTCTAAAGAGGCCCTTGCAGACGTTCATTAATGACTCGCTAAGATGCTAGCACATTCCCATCACATAGCTCGTGTGAAGCGCTGTCAAAAGGCCCCCAACGTAATGAGTTCACTGAAGGGGCCTGAACGTTTCCCCGGCAATCTAGCTCGCACAGTAATTGGTTTAGCATCTTGGAGAAGGTGAAAATGTAAACCTTAATCCAGCGCTCATCTTGGAAATACTTTCAGGACAAAGTTCGCCCTGTCAGGCTGCCTGCCTGTGAGGGAAGCAAGGAAGGTGTTATTTCCGACGATTCCGCCGTCCAGGGAAAGTGAAGTTCGGTGATAAGGTTTGAGTTAGGATGTTTCCCTACCTATTCATACCACGTCACCTGGGAGGGGCCTGGTGGGCTTCTGGCATAGGTCATTTCATGGACTGTGTCCCTTCCCACCCCCACTTGTCTGTCAGTTGGTTGTCTGTGGTGGCTTAGGGACCGTGGTGGCTTAGGGACCGTGGTGGCTTAGGACTGTGGTGGCTTAGGGACCCTGGTGGCTTAGGGACTGTGGTGGCTTAGGGCCGTGGTGGCTTAGGGACTGTGGTGGCTTAGGGACCCTGGTGGCTTAGGGACTGTGGTGGCTTAGGGACCCTGGTGGCTTAGGGACCGTGGTGGCTTAGGGACACTAGGATCTATGTTACTGGCATTTCAAATATCAGCTGGGTCACCCAAAGCGAACAGGTTTCAGCAGAGAGCTTCCAGCCTAAGCAGAAGGAACAGGCTGTCCACTTCAGAGGAGCAGCCACGGAAAACTCTCTGGGAAGCGTCTACACATTGCCAATTGTTTAAAGCCTAAGAATTAGAGGCAGGACATTGTCAGAGAGAGTGGCCAAAGATGAGTCCCTCGGGTCGGAAGGCACTCAAAAGGTGACGGAGGAAGAGCTGCCTTCTGAAAGTAGAGTCGGCCGTCAGGACTCAGATGGCGTGACGCTGGTGGGAATAAAGCCTTCCAAACCCTCCTTTACTGATGAGGCACGACTCAAAATGAGAAGAAACAGCTGAAAGCACTAATTAATAACTGGAACTTGGAAGGCACGTTGTATGAATCTAGGAAATTTGAAAGTTCTTAAAAGTGAAATGGAACGCATGAAGATCGATATTCTAGGCGTTCATGAACTGAAATGGATAGGCATTAGGCATTTTGAATCAGGGAATCATATGGTTTAGTGTGCCAGGAGTAGCACAATCAAAAGGAATGGTGTTGCATTCATCGTGAAAAGGGACATTTCAAGACCTACCTTGAAGCACAATGCTGTTTGTGAGACAGGATAGTGCCTATCAGCACACAGGAAATCCAACCAACACCACCACGGCCCAAATGTATGCACCAACCACTACAGCCAGTGATGCCAAAACTGAAGAACTCTTCACCGTGAGATTGACCAAACATGCAATCGAGGTACAATGATAAGTGTCGATGATTGGAAACAAAGAGAGAAAGGAACCCAAACAAATACCCAAACAATTCCCTGCCATCGAGTCAATATGACCCTAGTGGCCCGTCGGGCGGGGTGGAACTGCCCCTGTGGGCTTCCGAGACTGGAACTCTTCTCCGGAGACCTGCCTTTCTCCCAGGGCGAAGCTGTGCTTCCGGCCTACCAGCCTCATGGCTAGCAGCCCAGTATGTCAGCGGAAGGGGCAGTAGTTGGAAACTAAGGTTTTTGTAAGAGAAATGAAAAATATGGTAGATGCCGAAAAGTAATAAGGAGGGGACAATTAAACAAGGGGAGGACGAAGAAGTGCTGAAGAGGACAGGGGTCAGGCCGGAAGGGCAAGATGTGCCGGAAGGATGCAGCTGGCCAAGGGAACATCTGGGGAGGAGCGTTCCGGAGCGGGAGCAGCCAATGCCAAGGCCTTAAAGGCAGGAAGAGGCCAGTGTGATTGACGTGGCGTGAGGGAGGGTCTGAGTGGAAGAAGGCAAGCTCAGTTAAGGAAAGCAGGTGTGTGGGACCTGCTTGAACATCACCAGGACTATGGTTTTGTGGGATGAGGGCCATTGTGGGTTGGCGCTGAGGAAAGAAAGCAGAGAATCTGACTTGAGTTTTGAACAGGACTCCTCTAGCTACTGGTGGGGAAGTGTGGAGATACCTAGGAGGCCCCTTACCAGCCCCTAAAAGTCTCTGTTAACCTGAGAGTGAGCCCTTGAAGCCTACCCCATGCACTCCATCATGCGGGCCCTTTAGCCTCCATGGCCCCACCCTCAGCAGCTTGGTACGAGTTAGAGCAGTCACCAAGGCCCTTTTCCTCTCTTAGCCAAGGCCTCCCCACCCAGAGGTTTTCCCGGGACAGCGCCTCCTGTGTCACTGGGTGCGTGGAAGCAGACCATCCATTACTTACTCATTCCCTGGGCTAAGGCCCAGTGGCTTGAAGAGTACCAATAAGAGTCAGAAAACGAACAAGCCTAGCTCTCTACTCTCCAGAGTGCAAGTCTCTCTGACTGTACACCAGCGGTCTCAAGTGAGGATGGCCTGGGCCAGTGCAAGGCATCATGGGATGCCTCCCACCGAGCAAGGGCCTCAGGGCATCCAGGCTGGATGTGCAGGGTGAGCAGGGAAGCTCCTGGGGCAGGGGTACATACAACAAATACTGAAGAGTGTTTCCACAGGCAGGGAGGAGGCCTAAGGAAGGCCATCGTGAACCGCTGGCCTTGCCATTAGCAGCCCAACGTGGGGCACTGTGCCCCCCAGAACTTCTGCTACACTGCTCCCTAAATTGTGGAAGCAGTTCTGGAGTTGGGTAAGGGGTCGATTGATGTCAAAATGATGACAGAGTTGTAAGGTGCCTACGAATAAAAGCCTAGCTTGCCTTGATGAGGAGATTGGAGCATTAGACTCTGAACCTGATTCTGGTGAGGGAGCAAAGGATAGTGGTGAGAGAGCTATAGAGAAAGGCGCTGTCACCTTCGAGAATACATACTGTGCCAGCAACAGGAGGTTGCTAGAAATCTGGATATTCACTGTGCTCTAGGGAGGCTTGATTTAAAAGAAAAGGACGAGCTTGTGATTGGACAGGAAAGTGATATTTTTATAGTGTCAAAACAAAACAGAAAGAGTGTCTGAATGATGTTCAAATACCTGATGGAAGGCAGAACTTGTATATGATGAACTTGGACATCTGGCTGATGAGATTTTTAAGCAAGATCTTAAAGGGTTTCCTTCTGGCCACTTAAGAGTAAAATTCAAGAGGAAGGAGGTTTTTCAATGATCTGTGCGGTGAAAACAGAACCTGAAGATTTGGGAAAGGCTGTGACGCAAGCTAAGGGTGCATGTCCTAGGGTTTTCACCAGGGACATGGCTACACGGTTCTGGTTAAAGACAGTAAGCCTATGACTGATGCATCTCACCAATCACCACAGCAGAAAACCTGTCAGCTCAGACTGAAGGGGACCGAGAGAAGATAACTCTGTCTGCCTCTTGGACTTCTCCAGACAGGAAAGAGCTTCAAGGACAACGTGTGTTGTTCTTCAATCAAAGAAAAAGAGGCATCTCTGGAGCAGGTCAGAGATCAGGAGAACCGTTGGAAGGCGGACAGGAAGAAGAGCTGCCTAGGCTTCAGAAGGCGGGGCCACAGCCTCTGGGACCATGGCCCCCTGGATCTCAAAGGGCAGGGCCATGGCTTTCTAGGTTTCAAAGATAGACATTCAACAACTTGGTTCCAGAGTGTGGGTCTGCCATTCACAAGTGCCACAGGTATGGGACCACTGCCCCAAGTTCAGGCTGTGGGGATGCCATGGCCAAGAGGCAGGAAAATGGAGCCTGCCAGGTTCAAGGGATGGGATGCCTCTCCCCTCAGACTTGGAACCATTCTTTCTATCTTTTGGTCTCTTCCTAAAAGCAGCACGAACAAGATCCTGCCCTTCTCATATCTTCCTAGTGGAGGCGGATGTAGACTTGGAAGTTAGAAAGTCAAAAAGGACCAACACACTCAGCATATTTCAAGCTGAAAGAACTGAAGAAAAAATTCAAGCCTCGAGTGGCAATATTGAAGGATTCTACCAGCAAACTATGAGACTGTCTATTCCCATAAAGATGTACTGTCCTGGAAATCCACTGGCGCAGTTCTATGCTGCCCTATAGCATCGCTATGAGTCAGAATTGACTCCACGGCTGTGAGTTTTGGTTGAATGGCCAAAATACTAAACAATGCAGGGAGCATCAAAAGAAAGCAAAAGGAATACACAGAGTCAATGTACCAAAAAGGATTGGTTGACATACCACCAATGAGGCAGCATATCAGGGGGCAAAAAAAACCCCACACCCACACAGCAGTGGTACTGAAGTAAGAAGTCTAAACTGCACTGCAGGCATTAGTGAAAACCAAGGGTCCAGGAATTGACTGAATACCAACTGAAATGCTTCAACAGTCTGATGAAGCACTAAATGCATTCGGCTGTCTATGTCAAGAGATTTGGAAGATAGCTCGTTGGCCAACAGACTAGAAGGACCCAGACTTGTGCCCATGCCAAAGAAAGATGACCCAACAGAGTTTGAAAATTGTTGAGCAATATCACTAATGTCACATGCAAGCAAAGCATTGCTGAGATCATTACAAACCTGGTTTGTAATGTAAAATCTCCTGGTTGCAAGGAGATGCTAGAAATTCAAGTTGGATTCAGAAGAGCACGTGTCACAAGGGATATTACTGCTCACGCCAGATTGGCAGCAAGCTGAGAAGACCAGAAAAATGTTTACTTGTGTTTTATTGACTACACAAAGGCATTCAACAGCATGGATCATCACAAACGATCGGTTAAGAGGTGAGCTTGTGTGGAACCTGTCCATGGGTTAAGAGGCAGCTGCACCAACAGAACAAGGCAAAACCACGTGGTTCAAAGTCAGTAAGGTGTGTGTCAGGGTTGTATCCCTTAACCATTCTTATTCTGCATGCTGAGCAGGTATTCCAAGAAGCTGTACTGTGTCAAGAACACAGCTATCAGGATTGGAGGAAAGCTGACCCACAAGCTGAGATGGGCAGTGGCACAACCTTGAAGCACCTCCTGATGAAGATCCAGGACTGCACTTCAGTATGGATTTCCACTCAGCACACAGAAAACCAAACCACGCTCTCACCACTGGCCAAGAGATCTTCACAGCACAATACATGGAGAAAAGTCACGGCAATGGCCGAGGACTTCATTTTATTTGGATCCACAATCGATGTGTACGGAAGTCGCCGTCGAGAAATCAGACGACATACTGCACTAGGCACTTGGGTGGCACAAAGGTTCTTCAAAGTGTGGATGAGCCACTTTGAGGACAGAGGTGTGCCAGGTGCAAGCCACGGCGTTTCACTCGCCTCCTCTGCGTGCGTGCGGCAGTGGGGCGATGCGTAAGGAGCTCGAGGGAAGAATGGATGCGTTTGGTTTATGGTGCCAGCAAGGGATACCGAGAGCCCCGTGCACGGCCAGAAGAACAAGCACACCCTTCTTGGAAGGAGTACAGTCGGAACAAGGCTCCCCAGAAGCGAGGACAGTGAGTCCTTTGTCCCACATACTTTGGGCCTGTTTTTAGGGCAGCCAGGTGCTGGAAAAGGACCTCAGACTTCGGACCGTCGCAGGGCAGTGGAAACGAGGGAGACCCTCAGGGAGAAGGGCTGACACAGCAGCTCCGATATGCACCCGTGCGGGACCGAGCAGTGCTCGGGTCTGTTGGACACAGGGTCACCGTGATTTGGAACCGATGCACCAGTCCCTGACAACAGTCCCAGCAGGGTGTAGACGCTGCAAGTGAGAACCCGGTCAGGAGGGAGTCCCTCCAGACTTGGGAGACACACAGGCAATCCAGGCCAGGCTGGCCTTTCCGGGGCTCAGAAGGGGGTGGTACATACCTCCCTCCATTGCTTGTTCTCCATTCCTTGTGTATACATGACGCACACTGTGGAGAGAGGGAAAGAAAGGGCTCAAGCCACAGATCAAGACAAAGCCGGGGTCTCAAACGGGGTGGTACCATGGGGAAAGGGAGGGGGTGGTTCCTGAAGGGTCAGGGGTCTTGGTGGGTAGGTCTAAGAGGAAGACACACACACACACACACACACACACACACACACACACACACACACACCACGCATATGCTATGAAGGTACTAGATGCATCAATTAATCCAGAGAGATCAGCATCAGCTCTAGAACATGGGTGCATCTAGGAGGAGGGATCTGCAGTCATTACTTGGAGGCAAGAGCGGGTAGACATTTGGGTTGAATGGAGAATGGGAGGGGGCGGTGCAGGGGTGTGCGGAGTGGGGGTGGGGGGTGGGCAACTGACGTCCAAAGTGTTCCTTTAGAAGACAAAACGGCTTCCTGGGGGAAAGATCTGCAGCCCCACTTGACTGACAGGGAAACTGATCTCAGGGGAGGCCAAGAAGCTGCTGTCAGGGCTTCACCGGTGCAGGGAGTCTGATGGGGCAACAACTCCTCACCCCACTGCTCTCTCTCTGGGCAGCATCAGGGAACACATTAAACAGGGGCCGTGCCCAGCAGTGAGGGAGTGCTCAGTAATTGCTGAGGTTTTCACCGGGGACATTAGTCATCACGTTAACACCGTTACCTTTCCTGTGATTATTGTCAGAGCAGGACTTACGTGGGTCAGACTTGGAAAACATGTCTTTGTCCAAAAGGTTCCTGAAAGAGGGAGAGAGGTGGAATTAGCCCGGCCCTGTGGGGAGGAGGTGTCCTCTGGGAATCCTGCTATGAGACCAGGAGGCTGCCTCCGGCCTGGCCGTGGGCAAAACAGGAAGAAAAGGAAGTTTGGGGGGGGCCAGCGTTTATTAGTCTCTCATTAAAAGCCAGCACTGGGTGGGCACTGGAGGTTCCTGAGCGCAGTCTTCTTCAGGTGGGGCTGCGCTTCCCCCTTGTACCCCCACACCAAGACCACATGCCCTCCCTGGGCCCCAGTGCCTAGGTGCCCGTGGGCCCTCACTCTGGCTCCAAACCCCGGTCAGCCTAACATTTTAGCCCCTTCTAGAAATTCCCCTCTTACCACTTGTTTGTGTGTGTGTGGGTTTAAATCATTTTATTGGGGGCTCGTACAACTCTCATCACAATCCATGCATCTACCCATTGTGTCAAGCACATTTGTACATTTGTTGCCACCATCATTCTCAAAACATTTGCTTTCTACTTAAACCCTTGGTATCAGCTCCTCATTCCCCCCCCCTTGCGAACCCTTGATAATTTATAAATTATTAGCATTTTGTCATGTCTTACACTGTCCGTCGCCTCCCTTCACCCACTTTTCTGTTGTCTGCCCCCTAGGGAGGGCATGTGTGTGTTTTTAATCCAGCCACCCAAATGTGGCCACCCAGTGGCCCTGCTCTCCAGATTCAGCACACCCCTTCTGGGAGCTGCTTATCATTTAAGCAGGATCCTCCTTGGTCAAGGCCTCAGCTAACGAACAGCCCGGCCTTCAGACTTGAAATGACAGATGTGCTGTGTGGGTGAAGGTCTTTGAACACCTATCGGCTGACTCCAAATGCCAGAGTGACACCGGGCCCTCAGGAGCCTCCCCTCCCTGTCACTCAAGCCCAGTGATGGGCCAGGCAGCACCTTAGGGTTTTGCCAATATCAGCTACCAGGTCTCCCACTGTCCTGCAGGATGGCAGTGGAGCAGGGATGGCCCCATTTCATGGATGTGGAAGCCGAGGCACAGAGAGATCATGCCACAGGGACTTGCTGCCGACAGGAAGCAACCCAGCCCTGTAGAAAGCGGCAGTCCAGCTGGGAAGTGACTCATCCCCTTGGAGCCGGTTTCCTCGTCAGCACGATAGGATCAGGCTTGAAGGTTGAAGATGCCCCACCTGCACCTCCAAAATACACCCCTGGCTTCCACCAGCGTCTGCTCCCCTCCAGAGGGTCGGACTGCAACCTCCAGGAAGTTCCGGGCTCCCAGGGGCCCTCACCCAATGATGGCCAGGGTCTGGGGTGTCGCTAACACTTCCTCACACCTCCTCCTGGGAGTCACCTCTGAGGAGAAATCTGCACAGGATCCCTGAAGTTCCGGCAGGGCCTGTGCAGGATCGCATCTTGTGTTCACTCGCTCTACCCCCAGGCACGAGGCCCAGCACCCTCACGGT
Organism: Echinops telfairi; assembly: GCF_000313985.2. Lineage (NCBI taxonomy): Eukaryota > Metazoa > Chordata > Mammalia > Afrosoricida > Tenrecidae > Echinops > Echinops telfairi. The sequence goes on along the minus strand of NW_022107432.1, from coordinate 30,458,662 downwards.
ACCCTGTGACCCCTGCCCTCATGCTCCCTCTGCCCTCTGTAACAGCGATGAATTCCCTTGATAAATGGTCCAAAAGTTAAGCTCCTCCCTTTCCCAACCATCTCAGCCTGTCCCCCTCCCTCTCAGATGTTCCAAAGGGTCTGACTCCCACCACCCTCCAGGGGTCCCTGTGTCCCTTGAAGACCATCTTTTCTCAGAGTAGAGGAAACAGCATTGGACGTGCCACCTCCTGTCGGCTAACTCCAAAGCTCGGAGTGGGCTGGGATCCTCTGACCCACCTTCCCCTTGAGGCCCAGAGAGGAGCAGGGATTGGCCATGTCACATGGCACTCGGGGGGTGGCAGGGGAGTGCCCTGAGTCACCCATCAGCAGCAACCCTCTGGATGACAGCCAATCCCACTGCCCACACCCCTCATCCTGAGGTAGGAGCTAGGGACCGACACACAGACACACCGACTGACTGTCAGATGCAGCCACCACATGGTGCCAACACAGGACATCTTCTCCCGCCTGAGGTGGGTGCTCATGAATCACGGTCAAGGCTCCCGGCCCTGAGCAAACTCCCAGCCACGTCCCCGAGAGAGAAATCCCTAGTCTGAGGGGACCCAGCCCCTGGGGAAGTCGTAGCTCAGCCCCTGGTGAGAACTCTCCCCGTTCAGGGGCTTCTCCTTAAAAGTAGCTACCTTTCCCTGACCCTGTGTGGCCCCGTTCATGACAACCCCGAGACCTGTTCCCAGCCAGCTGTCACTTTGGAAACCATCTGATAAACCTCCGGGCCCACTGTGTGAGCTTCAGATGAAACGATATCGAGGCAGCTTTGAAAAGTAGACAGCAGGGGCTACAGCGGCAGGCCTGTTTTACAGGCTCAGTCCACGGAGGTGGGCTGGCCCATCACTCCTCCTCCCGAAGTGGCTAGGCTTGAGGGCAGGGGTATCTGTCTTGATTTACACAATGGACAAAAACCCTTCACCCAAAGACGACTTTGAAAGAGGGGAACCCGAGGCCTCGTGAGACGCTGGAAAGACAGTGTGTGTGTGTGTGTGTGTGTGTCTTATCTTCAGTGTGTGTGTATGTGTGTGTGTGTGTGTGTGTCTTATATTCAAGCAAGAGAGAGCTTTTCTTATCCCTGTCTGCCTCCCCGCTGGGCCAGAGGCACACAGCTGAAATAATAGAATCCAGCTACCTGGCATCTAGACAGTTCCCTGCTCAGTGTCCTTAGAAATCTCCCCGAACCTGGGGGCGTGGGTCCCCTGGCCCCAGCACGCAAAAGGGTAGGGCACACGCTCCCCCGGGACTCTCCCCAAATTATCCTCCCCATCCTTGAACAAAAGACCGGGTGGCACAAGGTGGGTCAAGCAGTGCATTGCTAACTGCACTATCAGCAGTTCAAAGCCGCCAGCAGTTCTTCTGGAGAAAGGTGAGGCCCTGCTTCTATAAAGACGGACAGGCTCAGAGTCCCTGGAGAGTGGTCCTCCAGTCCTCCAGGGCTGCTGTGGGGCAGGGCCAGGTTGACGAGGGTAGATTTGACTTGGGGTGATGCTGCTAACCCCAGGCGGTCAGGCTGACTCTGACCCACGGGGACCCCTGTCCTGCAGAGTACGACTGTGCCCCTGAGGTTTCTCCTGGCTGTGGCCTTTGGGAAGCAGATTACCAGGCCTTTCTTCGGAGGTCCCTCCGGGTGGGTTTGAACAGTTAGCCTTTGGTTGGCAGCCACCTGCTGAAGTCACTCTCTGCGTCCGTCACCCAGGGATGTCCCCCATCCTTCTAGGCCCATGCAAATCCTCCTTTGATTGAACTTGCCTTCCTTAGACCTTGGCGATAAGCATTTCTTCTTTCCCTCCCCTGGGCTCTGACCCACAGTAAGCCCCACATTACTAGGCCCATGCTGGGCTGCCGGGACTGTGGGTGCCCCTGTCTCCCACACTGGCTGCTCTTCCTCCCGGGCAGGGACCCCACCTCTGCCACAGGACCCCCAGTGTCTCCCTTGGAACAGGGTGTGTGTGGCCAGCTCAATGGATGAGGAAGCCTCTTCCACCTGGACGGAGCAGGGTCATGCACAGGGGCCACCCCGTACACTTGGCTGGGAAAACTTGGGTTTATATCCCAGCTCTTCCGCTCCATGGGCTGCGTACACCTGAACCGATTACAAGCCTTCCTCGTGCCTCAGTTTCCCCATCGGTAAAACCAAATTAAAACCCAAACTCACTGCCATAGAGTCGGTGCTGACTCAAAGGGACCGTAGAGAAGAAGGTTTGAACTGCCCCTGTGAATTTCAGACTGTAAAGGTTTCTGGGAGCAGAAAGCCCCATCTTTCTCTGGCAGAGCTGGCTGGTGGTTTTGAACTGCTGACCTTGAGGACGGAACCACTGCCCCACCAGGGCTCCTCCTCCTATGGAAAGTGGGGCTAAAATCAGTTCCTTCCTCGGGACTTCTTTGGGGATTAGATATTTGGAACTCTTGGGACACAGTCGGACTTGTGGTCACTGAATAAAGCGTACACAAGTGTCCTCCTGGGTGACACTTGGTGACAAGAGAGAGACAGAAAGGTGAAGCAAGTCTTTCCATCCTGGTGGGCCAAGGGAGCCCAACATGCACACCCTGGGCCCCATTCTGGAGAGCCTGTGGGATTCCTGTGGGTTGGGTGGCTGAGAGCAGCCCCCCTCCACTCATCCTGGTTGGGTTCTTCGGCAGCATCTGCCTTCTTCCCCCCACCCCCATCTCAGCCTTGAGGATGCTGCCCACTTTTGCCCAGGTCCCTGCATTGCTCTGCCCATCTCTGACCCCACTGGCCCTTTTCCATCCCACACCCCAACTGTCTGTCCTGATGGGAAGCTCAGGGCCTGTTGGGCCTTCTCTCCTGTGGCCTTGGGATGTTAGCTTCCCCTCCTTGAGTGACGGAGCTCAAATTGTGTGGGACTCGCTCCCGCCCCCAGTTGTCGTAATGCGGGTTGCTGGGCCTGGTCCCACCGTCTGGCTGTGTAGCTCGAGGACAGGGCCTAGAAGGTCTATCCAAACAGGTGGCCGCTCTTGCATCCGTTGTCTCTGAGGGTGGGAGTCCAGACATCCCAGGTTGAGTCTCAGGGTCTCACCATGTTCACTTTCCCTGCAACCCTTGAAGGCACTTTACAATGTAAAGCACATTCCCTGCGATCCTCACCCGGACGGTTCCACTGAAGCCCAGAGATGGAGATTAATTCTCCACAGTCACACAGCCAGTAAGAAGCCCTGGCTTAAACTAACAAAAAAACAAAGAAGCCCTCACTTGAAACAGGGCCTGAGCCAGGGGCGCACGGATAAGACCAGATCACAAGTGCTTCCTCTGCCCATTCTGTCTTCCGAGAGCTCAGAGAGAACCTTTTGCTTCCCGACAGGCAAAAAAAAATTTTTTCCCCCCAAAGAGCACAAAAACCCTTCAGCTGTCCGAGTGGCAGGCTGGAGCTTGGCTGCTTTTGTTCCTGAAATGAAGGCCAGGGAAGCAGAGCTGAGGGCCCCTCTCCTTCCCGCTCTCCCCAAGGAATCCTTTCCAATTCAGCAGCGGTGGGAAAAGGACCATCGTCCGTCCGCTGGGCCACGAGGTTAGGAGTTTCTGAGGCCCCAGCAAAGGAGAGTGAGCATTGGGAAGGCAGAAATGAGATGGTCATCGGAGAGGGGAGACACAGCCCTGACCTCAGGGAGCCCCAGGCTGAGGGGAGACACAGATGTTACCCTGAAAGAGCCCTCATCTGTGGGGAGACACATTTGTCCTTGGGGAGCTCAGACTGGGCGAATGACCACCGTCAGGACTGCCTGGGTGCACGCAGCAGGGACCCTGGCCGCACCGTCTCCCCTGCGCCTCCCTTGGGAGCGAGCGTCGAAGGAGCTGCCTGTAAAGCACCCACCCTCGCAGCTGTTTCTGAGCCAGGGGTCCTTAATGGAGGCGGATCCATTATGGGAAAGTGTGGATGCCGTGACATCTAAATGCATCTTTTCGGAGAGCTTTCATTAGATCTCCAAAGCGGTTTATGAAGTCAAAAAGGTTAAGAAAAGATGGGGGTTTTTTCTTCCCAACCACCTGCCCTAAGCATCCCTGGGGTGGGGCATCAAGTGCACAGCCTTGCACTGCTGGCTCAGAAACCCAGTTCGTCTCTTCTGGCTGTATGACCTCAGGCAAGTCCCTTCACCTCTCTGTGCCTCCGCACTGCCATCCGTAAAGTGGGGTGGGGTGGGGGGGGGATAGCTTCCTCAGTCGTGAAGAGAGTTTATGTTGACACTCAGGGAATTTTTGAGGCAAGAACAAGAATTTACTTATGAGCCCTGGTGGCGGAGTGGGTTGTGAGCTGAGCTGCTAACAGGAAGGTCAACAGTTCAAAACCACCAGTTGCTCCCAGGGCAAAAAAGATGAGGCTTTCTGCTCCCCTAAAGATTTTTAGTCTCAGAAATCCAGAGGAGCCGTCTGACTGTCCTGTGGGGTCGCTATAAATAGAAACGACTTGATGGCAGCAGGGTTTGGGGTTGGTTTTTATCTGCAAAGCCGTTAAAATGGGGTCTGGCAGAGAGGAAGTTACAGTAGTAAGTGCTTACTCAGGGCCTGGGGAAATAGAGGTGGCACCCACAGTCTTCCCTCCCTGTTCTGAAATGTCTAGCTAGGGCAGGACCTCTAACCCTGGCACACCTCAGGGTAGGTGGGCCAAGATCCTGAGGGGCCCCACAGAGACTCTGAGGCCTGGAGGTCTGCCAACAACACCCCAAACAGCCGGCTGTTCCCCAGAGGCTGGCCAAGGGGGCCTACAGGGAGGAAGGACGAAAAGCCAAGCATGTGGTCTGAACAGAGCTCTGGGTCAAGTGCTTCATCAGTGACACCCTTCATTTGCTCCACGGACTCCTGCCAAGAGGCAGCATCACCTCGATTTCAGTGAGAAGGCCAGGGTCACCTGGCTTCGTCATGGTGAGATCTGAACTCGGAAGCCCAAGCTGGTTTGGAGGTGCCACAAAGAGAAACCCCAAACCAGAGCTTCTCAAAACCCCCAACCGTCCAGCCGTGTCCGCACACCCTCAACCCCCCAACAGCTTCCGCAGAGCAGCGCCCGAAGGAATGAAGGAACGCAGGAAGGACCGAAGAGGAGGACGGGGGTCCCCTGTCTGCTCCAGCCCCGCTCCTCAGTGGATGGGCGGAACCAGTCTGAGGAAAGGCCGGAGAGAGCTGGGACCCAGAGCGCCTTGGCACCCAGCCCCTGGCACTGGCCCATCTCCCCTTTCAGACCCAGCACCTCACCGGAGTGCACCGTCTCCCTGCCAGGCAACCTCGGCCAAGGTCTAAAAAGCAATTATCATGTGGCTTGAGGAACAATCTTTTCTGGGGCTATTTGCATTTCTATTCTTGCTAATTACTGTTAACCATTGGCCCTCCCACAGCTGTGTGTGGGGGTGGGGGGGATGGGTGCTCTGGCCTCTGATGCAGCTATGCTGGAATCCCCACTGGTTTACTGGCAAGTCCCCGCCCCTGGGTAAGTTACTTCACCACTGTGTCCTCAGCCGGGGCTTGGGTCACCTCCCTCCCCCTGTGGGACAGTTTTGAAGACAAGCATCTTAGATCAAGCTGCAGGTGGCGTGTCCTTGATTGTCTCTCTCCTTGAAGACCCCTCCAACAAGTCCCGGCGATTCCAACTTCAAGACCACCTCCTGAATCTGCTCCCCCTTGCCCTCCCACCACCACCACCACCACCTCTCACCTGGAGCGGCAGGGGTCTCGGGCCAAGACACTTGCCAAGATTCCTGCTCCTCTCACCCTCTCGCCCATCTTCTTCCCAGTAACTGGAGACATTCTTAAGTGAATCCGATCACCATGTTACCCGTGGTACACAGGTGTAACATGTTAGACCTCCCTCACAACTGCTGTTGGAACAATCGACCTAACTCCTCGGCCTGGTCCACAGGGCCATGATCTGGACCTGCGTCTCTGCGGTGTCATCATTCCGCCCGCCGTGCCTCGTCCACACTGCACCAGCCACACCGGCCTCCCTACAGTTCCACAGGCATACGAAGGGCCTTCCTGCCACAGGGCCTTTGCACCTGCTGTTCTTCCTACCTGAATCACCTTCCCCCAGGTTCTCCCCCAGCTGGCGTTCTCCTCTCCGATACAGGCTCCAACACCACCTGCCCGTCTTGTCGATAAAGCATCCCCAACAACATGGACTCAGTTACAGAGCGTTATCCCTGACAGATGGTGTTTGTGTTTCAGAAAAACTTTGTATGCCTGGTTATATCCGACCCCCCTCTGAGAGTTCGGTAAGGGAGAGGTTTCTCTTGTTCACTACGGCATCCCCAGCACTTAGCGTTGTGTCTGGGACAGAGAAAAGTCTCGGTAGCAAATGATGAACAATATTAATTACCAAACGCATAATGTACTGGTCATGGGCAGTAACTGGTGTGCATCACCACCACCATCAAGGCTATCCAACATGCTCCAGTTTACCTAGAATGTCAGAGGCATCGTTTCTCTGGTCGTCATAGCAATACTACAGGATGTACACAGGACCGGTAGACCCCAGTGAGTGGACAGTAAAATCCAGGTTGGTGCAAATGGATTGCTTTCACGTGATCTCTCTCACCACAGCCTTACAACTCCTGCCATGTGATTGGATGAGACTACACAAATAGAAAGCTGTGGCCCACCAAGGGAACTGGACTCAAGACACATGGCACCCTTGTGGGGGTAGAGCCAGGCACATAAAGGGTATAGCACCCTAAGAAGGGGGATTGGTCAGTTTTGCCATCCAGCTAGGTTTAAAATGAGCCATCCCAGAGGTGGAATACAAGGACTAGATCATGAAGAAGAGACAGGAGTACATTCTTTGGACCCTGCATCCCTGGGCTGAGAACCTCCTAGACCCCAGAAACATAGCTGTAACACCGGAGATGGTGAGAGACGGGGGCAGAGAAAGTGTTCATGGGACCAGGAGACCAGCATAAGATGGCACAGTGGGCTTCCTGGCTCAGGGATTGAGAAAGCTGAGCACATCTGGGGGCAGGGGGGGCGGGTATTGGCAGAGCAGAGTGTCACCAGACGCTGGACAAAGTGAGGCTCACCAACCCACTGGGGGCCTTCAGGCAGACTTGCTAGTGGAGTTGGATGCCCCTGGACCCTTATCAGTGGAACTCAAGACCGTTGTGAGATTTGCATGAGCAGGGTAGAATCCAGCCGGTTTTAGAGGCCCAAGGAACTGAGGGGCGGAGGCCAGCCTACACACACAGCTAAGCAGAGACTGGCCTGGCAGAAGAATGAATCCTAAATTGCAACCTGTTCCTTCTCCCTTGAGAAAGACCGACACAGTGGGCGTGGCCCAGGAGTCCTGTGTGAACAAGGTCAGGAACGATGGAACCCACCCAGCAGGGTGCCGTGGGAGGCACAGACGGCGTCATAATTGGTGAAAGGGTTGGCAAGAGGTGGTGAGGCTGACCTCGTCTTCACCGGAGCCAGCCAGGGGCGGGTACTGGTGGTGATTCCCCCGCGCCCATGTCGGAAGCGAGAAGATGTCAGATCACATTAAACCACACAGCCCAGGTCTTGGAACAGCTAAGGCAGGGACTGCTCGATGTCTGTCTCCTGCCCGGGATTCTTCGATACCAAAAGGCATGAAGCTTTCTCAGCGGAACCTTCAGGGACTATGTTAAGTCGGCAGAGGTCATATTAAGGAACAGAGGCGCCTTTCAGTGCAGCACCAGCTCGGGTGGGGTGGGGGTGGGAAGATTTCTTTTCTTGCTCAGGAAACTGTAAGAAGACAACTAGTCAAGGGCCGGGCAGACTTGCACGTGGAGACTCAGTCCCCAGTCACCTAACACTGGCTGTGCAGAGACTATGGGAAAGTCTGAGGAACCATCCTCAGAAATGTCAACCTGAGGTCCCTGCCAGTCCCAGAGGACTCAGGTGGCCTCTGGAGCCATCTGAGAAACCCATATGACAGGTGTCACGGATGTCCCCTGAAAGACCCTCTGCACTTCCCTCCTGTTAATAGAATCCAATTTGGTTCAGGTACCTGGTGAAGATCCCTTCCACCTGGTATGGCGTGAACAGAGCACCCAGCTCTGACCATGGAGCTAGAGGACAGAGCCCGCAGGGAGAGCTTCACCGGGGCCAAGCGCGCCAGATTAAAAAGAGCCTTTCAGAGAAAAGACTTCCGGCTCCCTGTATTTGGATGTGGTTGTGATGCCTGGGGCCAAGGCAGCCTTCTTGTGACAAGGCAGCTGGTCCTCCTGGCTTAGAAGATGGCATTGTAGAGAAGGCAAAGAAAACTGACCATCTCCTGACCCCACTGTGATCTGAGAAAAATAAAGGCCGTTGGGGTCAAAGACACTATCTCTCAGTAGGGTGACTGCTAAGTCCAGCTCAAGCCTTCCCAGTGGAAACCTGCTCCTCTGGGCTCCATCGCGTTCCAGGTGTGTGGTTCTGCCGGCGCTTCGACTTCCGCGGCTTCACTCTATCGCGGTTTTTGCGTAACAGCACCCACTGCCTACACCCGCTCCTTCAGAGGAAAAAGACGGCGACCCACCTGTAGAGCACATCCCTTAAGTCATTTCATAGGCTATTGATTACAGTATTTGTAAGAACTATGTATAATAATACTGTATATGAAATATGTCATACTGTAAACTAGATGCCATAAATAAAATAATAAATAATAAATGATCATTGTAATGTCCAAAATGTTTTACTGTATTTTCCCTTTTTCGTTTAATAAATTGGGTAATACGAGTGTAATGGTGACTAAAGGGTGTTTTTTCATGTCCTCTATGCTCTAACTACGAAAATATTTGATTTACAAATAAGGAATCCTACTTCGCGGAATTTCATTTATCATGGTAGGGTCTAGAACCGATTAACCGCGATAAACGAGGGTTCACTGTACTCTCCAGCGATGAAGGCCACAGCTCTAGGCAGGGAGGACTGTGGGCAGGGGCCAGAGGAAGGATGGTGAACTCTGGCCACGTGGGCAGGGTGCCGCAGAAGGCTGGCTGCCATCCCGGGACTCTCTCTGGTCTCTGCTCGCTCGGGATTCCCCCAATCTCAGGTTCACCTCTCAGAGTCACGGGCACCCTGGAACAAGGAAGGCTTCTCCCATCGCTGGGGACAGGCAGTCTTGGTCATGCCTGCCATGGTTGATACCCCTGGAGACCCCAACCCCAGTCTTCAAGAAGTCCCTCGCGGTTCTGAAGTCTAAAAACCAAAAACCTGGAGGGGAACACTCCCTCCCAAACATATCAACTGTTGGACCGTGGGCAGGTCCCTTCACCTCCAGGTGCCTTGAACGGTTGTCCAGTTAACAAGGGTAACTGTGTGAGGTGGAATTCTCAGATGATCCCCAAGATGCCCACCTCCTGGGCGACGAGCCCTGTATAAACCTCTCCCCTGAAGTGTGGGCTTCTTCCTAGCTGCCATGCAGTCGGTCCCCGATTCCTGGCGACCTCATTACACGACAGAACGAAACTCTGCCCAGCCCTGTGCCACCCCCTCACTGGTGGTGATCAGACCTTTGTGATCAGGGGGGTCTCCCTGGGCCGAGTTTCAGAAGTGGATCACCAGGCCTTTCTTCCTAGTTAGGCTGGAAGCTCTGCTGAACACATGTTCCGCATCAGAAGCCTCTTTTGACAGAGGGGTGGAGGCTGCACACGAAATGCATGGCCTGGGACTCAGACCAAGACACCTACCTGCACGAAGGTGAGAATTCTACCAGAGACCCCACTGTGGTTGCTTCCTCGAAGAAGTTGCGTTATACGGCAAAGGGGATCCGATACGCAGCCCAGGGACTCCAAACCAAGACACCAACCCCCTGCCATCCAGTCCATGCTGACTCACAGCGACCCCCAGGACAGGGTGGGACTGCCCCGTGAGTTTCCGAGATGGCAACTCTTGGCAGGCGTGGGAAGCCCCATCTTTCTCCTCCTCTGTGCTGACACTGTTATGCTGACTGTTGGAGCACACTAACTGGAGAGTATCCTTCTAGCGCTGAGGAAGGAAACTGCCGCAGGACGCAAGGGCCATGTGGCTGGGACCCAAGAGAGGGGCTCAGGGAGCTGACAGCCACTCCCAGTCAATACCCAGCAAGGAAACGGAGACGTATTCATAGGACCTGAACAAGATGCCCACCTCTTGAAAGAGCCCGGCCGATGACCGGCGCCCCAGCTTAGAGGAGATAGCAGCCACAGCTGACACCTCCATTTCTACCCGGTGAGACGCTGGGTGGGGCGCTGTGCCCGGACTGTTGACCTACAGCAGCTGTGAGATAATAAATGCAGATTGTTTTAGGCCACTGGGCTTGTGATCATTTGTTATGCAGCAATTGAAATCTAATACAATCATCTTCGGTTGAACCACATGAAATTGCTCCTTTAGTAGGTCAGAATCAGTAGCATCCAGGCAATTTCCGACAGTTCAGCCTCAGACAGTGCGAAGTGCCTCGCATGTAGTACGCACTGGATAACGGTGGCTGTTCGCATGCGCTGCACTCTTCTCAACGGGAGTGCCTTGGCAGATGCAATAGCTGGAGTCGACCTCGTTCTTCTAGCACTGGCTTTGAGAGCTGCCCCACTGTGCCCAGGCCTCTCACTCCCCAATAGCACCCTCTTTCTGGCTGTCAGAAGAAAGCGCTCAGAGCCACCTCACACCCTGCCAGAGCTGGGCAGCCTCTCAGGCCCCCAGGCAGCAAAATACCAGCCTGAGCAGATAGCACCAAACAATGCCTCCAGGGCAGAGGCAGCTGGCAGCCCCACCAGGGGAGGGGGCAGCTGCTTGAGGCAGATTCCAGCAGGGCGAAGCAACCAGCCTATCTCCAGACTCCTCCTCCCGGGGGTCTCAGGAGTTCCCCCACCCCATGTGGAGTCCTACTCTTCTACCAGGGCATTGCATCTGCAGCAGGTCCCTGCCGAAGGGTTTCCATTACATAAAAAGTCAAAATCATCCTTTCTAACGAACTCGGCCGCTCCAGGCGGGATGGAGAGGCTTGAAAAAAACGGAGAGGCCCTTGGGGGTATGGGCACACTGGGAAACAGACGTTTTGATTAGGTCTGCAGTCCCCCTCAACGTTTGGGAAGGTCTAGAATAGACCACACGAGGAAGGCGAGGTTGGGGGCTTGGGGCAAGGGTCTTTCAAGTCACCATTTCCACAAGGTGTCCGCTCGTGCTCGGCCCCACAAACCACCCACCCTACCCTCTCCCCCAACAGCCCTTGTCACTGCCATAGAGTCGACGCTGTCTCATAGTGACCCTATCGGACAGGGAAGAACGGCCCTGCAGGTTTCAGAGACTGTCACTCTTGACAGGAAGGGAAAGCCTCACCTTTCTCCCACAGAGCGGCTGCTGGTTTTGAACTGCCATCCTTGTGGGTGGCAGCCCAAGCCATAACGACGATGCCACCTGGGCTCCTTAAACAACCCTTGAGAATATCTAAATGAATCCGATCTCCAGGCCCCCCACAAATGGAGGCCCAGATACAGAGACGGATCTTTATTTACTGCCAGCTGTCACCACAGCCAAACCAGCCGCCGTGTGTCTTAGTCGACCTATGCTCCCCAGGGTGCCCAATGGCAGATTCTTTTCTGTCTGAAGTACACGGTCAGGCTTTTCTTCTGAGGCGCCTCTCGGTGGACCCGAACTACCAACTTTCCCCTTAGTAGCCCAGCGCTCTTCCAGTTCTCGCCACGAAGGGGCTGCTGGCCAACAGTGAAAAGCAGACAAACCCAACCCACTGCCATCGGGTCAATTCTGACTCAGAGCCTCCCTCTACAGCAGCGGTGCTGAACCTTCCTCATGCCAAGACCCTTTAATGGCTTCTCATGTGGTGGTGACCCCCCAACCATAAAATGATTCTCTTTGCTACTGCATCACTCTCATTTTGCTACTGTTACGAATCGAATCGAGTGACCACTGTGAAAGGGTCATTTGACCCCCCAAAGGGGTCGCGACCCATAGGTTGAGAACAGCTGCTCTATAGGGTTTCTGAGACTGTCAATCTTTATAGAAACAGACAGCTTCATCTGTCCCCCTCCAAGTGGTTGGTGGGTTTGAACCATCAACCTTTCAGCTCAATGCCTAACCCAGAGTATCGCCGTGCTTCCTTTGTCAACAAACAGGCAACAAAGCTGACCATTCATGGGCTAGCCTGTGTAATGCTCCTGAATGTATGTGAGAAGGTTCATTATGCTACTTTACAGTTGAGGAAACTGAGGTAGAAACAGGTGAAAGAGCTCAGGCAAGGCCACACCCAGGGTCAGAACTGAGATTGGAACTCAAGCCGACAAAACCAGAACTCACGTTCTTAACCAGCCTGCCAAACAAGGCCTTCTAATCTTCAGCCAAGTTCACCGAGGTGAAGAGAATCACTTGGGGGTGGATGATAAATGAGCCACAGAGATACACTACGTGTGTCCATGCCAGTGTCATCTGTGACATGGCTGGCTGGGACCCCCAGCAGCTCTGGGCTGATGCTCAGGCCCAGCCCGACACCAGGCAGGTGTGCTCACTCAAGAGTGCCCTGGGACAGGCATGGCTGGGCCCTGCCCTAAGCCCAAGGCTGGGGGTGTGTCAGGGACCTTCCTAAGCGGGGATGCAAACTGGAAACCACCATTTCTGAGAACCACAAGATCTTCCCGAGATGCTGAATTCCTCAACGTCAGATGCCTATCCCAGAGTCCTGAGTTCTCATCCCTCCAACACCTCCACCTGTCCCTTGTTCCCTGCCCACCAGCAGGTGTCACAAAGATGCTCAGGGATCCCGGTTATCCCTGACCAGGGGTGGGAGGCTTGACTCATCAACCAGCAATGAAGAACATGCTGGAGATGGCTCTCTAAGTAGCTCTCTTTCTTCCCCATCGTCCTCGTCTCCTTCTCTCTGTCGTGGAACTCGGAGAGTGGGACCTGGTGGAGGCCAAGCGACGGATCTACAATTTCAATCCAGACTCCTTTCATTCCAACGATCTCCTCCCTCCACCCCAAAGAAACTCCCACCTGCCCCCTCCTCTGGCTTTCTGGAGGGCAGGGGCAGGGCTGCCCCCAAGCTACGGGTCACACCCCTAGGTTGGCCCCAGAAACACAGCCCCCAGGAACCCATATGCATCCCTGGGTACCTCTTAGGCAAGAAGTCTAATTCTGTTCCAGAGACCAGACAGGAGGGATCGACAGGAGGGCTGCCAGCCTAGAATCATTTGTGTTGTGTGAATGTCCCCCGTTAATTCTGACTTGTAACAAACCTAGAAGCCAGAGTAGAAGGGTCCCATTGCACAAACCCTTGCGGAAGCAGACTGCCACAGAGCAGTCTTCCACAGAGCAGCTGGTGGGTTCGAACCACCAACTGTTAGCCACCAAGCGCCACCACTACAGCGCCAGATCTCCTTAGGGCAATCCTAGTCGCCATTTCTTGAGCACCTACTGTGTGCTTAAGTAAGAACGAACTGATGTGCCGTTTCAAGATCCCTTAATCCTGCAAGCTACCCCATGAGTCGTGAGCACCCACTATGCGCCAGGGCTCTGAGCTCCCGAGCGACCTCTGTGAACAAGGCTTACGGAAGAGTTTGCGGTGCTCCTCATCCTGTGCGTGGCAGACTAAGCCTGAGGCTCAAGGCGTGTCCCTAGTGGTAGAGCAGATTCCCTCAAGAGGTCTCACTCCAGAGTCACCACGCCATCTGCCTCCTCCATCTATCTATTCCAGTGGAGTAGAGGGCTCCCAGGGTCTGAGTCAGGAAGGGGGTTCCTACCCTCCAGTGAGCGGAATTGTTTTGGAGGAGGAGGGAGGAACTCTACACCCCTGTGGCGTCTCCTACAAGGTTCAGTTCTCAGAGTATGTGAGCGATCCCATGGGCCCGAGGGCCATGGGAGACTGTGCTTTGGGTTGTGTGTACCATGGGTGAAAGGGATGCCAGGAGTTGGGTAAGCAGGCGGCAGACTTTTCAGGGGGGCAGAGACGAAGGAGGGGTGAAACCTCAATGAGAAATGGGCTGTGCAGAGACTCTGAGAGGAAGTCAGGATGGATGAGGGGGTAACTCTAAAGCAAGGCTTGGGCCAGGTCCCCACCAGCCCTTCCACCCCAGATCTATGGAATCAGAATCGATGTCGTTGAACAATGTGTTCTTAAGAACCACCTGGTGATCCTAAAAAAAAAAAGGTGACTCTGATCCCTCTTATCTGGGATAGAAAGGCCAATTCCCAGCAGGAAGTGGAGCTGGAATGAACCAGTTGAGGAGCCCTTCTATGAAGACAAGGGGCAAGATTGAAACCTAGGGGCATGGGGGGGGGCGGGGGCGCGGAGGAGGGGGTGTGCGTGTGTCTGTCAGGCGCAGGGAAGGGAAGGCAGATGCTGTGGCAGCTGCTGATGGCTGAGGAGGTGAGATTGGAGCTAATGGGCCATCAGGAGTCTCCCAGCAGAGTAATGGCAAGATGCAAATCGTGTTGGGAGATGTTTCTGACAGTGGTCTGTGTGAGATCCACGGGGAGGCACAGGGGTGGGGTGGGGGGGTTGTCATCGGAGCCCCACAAAGGGCCTGACAGGGTAGGAGGGAGGCAGCTTTATCTGTCCTCACTCAGCTTCAAGTCTTCAGGAGAGAGTCACACCCAAGCCCCATCTCTCTCACGCCTCAGTCAGCTTCTCTCTTGGGCTACCCACACCTGGACAGTGCCACAACATGAGCAGATGGTGCAGGAGGCCACAGGGTGACTGAAGGATCTCACCAGAGTGGCCTGGGGCAGTAGGTGGCATGCAGGACACAGCACAGCATGGGCTCTGGGAATGTTGCTGGTCCCTTGGGAGGGTCTCTTGGGCTACCTGGGCCCCACAGTCCTGGTCAGCCTCAGGGTGATGGCACTAAGGAAAGAATCCTTCCTTCTCCACCAGGACCGCCTTACTGCTGCAAGGAGCCTTCCTCTCACTGAGGGGAACCTGGGGGAGACTCAGCTCTCAGACTTAGGTCCCCTTAACGCCTGTGTGCCTGGACTGAGGATTTGCAAGGGGAGCTCACAAGAATACTCCTCCCCCTCCCTGCTGAATCCAGCTATTCCTTTGGGTCAAGATGCTGGACCAACGTCTTTGTCATAACGGTACCACATTCGGTCGTTGCCCCTTATCCACACCACGGTATCAATGAGTCCATTTGATCAGCTCCCTGGGCCAGCTTTGTCGTTATGGGAGGTGAAAGAGCGATTTAGAATTCTGGGGTCTAAGAGGGTGGGTCAGGGTGGGCAAGAGAGGAGGAGGAGGGAGAGAGGAAGGGGGAGGAAGGAGAGGGCAGGTCACTTCCCTCCGGATTTGGGGCGCGTTGATCAGAGCCTGGGGTAGTGGGGGAGACCCTTGCTTATCTTTCACCATCTCCACCTGACTCTCCATTCGGGCTTCTGGACCCCATTCCTGCGTCTCCCCAGCTCGTCCCTGCAACAGCCGGGCGGGCAAACTTTCCAGGATGGGACCCCAAGGCTGTCCTCCCCTCTCCGCCGTTCCACCCGCGGTTGGGCAGGGGCTCTAGGCGGACGAGGGCAGGTGGGCGTCCATGAAGGAAGGGAGCTCGCAGCAGCTGAGGGTTGAGGCGACTGGGATTGCGGGGCTGCAGAGCTCCGGATCTACGGGTGGGGCGGGGCGGGATGGGGGCATCCGGGAGTGGGGGGGAGGAACCCGGCCAGCAAGCGGCTCACCTGCAGGAGACGGTGATCTCCACCTTGGTGGCCGGGATGCTGCCGGCCAAGGAGTCGAACTCGCTCAGCGACGCCATGTCCTCGGGCTGCTCCATCGCCCACTGCGCCCCACACCCCAAATTAGTCTACCCCGCGCGCGATTCGCGCCTCCTCCGGAGCGACTGGAGCCCAGGCTCTCTCCTAACTCTGATGCCCGGGGGCCGGGCAGCTAGGGGAGAATAGGGGAGCGCAGCGAGGGGGCGTGGGAAGTGAGAGAGGAAAGGGGGCGGGGAGCGCGGAGAGGAGGGGTTCGGGCAGCAAACCGAGGAGGTTGGGGGCCCAGCGGTGAGGGGCAAGGTGCCCAGGGTGCTAGGGCTCAGCGGGGAGAAGCAGAGAGGGGCGCGAGCAGAGGGCAGCAGGGGAGGCGTGAGGAGCTATGGAGAGGGGCGCAGGAAGAGGGGCGCGTGGCGGCGGGCAAGGAGTAGGGGCGGTGGGATGGGGGGCGCCGGAGCCCCAGCGAGGGGCGTGGGGCTGGAGGTGCCGGATGGGGCGCGGGCGGCGGAGGTGGCCGGGCGCGGGCAGAGCGGAGCCGGGAGCCGTGTGGACTGCGCCGCCTCTCGCCTGGGCTCCGCGCGGGCGGTGGCGGGGTTGGGGACGCGGCTGCGAGCGCCAGCTCCTCGGCTCGAGCTCCGGCTCCGGGGTGCCGGGGCTGCGGGAAAATCAAATCTCCCCAAGCCGCCGCCTCCCAGCACCCAGGGCGGACTGCGTGCGGGGCCCGCGAGCGCCGGAGGGGGCGCCCGCAGGGGCCGGGCGGGGCAGCGGGCGGGGTCTGCGCGCGGGTGTGCTTGTGTCTGTGTGAGCGTGAGTCTGGGTGTGTGCGTGCGTGTGTGGTGTGTGTGTGTGCCTGGCGAGCGGGGGGACGCGGCTCCGGATTTGGGAGGGGGGCGGTGCGGGGGCGGGGAGCGGGTGTTGACAACTAGAGGTGGCCCGGCCCCCGCGCATCTTGATCTGCGTGGTCCTCCACCTGGTGTCAGGGGTCTCCATGCACTGGAGGAGGGGGGCGGTTGTGAACCAAGGGGCGCCTGTTAGAAGAGCAGTCTAGGGCGGGGGTGGGGAGGGGCACTCCCGAAGCTGGGAGTGGGGAGCGGGTGTCTGCTGAGTGTATGCCCCACCGTGCGGGGTGGGTCCAGTCTGGAAACTGACCACATCCCCTCTAGGGGAATGGAGGCGGGGGTCCCCCAGTGGGGGAGGGGACGCCTGGGTTTCAGGTGAAGTCCTCCAGGCCCAGACAGAGTCGGGGCGTGGGCGACCCCATCCCGCCCCCGGTTTCCCTCGCCCAGGCCAGCGACCTCCGTCTGGGTTCACAGCCCGTCGTGACTGCTCCTCGGCTGGACCAGTCCCCAGATTGAGAAGCTTTTGCCACAAGGCTGCTCAAGCTCTCCAGGCTTCCAGATAACTGGCACCGAGCAGGCGCGCCTGCTGGGTACCCCCCAAGGCCTTTGCCCCAAGAGAAAGGGGCTCTCCAGTGGCCCTCCGCCCTGCCAAGGCCCTCACGACCCACTGCCTACCCCACCTTCACCTCGCCCTCCTAGGCTGGGGTCGCCGAGCAGAGGCGGCTCCCTAAGATTGCCGCAGCCCCTCCTAAGCAAGTCTCGGCTTCGCAGACTGAGCCTCCCTTTCCGCGCCCACCGCCTGGCGCCGCGGAGCTGGACGCGTCTGGGGCCGGGGGAAGGGCGGGAGAGGCCCAGCGCCGAGGCTGGGCGCGCGGAGAGTCGCTCCCCCTAGGCCTGTCCTTGGACAGCCGGGCCGTCAGGGCGCGTTTAGATTCCGTTTGAAGGCAATTCCCAGAACAACAGATAGAGTAAGTGAAAGCTAAATATATGAACACATTCCTGGGATTGGTGTTTCCCGTTACTCCTGGCCTGGGACCACCCCGGACAGACAACATCATGGGGCAGAGGACTGGGATGCCGGAGCTAGCGCCTGAACACAGCTGGGGCTCCTAAAGCCGCACCCACCCACCATGGATAGCATTTGGTCCTGCCCGAGGGACGCAGGCCTGGGTTAGGAAGTCTGCACGCCCCACACACTGCATGCGTGCTGGCCCGGGTCCTACATTCCCGGGCCCCTGCTGTGGTGCTGGTACTGAGGTACTGGGAGAACGGCTGAGCTATGGCTGCTGCTGTTAGGCGCCTTGGGGTTCATTCTGACTCCCATGAGGCAGAGCAGCTCCCTAGGGGGTTATAGGCTGTCATCTGCATGGGAAAGAGGCCCTGATGGCATAGTGGATTATGGGCTGGACGGCTAACCTCAAGTCAGGAGTTCGAAACCCCTGGTCACTCTGAAGGAGAAAGAGGATGCTTTCCACTTAGGTAAAGACTTCCAGCCTCAGGGATCCACCGGGGCCGTTCTCCTCTGTCCTAGGACTCAGAATCAACTTGATGGCAGAGAGCTAGGTGTCTTTCAAATCTGTGTGGGGGTAGATTTACCTGTCTCTCTCCAAGAGAGAGCGTGATGGGGTGAGTTCCAAGTGCCAGCCAAGCACTTAACCATCTGGCCACGGAAGAAAAACAACCCCCACCCCCACCCCCCAGCCAGTGAGCATACCGACCCTGTATGAGAACAGAACTGCCTCTGTGTTCTTCCAAAACTGTCACTCTTTATGGGAGTAGAAAGCCCCAATTTCCCCCCGGGGAGTGGCTAGTGGTTTCAAACTGCCGACCTTGCAATCAGCACCCCGACCAGCAATCATTCTGCCAGCAGGGCTCCATGCCTCACCAAGGCCATTCCGTTTTCAAAACTGTGTATCCAGGGACAGAGCCTATACTTGCTTTTATTTATTTTCCTTTGAGATATTAAGATTCGCTATTTTGAATCTGCACGATTCGGTGGCTTTTGGTCTATGCATGAAATATACTCAAAGTCATTCTCCATCTACAGAAGGGAAGTGGTATTCCCCGTGTTTGATAAACAGGAAGCGGGTGCCAGAGAGGGTAAGTAACTTGCCTGTGATGCCCCAGCTGGAACCGGTAGAGGGAGAATTTGAAACCAGGCAGTGAACACCAAAACCTGTCTCTTCACAAGAGGCCTGACTGCCTCTCAGGATGGGATCAGATAATGAAGAGTATTGAAAGTCACCAACCCAGCGAAGCCCTGCTGGAGATGGCAATGGTAGGGAGCCACTGGAGGCTGGTGAGTAAGGGAGTGAGGAGGTTCAAGTTCCACCCATGCCACCTAATGTGACAGAGGCTGTTCCATTGTCTCTTTCGAGAAAGATACGGGAACCTGTCTGTTCCTTTCAACTTCCTCTGCTGTCACGTTTCCACTGTTGGCAGGAATATATCTAATACCTGCCTAGATGCAGAGAGTAAAGAGGAAAGCAAGATAAAACAACACAACATCTGTCCCCAAAGAGTTCCCTGGGCAAATGGGTCTCCCAGACATAGGGCTAGATGAGCCACAGTGAGGAGAGCTCTGGGGAACCCCCAAACAGAAGAATAACCAATCGTTCTGCCCCAGAAAGAGTACAAGGGCAAGAGAGGGGGTCTGGGCACAAGTGCGGAAAGGAGGGTGAGCAGACATTGAAGGATGACCTCTGAAGGTGGTTGCCCCAGAAGCTGACCCTGGGGCAATGATTTGAATGTAACTTACAACCTGGGAAACTTATGGGAGCATTCTGCTCTGTCCTCCGGGGTGGCCATGAGTCTGCATGGCCTCTGTGGCAGTGAGTTTAGTTGGCTGATTAAGGAGACAGGGCGTGGGGAGTGCACAGGTGAGATGGGAAAGGTAGGGCAGTCAATAAATAAAGGCTGAATTATCCAACCAGTTTCATGGTGGACTACTGGGGTTCAACCCCACTGGAGGACCTGAGAGACGGTATAGAACACCCCTCAGGCTTAGCTCACCTTAGCTCATGAGGGACCTGGGATGGATAGGTATGTGGACACCAACTGCTCTCAATCACCCACTCAGGGTTGAACTCTGGTGGGATTAAGTCCTGAATACTTTTGATTTAACCCACATGGGGTGGCAATGAGGATCCAGAACCCCGAGAACACCTGCAAGCAACAACAACAATCATAAAAGCCAATACTAGCAATTGTACCAGCAGGAGCCTGGTGGCATAGGGGGTACATATTAGGCAGATAGCTGCAAGGCCAGAGGTTCAAAACCACCAGCTACTCCGTGGGAGAAAGAGCTTTCTGCTCCCGTAAAGAGGTACAGTCCTGGAAGGTAGGTTTACCCTGTCCTGTGGGGTCACTCTGAGTCGGCATCGGCTCGATGGCAATGAGTTTGGTTTTTTGGTTGCCAGTTGGACATGAGTTGGGGCATTCCGGAGTGGTAAAAGTGAGGGGGAGGGCCAGGGTACAGAGAGCAACCATGACTGGGGGGCCAAGGCTGAGAAGTCATTCTTGGCAAGGGACCGGCCTGAGAAAGGGCTTGAGGTTTGTGCCTGGGGCAGGTGGCAGAGATTGAAGGTGAGGCCAGGGAGGTATGAGGTGTGATGGGTCATGGGGCTTGGCCTTTTGTAGGCACGGATGCTTTTCAGAGGTGAGAGACCAGCCTTCTCAGCTGCCTGGCCCACCAGTCAGCCCCAGAATGCAAACCCTGCTGATTGGGCCCAGGCCGGAACACTCACAGTCCAATGCTCAGATGTGTTGCTTTGGTACTGGTTCAAAGCAGACCACTGGCCTTGCCATTGGACGCGCCATTTCTTCTGTGAAGGATAGTGCCAAGTAGAGTAGCCACGGTTACCTGTGATGTGCAGGCCAGTCAGATGGTGATGGGCCACCAGGCTGCAAACGTGCCCTTAGGGCCTGGCACCAGGATTAGAAGGAACCTTGGCCCTGGCCCACCCGCCACCCCATGTTCCCGCCGCTCTCGGCCCTGTGATTAAGAGCTGTGAGGACGGCATGGAGAGCTAGAATAATCAGCATCAGCGCTTTGCCTTTGCATCTAAGGCTGCAAACACGCTCGCATTTGACCTAATCCTCCGTGTTAATGATGGCAGAGCAATTTCGGGAGGCAACTCGCAGCATGGATAAGGAGGGGAAAAGCACCAGGGGGCTGGGGACGCAGAGCCTCCCAAGCGCAGCTGCTACTCCCTTCCAGGCCCTTTGTAAATGCTGCCCTCTGACCCTCATTTGAGGCTGGGGACGGGGAGGAGGGAGTGTGCATGGGTCCAGGAAGCGTACGGACTGTGCCTTAGAAACAACTAGAAAAAAGTTCTTTACTCTGGGTGGACGCAGCCCGGAGTCAGGCAGGGCACACAGCAGGACACACGGCTTGTTGAGCAGAGTGTGGACTGATTTTGAGGCCCCAATTGCCCTCTCGGCTGGGTGCCCTAGCCCAGTGCCACGGTCCACATCAGTCCTGGGGAGAGAGAGGGCATGACAGGAACCCGAAACCAGCGGGGCGGTAAGGAGGCAGGGGAGATGCAGTGTCTGATTCCATCCATTAACAGAAATGCTAGAAGGGGGTCTCGGCTGGACACCATCTAGGTTAAAGCCCCTTCTCTGAGTCAAAGTCACCCAGCTATTCCCTCAGGAAGAGACTCCAGTGACAACAGCGAGGTCAGGCCTCCCAGTGCAGTGAGGACCTGCCTGGTAATGGTGTATGGGAGGCCACAGGCTGTGGGGCTCATGGGAGAGGTAAGGAGCTGAGCATGGGCTCTCCACACCTCCAGCCTTCCCACTGCAGACAAGACCCCCTTCCTCCTGCAAGGGTAGGAGCCCCCCTTCCCAACCAGCACCCCAAGTTGCCCGTCGCTCTGCCTCTCCCCGATCAGAGTGGCATGTAGCTCCGTCCGGGTTTCATCTGGGCAAAGGGTAGCCCCAGGGTCCTTCCGCCCTCTAGGAAGCCCCTCCCACCCCCACCTGTTCTGGTATCTGACTGCAGCCCAGCAGACACTGGCCTGCCTGCTCCTTCCAGCTGCACCTGCTTCCCCAAGGGGGGAGCCCGCCCTGCCTGCTCCTTACTGTCTGGAGGCATCCCACCAAACCCAGGATCCGCTTAAAACCAGTCTGTGCTGCTTGGGGCCTCTGCTCAAGATCTCCGTGGCTCCAACGAACCTACTGGCCTGGTCTGCCCCCTCCATCCCTGTGACCTGTGCAACATCCCCTCCCTGTTCTCTTCCCATACCGAGCCCACTCCTGCCACACTGAGCTCCTGTCTCGGGATCCTGTCCCTGCTGTTCTCAGCCTGGAACATACACCCCCCTGGGAGATATGCTCTGCTCATTCAGGTCCTCCGCATTCTCCTCAGGGAGGCTTTCCTGGCCACATGACCTAACAGGCAGGCCTGGCTACTCTTGTTCCTTGCTCACCTGCATTTTCCTTAATAGCATTATCCTTGTCAGTCTCCACACACTAAGTGTCTTGTTCACGATTTCATCCCCCAGCCTGGCACACAGTGGATGCTCAGTTCCTCAAATGTCCGAATGAAAAATCCACCCCTTCCCACTAAAACCTCAACGCCTTCCTGATGAGCCTCAGCTTCCACCGAGCAGCCCCAGGCAGGGTCTGTGTCCTCCCCACCGCCCACATCTCACCTGCCACACTTCAGAGCATCTAGCAGGAAATCAGCTAGTGAGCTTCTGACCAGTATGAGGCTGAGGAGTCTCTGGGCTTCTTGGTCAATATCACAGAGGAGGGAAGGCCATTTCATGTATTGTTATTCCCGAGACCCTGCTGCGCACTGACAGGACGCCATGCCCGCACCCGTGCCGTACAACAGGACGCCATGCCCGCACCCGTGCCGTTCTCACCGAAACCGAGGATGTCCTTTCTACTGCAAACAAGTCTATCCTGCTCCAAGCCAGGGCTGTGCTACCTGCCAGTGGGGAGGAGAGAGGAGGGGGCTTCCACGGTCTCTTCAGAAGCAGCGCAGTCCCCTGGAGTTAGAATACTCTATGTCCCAGGACAATGGGCAGTGCTCATCTGTTCTACAGAGAAGAAAACCAAGACCCAGTAGCACACACACAGTGTTTGGGTGGGCTCCTCTGCAGCCCCCCGCCGCATGCAGGCCCTGCCTCAGCCTCCCCCAGCATGACTGCAGGACCTTGTCCCGCATCCTGTGACTGAGGGTGGAAGGAGCCCAGGAAGGGTTTCTACTTGTTTCACTGTGTTCAAATGCAGCTGTCAACGGCCTGTCACTCCCTGCCCCATCCTCCCCTCATTCACACCACAACACACACACACACACTCTCTCTCTCTCTCTCTAGCTTGGTACTGTTCATGTTTTCTCGTAGCTTCCTGCTGTGGCTACAACAGAAATACCACCAGTGGGTGGCTTTGATGAATGGAATGTCTTGGCTCCTGGATGAGGAACCAGAGGTCCACATTTAGGGACCCAGGGACAGTTCTCCTCCGTGTGGGCTGTGGGGAAAGGTCCTTTTCTGTCTGCAATTTCTGTTCCAGGTTCCTTGGAAATCTTCATGCGGCGTGGCCCCTCCCCTCCCCTCCCTGCTTCTGTGTGCCTAGTTTGCTCTTTGGTTGGATCTCCAGAGTGCCTGGCCGAAGGCACACCCTCCATGGACAGGGCCACATTGGCATCATGGAGGAACCTCTTCTTCCCAAATGGGATAATGGTGAGAGGTATTGTGGTACCAAGCCACATTTTGGGAAGACGCAATTCACTCCATCACGTGTAGGAGGAATGAGAGACCTCGTGCTGTGAAAGACTTTGAAGCTAATTCAACCCACTTAGACTGTACAGATGTCAAAACCGAGGACGGGAGAGGGAAAGAAAACTAGCCCAGCGCCTTGCCGATAAGCAGCAATGAAAGGTAACAGCTGGATGGTGCCGGGACCTCCCTCCGCTGCTGACAGCAAAGTGGAGGTTCGCGTTCACCCAGGAGCACCTCAAAAGAAAGGCCTGGTGAGACCTACTTCCAAAAGCATTGCCGTTGACTTCTCAGGGGGCACAATGGCACTCTGACACACGCAGGGGTCAGAATCCACCGGATGGCAACTGGTTCTGTTTTGTTTTTTCGTTCTTTAAGAGGTAAAAGCTGTTATCTGATAATGCCAGGATCCACAGGACCCTGTCTTCTTTCACTTCGGCTCCCTAGGGGTCAGGGTCAGGGTCAGGTCTTGACTTTCTGTTGACTGTTCCATGCCTAGGCCTTCCACCAAACCACAAACCAAGCTCACTGCCATCGAGTCGATGACAGCTCACAGCAATCCTAGAGGACAGGGTAAATTGTCCCTCTGAGTCTCCAAGACTGTAACTCTTTCTCCTGCAGAGCAGCTGGTTCAAACTGGTTTCGAATGGCTGGCCGTGCAGTTAGCAGCCCAACCAATAACCACTGTGCCACCAGGGCTCCTAACTGAGCCTTCCATGGTGAAGGTCAAAGTAACCCTCCCTCCCTCAGTACCATGTCTTTATGCCCAACCAGACTGGCCATGCTCAATGGCCCTGGCCTTTCCTCCAATAGTGTTGCTTTTACTGGATCCTGATTAAGCCACTTACAGGTACCACCTCCTCCAAGAAGCCAGCATAGATTTCCACAACTATTCAACCTCCAAATCACTTCTCTTGGGCAGGCATTCCCTCCCCACCCTTAGTGGGGGACTTGCTCTGTCATCAGGGACAAAGACTAGGCCGGTCTTTCTCAGCCCTCAACCCCTCTTCTCACTGGTCTTAATGTCACTTGAGTGCACCCCCCACCCCCGCCCCACTGGCAGCCAGCCTGCTCTTAGCCCTCCTGAACTCTCTCTGCTTGATGCAAGCCCATTTCCTCTTGTTTGAGCATCTTGGGAAATGAAGAATGTCTTAACATTTCTCCAGAAGCTTAAAAGCAAGCCATGTCCTTCCCTGAAGTCCTGATCTCCTTTAGCATGCTTGGCGCCTTCCTGGAGGGCAGGCCCAGGCTGGGGTCAGGGATGGAAGGACCGGCATTCCCCTGGGAAGCCTTTTGCCAGCTTCTCTTAGCACCACCTTCTATGGGTCCCTGCCCCAGAACTCTGCCCTCTCAGACTCATGGATGTTTGGGTGTCATTGTACCCCAGATCCTCCATCAGTCACAGCGGTTCCAGCACTTGGCAGCCTGGAAGCCACTGCACATTCTGGGTTTTCTTTAAGCTCTAAGTTCCTTTTCATACCAAGCTGCCGGCATTTGGCTGCTGAAGGCAGCTGAAATGTGCACAAAATGCCACCCGTCCCTAGGGCCCTGACCCGAGCTGGCCTGCCGTGATTTCCCTGTGGTTTGTGAGTTCTGGAGGGGAGCTCTTCGGACATACTTCCCAGCTTGCCTCCGCTGGCTAAGGAAAGTTGCCTTGATTGCGAACGGTATTTGTTCCCTGTTCTCTGATGATAATTTTATCAGCAGCCTGAGTGCTGGCTCAGGTGTCAGGCTTGGGGAGCTGCTGCTGACAGCTTCCCCTCAGATGGGGCCTGCCCGGCCAGAGGGCTGGGGGCAGAGTGCGGGTGGGCAGGTCTCTCCACTGTGGGCTATGACCTTGAACTCCTCATTGTAGCTCTGCTTCTCCCGTTCCCCCAATTTAAGGGCAGGGAGTAACAGCTGTACCACCGCCGTCTCTCCAGCAATGGTAATGAGAAGCCAGTTAGGGGGAGGCCCGGAAAGAGAAGGGACCATCACAAAACCGCCCAAGTCTGGACTAGAGGCAGGGCCCAGCAACTCTGGTGTCCGGGCTCCCTAGTCTACAGATGAGAAACCGAGGCTTGGAGGAGGTGGTGCCAGGGCCAATCTCAATGTGAAAACTCATTAGCTGGAGTGGGGAGGGGTTTAGTACGAAAGGGCTTTCAAAAGCTCGTGGGCCAATGGAATGTGGCAAGAGGGTGGAATGTTCCCACTAACTTCTGGAATCCCCTTTGTCATCTTAAGGAAACCCTCCTGGTAGACTTCCCGAACAGCAGCAGGAACAAAGTCCCCGTTTGGTGCTGGTCTACCCTACCGACCTCTCTCAGCCAGGGGTGGTCCAAGATCCAGGGCGAGGTTGGCGGGGAGTGGCACAACAAAGGAGAGGGCAGACCCCAGGGCTTCAGGCTGAGCCCAGTCAGGGCCTAGCCACACGAGGTCACGGAGGTGCCCCATCAGAAAGCTTGGCCTACAGGTCTGCCAGCAGCACTCGCAATGAGCTCTTGGTACCCAGCCTGTGCCCCAAGGCCCTTCCCGTTTGATCTTGAACAGCATCACAGATGCTACCATGCCGGGAGGGATTTTTAGAGCGGAACATTGCTCGAGACCACTGAACCTTGGCGCCCCTCTCCTTTGGGGGCTCTGATGCAGCAAATGTGAAATGGCCATTTTCTCCCCGTCAGGGTAATGAGGAAGGAGAGCTACCCCCCCACCCCCAAACACACACACGCTTTTGCTGTGGCAGAGCTTCTGATGGAGCCGTGGCTGATCCTCATGGAAAAGAAAGTGATTTCTGAGCCAAGCTGAGTGGTGAAGCTAATAATGCGATGATAAAATAAACATACTGATTGGGGTCATTTGTGCTCCCTGCCTGCCTCCTTCTCCAGCAGTGCCTGGACCTGTACGGAGCCTGAAGTCAGCTGGGGGCTGGGGTGGCAGGAGGATGGAGAGAGCCCACCTGTGAGGGCTGGGGGCGGACTTCAAGACCTGTTCACTCCTGCCATGCCATCAGATCATTCTCTTTCTCTGCACCTCCTCTGGGCCTGGACGTCAATGCTAGAGACAAGAGGGGATGGGCTGGCCTTGGAAATGGAACCCCTGAGTTACATGTTAGGCCTGTCTTTTGCTAATGCTGTGTGCAAGGCTGTGCTACGCACCTCTGGTCCTCAGTTTGCTTATCTAGAAACGGGTACCGTAAGGCCAACTGCAAAGGCTAGGTTTGGGGAGATTAAGAGAAAAACACACATATGAAACTTCCACCGTAGAACATAGAAGGGTCACCAATAACTTCTCTCATGCCCCCCACCTCCTGCAATGTCTCTTCTGGTTGGCTTTCTCTGGTTCTAGGAAATTACTTGCTGGGCTCAAACCCACGGTCATCAAGCCGATGCCGACTCATAGCGACGACCCTGAAGGACAGGGTAGATATACACCCTGCGTTTCTGAGACTGGAGCTCTTTATGGGACTGGGGAGCCCGTCTTTCTCCTGAAGAGCCGCTGGTGGTTTTTGAACTGCTGACCTTGCAGTTAAGAGCCCAATGTTGAACCAGTTGGCACTGGTCAGATGAGATTAATGCTGGGTGGATAAGTGGGGGCTCAGTGAACAGATCAAGCTGTAAAGCAAATTTGAAGCAGCCAAGAAGAATGTGCCTCTTTGTAATAAGGCATGCTACAGAACCAGGGCCCAGTCTCAAGGGCTCTCTGAACCTTATCACACACTGCCCTGGGCCTTCTCCTCCTCCTGGTCTGGCAGGAGAGAAAGAGGGTGAGCTGGCCTGCCACCATTCCTCAGCCCCTTGAGTGCCTTGCTGACGCCTCAGTTCTGGCCCCTCAAAGTCTGAGCAGTTGCAGGCTTTCCACATCCAAAGGTGGCATGGCTTAGCAGAACCATGAAAGGTTCTCTCTTCTGAGGAAGCTGCTGAACCGTGTTCAGAGTGGCCCCTAGTGGCTAATTTCCAAAACAGCACACAGCGAGAAACCGCATCTGAAGGAATCCCGAGAATGACCTAGATTTCGGAAAGCCCAAAGTGCGAATGTGGGCCTGATGCAATGAGGTAAAGTGGCTGCCCAGGGTCGCACCAGAGCCTCATGTCCACCTGCCCAGGGGCCATCTGTTCCAGATGCCGCTGGAGAGCATAAAGGAAGGAATCACATTTGAACAGAGGGGTGCTACCAGGAGCCCCGATTGCTAAAGCAGACCAGGCCACGCTTAGAACAAGACTCAAGTGCACACCCTTTCAATCTCACCTATTGAAGAATGTGCTGGAAGACCCGTGCCCGGTCTGGTTCTTATCTAAAGTGGAGTAACCCACTTTATGAACATCCAAGTGCTTTATATGCAAGACAATCACTTTTCATTTCTTCCTCCTCCGCACGAGGTCCTGGGGGTTGGAATTATTTTCCTTGTGTGGGGAGAGCAATTTTGACAAATCCTAGAAACAGAACCCCCAAGTAAGTGCCACTGAGGACTTCCAGAAGGCTCATGTGGAAAGGTTTGCCGTCACACTGACGGAAGCCTGGGTTTGGAGACCTGAGGTCCGCCATTTCTACCAGTGGATTCCAATCTCCTCCTGATGGAGAGCCGCTTATTTGATCCGCTCTGCAGCAACCTCCTGGCACCTAGTGCAACATGCAGGGGGCCGAGAGGAAGAGAGGACGGAGTCCTTGGTCCCAGAGGCTGGGGCTGGTTCCAGCAGGAGACAGAGGTGGGGGAGTTCCGATCACTGATCCGATGATGGCAAGGGGAACAAGCAGGAGAGGCATGCAGCGGCTTCCAGAGCCACCGGCAGTCAGTAACAATGCCGAGAATAAGGGATGGGACTTAAGTTGAGAGGCCTGCAGTGCATGAGTTGAAACAAAA
>NW_022107432.1:30426790-30430264 GCF_000313985.2 Echinops telfairi | reverse complement strand
CTGTCGACGATGCAAGTTAAATGAGCAGTTCAAACGACACCTGCTGACTTCTGAGTGGCTCCCAATGCCAGGGACTGGTCTACACCTGTACCAGCTCACTGAGCTTCACAGCAACCCCACGAGACTAGGGTCGTCACCCGCAGGTGGGGGAAACAGGGCAGGGCAGTTGAAATTCCCTTGGCTGGTAGTGGGGCTGGGCTCCAGACCAGCGTTCTATTCGGTGTCTGCAGTAGTGGAGGCTGGAGTTCCCCTGCATTTTCTGGCATCTCTACTGGACACACCACTTCACCCGGCTGGCTGTTCACACAGGGATAGGTGCCACCCACCACGGTCTGCTGTCCACCGTACACCTTAGCTGCCAAGGCCAACAGCCCTTAGAGCCCACTTGTGTGCCTCCACTTTCCTGCTGACAAATGTCACTCCTTTGGACTGGTCCCTGGGCCAGCAGTCACCCCACCTGGGAGCGGGTTAAAATGCACTCTCTGGGCAAATGCTATGTGAAGACGGGCATCATAGAGGTGGTTCCTGCTTGTGGTGAAGCCCAGGCAGTGCTGGGGTAGGGTCTTTGAGAACCGTGCATCCTAAGAGTCTAGACGATGCATCGCTCACCTTACCACAGGTTTGAAAGTCTCTTTCGTCGGCCATCTTCTCTCGAGGCTGCTCCGCAGAGTCCAGAACCTTCTTTCTGTCTCTCCAAAGCAGTCTCCTGTCTCATTTAAAAGTCCCACACTTGTCTTCATTAATCTCCAAGTTGGAAGCTTACCCTTGCCTTCGCCCAAGCTACCTGCTGTGTGTGGGGTGTGGCACGAGCAGGCTGATCTGTGCACCAGCACTCCCACTTTTAGGAAACGTGTGCTACCTCGGTGCCTCCTAGGAGGTAGATACTCATACGGGAAAAGGGTCAACGAGGGTTCCTTGAGAGTCCCCTTTCTACAAGGCACCCCCGTGGCAGAGTACCTAAAGGGTGATGGGAACCCACCAGCCGTTCCGCCAGAGGAAGATGGACACCCGCTCCCATGGAGGGAGTTACTGCCTTGGAAGCCCAAAGGCTCAGCTTGGCTGTCCGCCGAGGTCGCTCCGAGCGGGAGTCGACACCACAGCAAGGGGTCTGCCGAGATGGGGGTCCCGACACCTGCAGCTCATTGTGAAAACGCTCGTTTCATGCATGGCGGGCACATCCTTCATGAGCTGGCACATGCCCAGCTGCATGGTCACCAGTACGTGCTTGGGGTCCCTTTCCACACAGCTGGGCTCGTGCTCTTTCCAGGCGCGCACAGGACCTCTGCACCTCCAAGCAAGGAGACGGACGTGCACCCACCACCTCCAGGACCTGGCAGAGGGCGGAGGGGGGTTATTCCAGAAGCTGAACGGATGCTCCTGGTTGCTGTTAGGTGCCGTCAATGCCAACTCATAGTGACGCCAAGTACAACAGAAAGGCCTGGTCCTGTTCCATCCTCACGTTGTTAGGTGTGAGCCCTTTGCTGCAGCCACTGCCACGCCCACCTCCCCCAGGAGCCCTCCTTTTCCTGCTTCCAGGGTTCTACAACAGGATTGTTGGTTCTTTGGCCCAAACAAAAAAACTGCCATCAAGTTGATTCTGATTCACAGCAACCCCAGATAGGGTTTCTAAGGTTAAAGACTGCCTCATTCCCCACCTCCACCCCCCCACCCCAAGTGGCTGGTGGGCATGAATTATCATCCTATGGTTAGTATTCCAACGCTTACCCAGCAGCGCCAATAGGGGGCCGTCCATGGTACATTCAATATTCCTTGCCAACACTTGAAATGCAAATGTGCCGACTCTTTTCTGGTCTTCCTTCCCCAGTGCTCACAGGGGCGGATCCAATTATGTTCCCCCCACCCAGACTCAAAGAACTGTTTCTACTTTTCTGGAGTATAAGACCTTACTCACCAAAACCACCCCTGGAAGTGAAGGAAGATTCCACAGGTTTGCTGTGGGGTCTTGCGGTTTTTGCTGTTGGGGAAAAGCGATGGGAGAATGGAGAAGAGGCTGGAGGTGGAGGGTTACTGACTAGGGCCTGTGGTGTCGCATAAAGGAACCCACCACTCCCCCAAGTCAATGCGTGACAAGGAGCAGTAAAGCTGCCTGCAGGGAGCTGGCAGTCTAAGGGTGGTAACAGTGTCCCACGGATAACCACCACGAGTGTATAAGGATGGATCTATTAGTGGTCTCCTGAAAGCTCTCGCTTGGGATGACTCAGATTTCCCAGCATGTCTATGTGGGTCCACTTACACACAATGGCCCCTCACCAAGAAGGGCCTCCCATATTACTGAATGTTCTTGTTCTGCCCTTCACCCACGGATATACAATGCCCATCAACACTCTGAGCCTCTCAGGTTTCTGGAGAAGCTGCTATCCCCCAGCTGCCTGGCAGGGACCTGGTAACGGAATTTACCAATGCCACCACTTGGGACATATGTGCCCCCACATAATCATATCAAAATTCCGGTTACCTTAAAATAAAACCTCCCTCCGGCTCCCAAATTCAGCCTGCCTCATTACTATCAACAAGAACTAGAGCAGGAAATAATTTGGTCATGGAGGAGTTTAATGAGCCCCATCTGCTGGAGAGCCTGACCCCCTAAAACAGTGTGACCTCAGTAACACTCCTTTAGCGACATCAGAGATTAAAATGCTGCCAGAACCTCCTCAGATATTTAAATTCAGACCACAGCGGCAATCTTAACCATCCATGGCATTTAATTGTGGAAACGGTCTATGTATTACATAGGTAATCAACTTCCACCCCCACCCTTACCCCTCCGACGTGACGGGACGATGGCAAACACCAACAAAACCTAAACATATGAAATCGCTTCTCTAGTTTCACTAACGGCGAGGGCGAGGGGTGGGGGTGGGGCAAAAAAGACAACAGCACACATGAGAGGACGTCACTCTTGTCCGAGAGTCCGGCTTTTTGAGGCGCAATGTCTGTCCTTGTGCTCATCACGGGTTGCTAGTCTTTCCTGGGCGAGCAGGGAAAGGGCCCCTGCTTCTGCTTCCTTTTACTAAATGCCTTTCTCAAGCATTACACATTATAATTCCCCACTTGACACCTTCTTAGAAGCTTGATTGTTGGATGCATTTTCCATTTGCCAAAAATTCAACGTGGCTTTGCGTGGGCTGCCGAAGTGGCAGAAACAGCAGTGCTGATGCTCTGGTTTGGAGGGAAATATATATCTATATATACAGAGCGAGATGGCATTCACTCCTTGGAAGAACAAATGTCGGAGACGGAAATAGGATGTGCACAGAGTTAAGAAGGCTGACAGACACTACTGGGTTTTGAATTTTGTGGCTGTCAGCCACCGAGGGCTGCAGTGTAGGCCAGAATACCAATCTCCCAGGAGGAGGTCTGGTGAGAGCAGAGTGGGCCATTGGCAGGGACATATCGGAGGGTGTTTCTGGGACTGCTCCGAGAGAGAGAGAGAGAGAGAGAGAGAGAGAGAGA
>NW_022107432.1:30355059-30426690 GCF_000313985.2 Echinops telfairi | reverse complement strand
GAGAGAGAGAATGGTACATTTCCTCCTCCAACTCATCCAAGGCTCTGGGTTCCCTAGTTGACAGCTACATGTCAGTCTAGGTCACGTTCCCTGGCGGAGGGCTCCCCGGGGCCAGCTCAGACGACCCAAGGGGCAGGGGGCAGGTCTACCCAGATGGGTATGCCTTGATGATCTTCACGTCGTCCACGGGGCGGTCCTGAGAGTTTGTCTCCACCATCCCCACTCGATTCACCATTCCTATGCCCTGGCACACCCGGCCAAAAATGGTGTGCTTGCCGTCGAGCCACTGGGTGGGAGCCAGGGTCACAAAGAACTGGCTGCCATTGGTGTCTGGCCCCGCATTGGCCATGGCGAGGATTCCGGCCCCTGGCAGGA
The DNA here is from genome assembly GCF_000313985.2 of Echinops telfairi. Lineage (NCBI taxonomy): Eukaryota > Metazoa > Chordata > Mammalia > Afrosoricida > Tenrecidae > Echinops > Echinops telfairi. The sequence goes on along the minus strand of NW_022107432.1, from coordinate 30,426,315 downwards.
GAAAGGAAGAGAAGGGAGGAACATGAACGGTCCCTGCCATGCAAGCCGGGGGGTGGGGTGGGGGAGCGGGGCTACTACAGCTTCCCAGGGAATGAAAAGGAGTCACGACATGGCCCGGCCTCTGATACTATCCGCGCAGGCCTGGCCAGCACCCTTAGGATAGCCCGCTGCTATCACCACTCCCCTGACACTCTCATCTCCCCTGTCCTTGCTACTCCTGGCCCCTCACCCTGACCATCCCCACTAACCACCAGGGTTGGTCTCCTTATTCCCCTCCAGGATCCGGCAAGGTCTCGGGCTTCTCTGAGGAAGTGTCCGGTAGCCAGCAGTTCGTTAACGGGCACAGTCAACAAGTCTGACAACGACTCACTCAACACTTCAACTGGCTCAGGATCCTGAGAGAGGCAGTGCTTTCTCTAATCAGCCGGCGCTCTCTGTGGAGTCCCAGCTGGGCAGCTGCTGGCACCAGGCTACGCAGACAGACACTCCCCTGGACCAGGCCTCAAAGAACGTGCTTTTACAATCCAGCCCGGCTATGTACTTACCTGTGAATTTCAAGTCTGGATGAAGTTCATCTTCAAACTGCTTGCCGTAGATAGAGGCACCACCTCGACCTGTCCAGTTAGAAGATGAGAAATGAAGAGCCAGTCCCACCATTCTGCCTCACAACAAGCATGGCAGCCCAGGCCCCAAGGGGTTGCAGACACTGTTAGGGGAGAGGTGGTGAACATGCCTGGTGCCCTGTTAAGTGCCCTGGAACTGCGCTGCACAGCTAGCTCAGGAAACCTTGCCAGGACACACCTGAATTTCCCGCGGTATGGTGAACCAGCAAGATAGCTGGGAGGGGAAACTACAGGGCGAAGACTTGTTAGGAACTTAAAACTTCTTTTTATAGAAGAACAGCATATATGTTGTGTAGCTACTAAATCTCTTGCCCTTGGATGGCGTGCAGTCTGAAGCAGCATTGCCCCACTCAAAAGTGGCGGTGCTCTGTTCAAAGAAGACCACACCACTTTGTATCTCAGTCGCCTGCAGTGGTGCCAACAATCCAGTCTCCCTCCCGCATCAGGTCCTGAAAGGCCTCGTAAGGCCTCTTCTGAGTTCCCCGTTCTAAGGCCTGGCCAGTAAGATCCCTATTCCAGGGACTGTGCTGAACCTGCCAAATATTGTAAACTTTGAGTGTATTCCTGGTTTGCTCCACCGACCATGACGACACTGATTTAAAAGACAAGTAAACGCCCTAAGCCAGATGGACTGCCTATCAAGTTCAAAACATACATCAACTCAGACCGCAGGTTTACCTTGACTGTTAAGACATATGTATCACAGGTTAAATACGGGGGTGGAGTGGGGGGAGGGAGGCTTCAAAACGTTCACAGAGGTATGGAATTTAAAAAATGGAATTTTCCCAGGAACTATTTGAAACCCCTTTGTATGTACTATCCCATCACACACCTGGCAGCCCACATGCCTTGTAAACAAGAGGCACGAGAAGCACATGTTCCAGGTGGGAAGCTGTTGCATTTGCTGTTTCTAAAACCAAACATTCATTTCGAATACCTTCCTTGAGCATGAGGCTCTTTTAAAAATCTATATGGGATGAATTTGACAACAGCAACTGGATCAAAAAAATAACCCCAAACCCACTCGGGCATTGAATCTATGCCAACTCATAGTGACTCTACAGGGCCGGATGGAACCGTCTCTGTGAATTTCTAAGAGATTAACTCTTTACGGAATAGAAAGTCCCGCCTTTCTCCCTCTGAGCAACTGGTGGTTTCGATCTGTTGAACTGGCAGCTAGCAGCCCACTACACCACCTTAAAAGGTAGTAAGTGTATATTCACTGGGGGGAACAACTCAGAAAAGGAAGGAGAGTACTGCTGCCAGCATGCATTTGCTACGTCTCACTCCCGACCGTGATTACTACGCTGGATTATAGTCTGAAGTAGCTCTGGTGGCTTTGTGGGTAAGTGTTGGGCTGCTAACCTCAAGGTCAGTAGTTCAAACCCCCAGCGGAGGTAAGATGAGGCTGCCTGCTTCCGTAAAAGATTTGCAGTCTCAGAACCACTATGGAGCAGATCTACTCTCCTACAAGGTCCTACAAGATCACTTTGAGTGGATTAGGATATGACAACCATGGGACGGATGCGTGGTTGGCATTGTCCCACAGGTGGTGCACGACTGTCCATCAGTCTCTCCCTGGTGATACCCAGGCCAAAGCCACCTGGAACAAAGTGCCCATCGAATGGAGGTATTTGCTGATGCTGCCTGCCTGGCAGCCAGAGACCAGCCCAGGCACAGGGAGCTCACCCCCCTTCTCAGCCTGCTGCATCGCCAAGCCATGCAGCTGGAAGCACTGTGTCCACCCCCGGAGGGCCCCCAGCATTGCTAAGGTGTTTCCATGGTAAAAGCCCTCTGCTTTACCTTTTAAGATGCTCCACCACCAGGGAGCCTGTCACAGTTGATGTTCAAGGCCCCCGTTCTCAGGAAGAGAACACTGTTCTCATGCAAAGAGGAATGGGGGTGAATCTGAACAAACCAGGAAGCCTCCCACCTGGGCCGGGCTATCTGTGCTTCTGGAAAATTACTGAATTATACCCAACTCCGTAAAAAATGCATCCCCCAAATTCCAGCATGCCAGTATACGATCAAGTGGCAATTATGTAATCAGTGTTTCCTTTGACAGGGGACCCCTTCGGCAACCACTCTGAGTCAAGGTTCCTGCTTGACACTTCCTGGGGAGAGGGGGAAGAAAGGGGTCCTGGCAGTGTTGGGGCTGAAGCTGAGGAGACAGGGCGAGGGACTGAAAACAGAGGCCAAATTGAGGTCACGCTCTCTGTGTGAGCGTTCCACAGGGCTCTGCCCCCCTGGTGCAGACTCAGCCCTCCCAGTGTGAGCCCTTCAAGCTGAGGGCGTCCAGGCCGAAACCTCAAGGTCTCCCTCTGCCTTCCCGGAACCGAGAGCCATCACCAAGACATCATCTCACACACTCACACGACAAGGGAGTGGCTGATAAAGAACCACAGGGGAAGCTTCATGGGGAGACAGAGGAAGAGCATGGTGGTGTCCCCGCCCTCACGAGGCACAGTCTGGCCTCTATGGCCAAATTCAACTCAGTAGGATTTGCAGCAAAAGGCCAGCAAGACAATTCCCATCAAAACGTCCCTTTGGGCATACAGGCAGGGGCAATCAAAAACTGTAACGTCGTTAACTGTGACTGAATTCTGTTACTTGCAGCCCAAAGCATTGCTGATACAACCACTTTGCTGGGACAGACTGAGGAAAGACTGGGCGAGTGGGTGTGCTATTGGGTCACCAGGGCAAATGCCAGGCAGCGGATTCCTTCTCCCAGAGCAGTGGTTCTCAACCTTCCTCATGGGCCACCCTTTCACACAGTTCCTCCTGTGGTGGTGACTCCCCAACCAGAACATTATCTTTGTTGCTACTTCATCACTGCCGTTTTGCTACTGGTAGGATGGCCCTTTCACAGGGGTCACCCAATTCCGAACAGGAGCAAATATGAAAGGGTCACGGCATTAGGAAGGTTGAGAACCACTGCCCTAGATGGAGGAGACGGAGACACCGAGAGAATGCAAGCTGTAACACGGGGGCTATGTCCAGAAGCAGCGGCAGAACACTGCACAGTGGGCTTCCTGGGCCTAGAACCACTTGCCTGAGTGGGGCAGAGGCTAGGCAGGAGCAAGAAGCCCAAGGGCTGAGGGCCAGAGAGACCCGCCTGCCGGCATGTCTGAGAAGATGCCAACCTGACCCAAGTCGTGTGTCCTGGGTCGCTTCTGATGCTAAACTGTACTAAACACTGCTTCCCTCATAAATCTCCTAATCTTGACTTCTATCTGGCCATGAATTATCGAGCCCGGTAGAGAACCAGAGAGCGCAGTAGAAGAATGGTGCCAGAACAGATTTAAAATGAAAAGTTGCAGGGTAAAGGCGTGCCTGACCTCTGCTTCACTGGGCGGAATCAAGGTTGGGCTGCTGATTTTGATCTTCTTTCCCTGCTGAAGTTAGGAGGCCAGACACACTCGCCACACCATTATTACACCAAGCCTCAGTTTCTGCGTGTGCAAAATGGCAATAGCAGTTGTTTTTCTATCTCATAAGGTTGTTTAGAAAAGACAGAGAGCGAGAGAATGCATGGAAACCATAGCGTGCATATGGTAACACAAAACAAACACCTGGTGACGTCTGGGTGACCAGGGTGCTGCCGTTAGGTCCCATCAAGTCGGCAGACTCAGTGACCACACAGAACACAACCCTGTCTGGGCCTGCGCCATCTTCCCAGGCGCTGCTGTGTTTGAGCCCACTGCTGTGACCACCGTGTCGGTCCATCTCATGACGGGACAGCCTCCTTTTCACGGACCCTCTACTGGTTCCAGGACGTCTCTCCTGATAACATGTCCAAGTGCAGGAGAGAAGTGCGTCTGAGAAAGGACTCTGACCGTCCTTTCACCACTTCCTGCCACCCCACCTTACTTCAAATGCATCACGTCTTCTGTGGTGTGGTCTCCCGCACTCACTCACTTCCCAGCTGTCACATGCATGCGCTGTCCTCCGTGATCCGTCTGCTCCTTAACACTGTGAAGAGGCCTTTTGTGCCTTTGGAGGAGCCCTGGTGGCACAGTGGTTAGGCGCTGGGCGGCAACCAGCAAGGTCAGCACTTGGGCAATCACCAGCAACTCAGCAGGAGAAAGATGAGGTTTTCTACTCCCTTAAATATATATACAGTCTCAGAAACGCAAAGGGGCAGTTCTACCCTATCGGCTAACTGTGACTCAGTAGCGACTCAATGGCAGTGAGTTTGATTTTGCTTTCAGAGAAGTCCTGGCAGCATGGTGGTTACGCTGGTTGGGTTACTAACTGCAAGGCCGGCAGTTGGAAACCACCCCAGCAGCTCAGAGGGAGAAAAAGAAGGCTTTTTACTCCCGCCTGGGAAACCCACAGGGGCAGTTCTACGCTGCCAAGTGGGGTCGCCATGAGTCAGAATTGACTTGATGGCAGTGGGTTTTGTGCTGTTAGAGAGCCCTGGTGGGCTGCTTTGATGCTGATAAATAATTCACGTAGCCTGTTGTTATCGACTGAATCCTGTGTCACCCCACCCCCAAATACGTGCTGTAAATTCCTCCATGCTGGTGAAGGCCTGGTGACATAGTGACACCAGCACGGCCTCCAACTGGCCTCTGTACTTCTGCCGGTACCTTCCACCTTCCTCCAAGCCACCTCCGCACAGCAGCCAAGGGAATCCAAACACCAGCTGAGCACACCAGCTTCCGCCAGGCCCTCAGCAGGGCTTACAAGAAGCTCAATGATCAGCCGTGCTGACACCTAACTCTCCAGCATCATCTCCTGCCACCTGCCCCGGCCACACTGGCCTTTCTTGCTAAGCCCACTCTGCCCTCTGGCAGGCCGCTTTTGACCAACATCCCCCATCTGAGTGTTCTTGCCCTTGACTGTCTCAGGGCTCACCATTCCCTGAATTTATTCAGAGCTTGCTCAAATGCCACCTTATCAGAGAGGCCTTCCATAATCACACGACCCAAAATAGCATCTCCGTCATGCTCCATCTTGGTGGTTCTGTCCCTGCCTACCAGGCGCTGGGCAATGTCTGGTGACATTTTTGGTTTTCACAACTGGGGGTTCTCCTGGCATTTAGCAGATAAAGGTCAGCCAGGCTGGCAAACACTCTACAGTGTGCAGGGGTTGGGCAGAGAACATCTGGTTTACAAGGCTGCGACCTGCCTGCCAGCAGATAGGCAGGTCTGTCTTCTGTGGCACCTCTGCGTGAGTTGAAACCCCTAACCTTTTGGCTAGGAGTCGAGCAGGTAACCATTTGTACCCCCCCCACCCCCAGAGACTCCTTACGGTGAACTGGACAGCCCCTGCCCCGCAACACAGAACTGTCCAGGCCCAAACACTAATAGCGCTAAGGTTGAGAACGCTAGCTCTGTTCCCGTATGCTACTTGACTTTTCCCATTGAGTATCATGACCTGGCAGGACCGACTCCACTTATTCACGGCCTGTCTTGCCCACTAAAGCGAGAACTGCAGCACAGCTTTCTTCTTCACCAGAGTTGTGCAGATAGTTAAAGCACTTGGCTCTCACGCAAAGGTTGGCGGTTCAAGTCGACCTAGAGGCACCTCGGCGAAGGGCCTGGCAATCTACTTCTGAAAATTCAACCAGTGAAACCCCTTTGGGGCACATTTCTACTCGGAGACACAAGGGGCCACCCTGAGCCAGAACCGACTTGATAGCCACTCGTTGTCATTGTTTCCCCGGCTCTGGGGACAATGGCTGGACCACATGAGGAATGAGATTCATACTGCCTCAATGCAAAGTGAACAATAACCACAAATGCTCTTATTTTCGTTTCAAGCCTACACTGACCACTTATTTTGTTCCACCACCAGCTCAAGTATTCCACACCATGATCCCCTGAGGTGTGAGAGACACCACCCGTCCCACCTCCAGCTACAGCCCAAGCCAGGAAATACCACTTGTCAACAGCCAAACTTCACACCACGCCCAGCAGCCTCCAGGACCCAGGTGGCAGCTGGAAACCCACCTGGCAGCTCCCTGGGGAAAGGCCTGGCCACCGGCTCTCGGGGAGACGAGTCTGGGAAGCTCTGTGGGCCAGTGCACCTCTGTCATGTGGGGTCACAGGAGCTAGAAAAGGCCCAGTGGCACCCAACACCAAGACCAGAGCTGAATATCCCGGGCTGGTTCCACTGGCCCCACCCACAAGCAGATTTCCCACAGCTCTGTCACTGCCCCTTCAGTCCGCAATGCAGCGTGGAGAACCAACCGCACAGGGGCAGTGATCACATCTTCCGATGCACCTGTCTTGGGCATGGAGCTGTGGCTGGGTCATGTCCCAGGGCCTGCCCAGCGGACTAGACTCGCCACTTAGATTGGTGCGCTCCCCTCCGCCCCTCACCCCTGTATGCCTGTCACCCGTGCCCTTGCTCTCTGCTCATTCTTCTTCCTGCATGCAAAATGCCCCTCGCTCACCTCCAAGAGTTAAAGGTCTACATTTCCCTCAAGGGCCAGCTCAAAAATGAGCCTCCTTCCACTTGAATCCCACTCCTCTATACCTTTCCCCTTATGGATGATTTCAACCTAGCGTGTGTACAAAAGCCACACCATACCACACGTTTGCTCTTTGTTTTTCAACACAGGTTTCATAGAGCAAACATCGTATCTTTATGGCAGAACCAGAAGCTCCAAGCTTCTAATGCTAAAGTATTCTTCTCAGACCTCAGAGCCGCATAGGAACTGCAGCAGATCCGCACCAGATGAATGAAATTAACAATGAGCTTGCTGTTCAACGCTGGAGGATTTCAGGGGCCACCAGGAGAAGATAGAAATCCGGTGGGAGTGGTGCGCAGACTACTAATCAGCGTGCAAGGACTACTGCCATCACAGCAGCTGGAGGGCGCAGCGTGCCAGGTGCCGAGGAGGAGGAGGAGGAGGAGGAGAGGATGGCCAAGTCTTTCACGGGGAGAGGAACAGATCAAAGGCATTCAAGGTGCTAAGACAAGAGCTACTATAATAAAAAGGGAAGTTTAAAGTTAGAAGAATGGCTTCAAGAGGCGCAGCAAGTCCAAAGGCGTGTGGATTGCGAACAGATCTGGCGAGGACTACAGAGACTGACTGGGTCCAGCAGCCAGAGAATGGAAACGGCATATCCACTTACTGAAGAGCCCAGGGGGCCCGATGGCCCACTCGAGATATTCCGCAACCAACACTGCTCCCTGGGGTTTGAACCACTCTGACCCCTACTGAGAATGAGTATTTCTACCCCTACCTCAGGTACACCAGAGCCCTGGGGGCCTAGTCGTTACACCCTGGCCTGCTTACCAGCAAGGTTAGCAGTTCAAAACCCGCAGGAAGAAAGAGGAGGCTTTCTACTCCTGTAAAGAGTTCCGGTCTCAGAAACCCACAGGGGTCGCTCTACCCAGTCCCCTCAGGGTCGCTATGAGCCAGAATCGACTCGCTGGCAGGGAGTTTGGTGTTGTTTTTGCCTTAGAGGCACAGCAGGGCCCACCCCGATGATTTGCTCACAGAATCACCTAGGGATCTTGTTCAGCTAGATTCTAGCTCAGTCTATCTGGGGTAGAAGGCAAGATTCTTAGCGGGGGGGTGTCAAGCTGGACTTAGCTGGTAGGAAGCTCTGGTGTTACCCAATCAGCTAATTAACACATGAACGAGTAGCCCAGGAGAGCCTTACTCCTGCCGCTGGCCTCCACTACAGACCTGCAGCAGGCTGGATGTGATTATTTGGAAATCTCTGGAGCGATTCCATTTCATTAAAATTGCATCATGGAGATGTGACATTAGGAAGGATGGCGAACTGACGGTAGAACCATCGGGCAGCTCCGACACGAGCAACTCCAATTTGGGCCACTTCAAATCTGACACACCACTCCTGGGCTCCCTCAGTTTACTGGGGTTCTAACGTCGGGTTTCATAACGCGAGAGAGTGAGAAAGAGAGAGAGGAGAGAAGAGGAAGCCAGGAAAGGAGATTGAAATGCTGACAGGACCTTTTCAGAGGACAAAAAGTAGAGAGCAGCCTTCGACTCTGCCTCTCCCAACGGCTGAGGAAAGAACACACGCCCAAAATTAAAACGGAAAACGACAAAGATTCTGAAGAGTCAGCCAAGACTGCTGGTGCTGCCTGAGGCAGTCATCAGTGACAAGTGTGGCAGCAGCCGGAGAATTCTCTCAAATCCTCCCCAGTTTTGAGAAGCCAACGGAGGCGGGGAGGCAGGGTGAGTGTAATGTAAGGGCCAGGAGGTCCTTACATCCCCAGGTGTATGGGCGTGACAGGGCAGGCGACCTGACCACACACACCTCAGACTTCTGAGGCCCTGGGACAAACTGAAGGAACTACTCAGATTCTAGTTTGGTGGCAAAGGGACCGTTCTAGGAGGTGCAGGAAGCCTGGACACAGGTCTTTCAAGAGTCCTGCGACAGGACAGAGGCTGGAGCCCACTGTGAAGGTGCAGAGCCCTCGCCCTTGCCTCCACACACCCAGTACCCAGCCTGGGGGTGGGCATGACAGTGGTCTCAGATAAGGAAGGCAGCGTCAGAGAACAGCCCCCACCCCCACCCCACCCAGGTCTACTGTGTGTGAGCCAGTCAAGGGGCTGGCTCTCAGCCCAGATCAGATGTATGCAGACAAGCCCCAACAGGAGTAAAACCACCCTGGCCACTTCAGGGATTTAGTCTGGGAGAAAGACGGCCAAAAACTGGCTTCTCCGCGGCTGTCTCAAGCTTCCGATGAGCTCTACAGAAACAAGCATCCAATTTAACGAGAGCTCAAAGGCAAGAAATAAACCAAAGGGTGAAGAGACTGCAGCTAAGGAGCCCATCTGAGAGCTGAATGTTACCAAGGGAGAGCTAATAAGGAAATGAGAGTGGCCAGAGGCAGAACAGACATGACTGAGGACGAAATCAAGGCCAGTAAAGGTCTGGGAGCGTTTCCGTAGGTGCTGGGGGAAACAGGAAAGGGTCACCTCACCCAATCAAAGGGAGTATGATAAGACATGGGAGGCAGAGGCGACGAAACAAAGAATAACTGCTTTCCCGAAACAGATAACCCACCAAGACTAACAGAGGAAATACTCAGAAATAGAATGCAAAGAAATGTCCCTGGAGTAAATCTGGCCTTGCCTTTTCTCCAAAGCCATGTTCAAAACCACAGGGATCTGAAAGGATCTAAATAGATCCCTGAACGAGAAGGCCGAGCCATGTTGTCAAGCATTAAGGTAACAGGCAGAAACTTTCCGTGTGAGCTCAGAAATACCACCCTCCACACCACAAGAAACTGCTCTCTAGAACTTTCGATCACAAAAGTCTAGCGGTGATCACTGCGCGCAGTGAAATGGGGACAGAAAGAGGAGCGCACAATGAAAAGGGCACATGGGGGAGGGGAAAAAGAGGAGCTGATACCAAAGGCTCAAGTAGAAAGAAAATGTTTTGGAAATGCTGATGGCAACAGATGAACTAGTGTGCTTGATACAACTGAATGACGGATTGTCATAAGATTTGTAAGGAGACGAGCCGGTCAGGGGGCAGTGTAGCAATGATGAAACATACAACTTTCCTCTAGTTCTTAAATGCTTCCTCCCCGCTAATATCATGATCCCAATTCTACCTTACAAATCCAGCAGGACCGGAGGATGTACACTGCTATAGATAGGAACTGGAAACACAGGGAATCCAGGACAGATGAAACTTCCAGGTCCAGTGGTGAGAGGGGTGATACGGTGAGGGTGGAGGGAAGGTGGGGTAGAAAGGGGGAACCGATTACAAGGATCTACATATAACCTCCTCTCTGGAGGTCGGTCAACAGAAAAGTGGGTGAAGGGAGATGTTGGACAGTGTAAGACATGACAAAATAATAATAACTTGTAAATTATCAAGGGTTCGTGAGGGAGGGGGTACTGGGAGGGAGGGGAAAAATGAGGAGCTGACGCCAGGGGCTCAAGTGGAGAGCAGATGTTTTGAGAGATGACAGCAACAAATGTACAAATGTGCTTGACACAATGGATATATGTACGGATGGGGTTAAGCGCGGTACGAGCCCCCAATAAAATGATTAAAATAAAAATGGACAAAGAAAAAGATTTGTAAGAGTTCCCCCAATAAAATGATTAATAAAAAAAATAAAGGTTGGTGTAAGACATGAAAAAAATAATTTACAAATTATCAAGGGAACGTGAGGGAAGGAGGGGAAATGAGCTGATATCAAGGGCTCAAGAAGAAATAAAATGTTTTGAAAATGATGATGGAAACATGAACAAATGTGCTGGACACAATGGATGGATGGATTGTGATAAGAGCTGTAAGAGCCCTGAGTTAGTTAATTGTGCCAGCCTGGCCAATAATCACATGTGGTGCTGGTTGAAAGGCGGAGGGATAAATGGGTGGTGAGCCTCGGCCTTTCTAGTTCTCGGGTCTCTTGCTTTGTGATGGTCGCACCAGGATGCAGCTGCCTTAGCAGCTCCCTGCTTCAGCTTGCAAGATTGACGTCCTACAAGACATCCCCAAGGAGAAGCCACATGGACCTATCCCGATGCAGCCCTGGGTGCTGGAGCAGCCGTGTGGAGACCCCTGCTAGTGCTGAGATGCTTATTCGTTCACGGACTCAGCTTTCCTCCTGCAGTTGGCATCATTGCCTCTGTTTTGTGAGGTGGAGGACTTTGTGGACTGGTGTTGGGTTAATGGGTTAATGTTGGACTTGTGGGCTTGGGCAGCATTGGGTTGGGATGTTTTCGTGATGCACATTTTCTTTGCATAAAACTCTCTCTTATACATGCGTTGCTGTGGATTTGTTTCTCCAAAGTACCCAGACTAATACAAGCCCCCAATAAGATGTTTAAAAAAGAAAAGGACATGTGGTCAACTTTGACCAAGAGACAAGACAATGAATGAGCAGGCACTGGGAGCCAGAGGCAGAACGGACAGAAACTGAAGTAAGAATCCCCTCACGTCTCACAGCAGGAAGTCAGCTTTTCTAGTAAGTAGATGCAAAATTACATAGAACTTTTAACTCGAAGGAAAAAAACCACAGTACCCATAGCATAGTCCATTCTTTCTGAAAATTATACTTCTACTAGCTCTTTTTCCCTCAATCTTGAATTCAGATACAGGATCTGAATAGAGCTGTCCAGGATGATGGCTTCCCAGAGTTAATATAAGCGGAAGGTTACCATTCATGGAAAGAAAAGACAGAGAAGGGGCCCTGCAAGCCAGCGTCACTAGCATACCCATCCAAACGCCCACATTCCTAGCTCCATCCAGGCCTCTCCTGAACTCCACACTCCAGCTCTTTAGGCAGCATCTCTACTTGAGGATTGGCCCAAACCAAAGCCCATTGCCACGGAGCCAAGTCCGACTCTCAGTGACCCCACAGGACGGGGTAGTTTCTGAGAATGTCAACCTGCACAGGAGCAGACAGCCTCACTTTTCTCCCAAGGAGCAGGTGGTGGGCTCGAACCCACCGCTCACCCATGCCACCAGGGCTCCTTGAAGAGCTAGGAAGTATTTAGAATTTAACATGGCCCCAAGCAAAGTTTTGATCTTTTCTTCCACATCTGTTCCGCCCCCCAGCCTTCCCCATTTCTGTAAATGCAGGTCAGAACCTTGAAGCCATTCCCGGCCAGCTTTCTCGCACATCCCACAGCCAATCTGTCAGCAAAGCCATAGCTCCACCGTCGTACCACCTGCTCTATCAGCCTGGTCCATGCGCTTATTTGAGATGGGTGGCTGCAGCAGGGCCCTAACAGGGCCCTAATACTATTTTCTAAGCAGCTAGCTCCCACGGCCATCTTTTTAAAGCATAGGTCAGACCACATCTTGGCAAAAACCCTTCAAGAGTTGTCACCACCAGCAGAAGAAAACTTTTTTTTTTTTGTACCTCCCTGCTGACATTACTGGGCACGTACTGGCTCTGGACCATTAGGTTGGGGTTCAAATCCACCAGCTGCTCCTCAGGAGAAAGACGAGGCTGTCTGCCCCTGTAAAGTTACAGCCTCAGAAACATTTAGGGTCGCTACGAGTCAGAATCCACTCAATGGCAGTGAGTTTCTGCCAGAGCCCTGGGGACGCAATGGTTCAATGTCAGCTGGGAGAATGGCGGCGGTCTGCTTCTGTAGATCTACAGCTCTGGAAACCCCACGGACCCACCCTCTCTTAGCGAGTCAGTCTGAGTCGACTCCAGAGCAGTAGGCTTCGTTTTTGTTTTTATGCAGGCTCCTTCCACCTCCACCCTCAATACTTGAGTCCCAAGCTTCATGCCCTCACTTCATTCAATTCTCGGGCCCAAATAACCTCTTCTCAGGAAGGACTTCCCTGGCCACCCACTGCCACTGAGTGTATTCCGGCTCAGAGGGAACCTATGCAGGACAGAACAGAACTGCTTCACAGTGTTTCCATGACTGTAAATCTTTATAACCTCATCTTTCTCTCTTGGAGCGGCTTGTGGATTTGAACTGCTGACCTTGTGGTTCGCAGCCTAATCTTCATCCACAGCACCAAGACGCCTTCTTCCCTGGCCAATCCATAAAAAACGAATCCCACACTTACCTTGCGTTACAGAAGAGTTTTTCCTTTTGCTCACAGGTAGATCCTTAGAGCTTAGGATGGTATTTCACACAAAGCAGGGGCTCAATATTTGCTTAGTAAAGGCAATCAGTAGAAACACTCAGTATTTTTCCCCCCAGCCCCCCCCAATATTGAAAACTGTGCTCTTTCTTTACTTCTGATCGACCAGGGTACTCTATAAAAAAATCTCCAAACTCACTGACATCGAGTCCATGCCGACTCATAGCCATCGGATAGGGCAGGGTAGAACTGCCCTGTGAGTGTCCGAGACTGTAACTCTTCATGGAAATAGGAAGCCTTGTCTTTCTCCCAAGCAGCAGCTGGTGGCTTCAAACGGCTGACCTTGTGGTTGTTACCCTGTAACCACTATACCACCAGGGCTTTCTCGGTAGGCTACTCTGTAGAAGACTACAATGCAGGCAAATATGATCCCTTCGTGAACCATACACAGAAGTTGGTAGAAACTCTGTAAAGGTCAGAGTTGGAAGACGGCTGGTGGGCAACCCCATGTGTTTGGGGAGGAGCTTCTGAGTGGTGCACAGTTACCGTGCTCGGCTGCTACTGAAGGAGTTGGAGAGCCAACTCCACCCAGCGCTGCCTTTTCAATCAGCCACCCAAGCTCTATGCAGCACAGTTCCACTCGGACACAGAGGGGTCGCCAGGAGTTGGCACTGACGTGAGGCAAGTAGAGCTGGTGTTCGAGGACGGATCTGTGCGAGAAGGGCAGGGGTAGTAACCAACTCAGGGCCCGACATGCCGCAAAGAGCGCTCTGGCTGCTTTACCCACCAGCGTGGGCAGTGACTGGTACCGGAAGCTAATGCCAGCTTAACTGTACCTGTCCCCGTGGGGTCACCTCCCTGGATCATGAAGTCTTTGATGATCCTGTGGAATTTGGTGCCATTGTAGTAACCTCGGCGAGCCAACTCAGCAAAATTCTTACAGGTCTTGGGTGCGTGCTTCCAGTATAGCTCCAGCACGAGGACCCCCATGCTGCAGGGAGAGAAGAGCACGGGCGAGTCAAGAACGGAGCCATGAGCCTCGATTCCGACTCAGAGCAACCCTACAGGGTAGGGCAGAACTGCCCCTGCGGGTTTCGGAGATGGAGACGTTTACAGCAGCAGAAACCATCATCTCTCTCCCACAGAGCGAGGTGGTGGTGTCCAACTGCAGCGGGCCAGTGCGTAACTCACTAGGCCACCAGGACTCCTCTGTGAAGTCCCCGCAGAAAAGACTGGCACAGGACACGCCACTCTCAAGCTCGCAGATCTGGAAATGGTGACAACCGTGGGATTTCACGGAGAGCAAGTTGCTGCAATGGAGAGGATCAGACATCACCTTTTGAGTACAACAGAGAGAGATTTCTGGTACTTCCAGCGAACAAAATAACCACAGGAAGACACCTCAAAATCCTAGTACCTGACACGTGGAAGTATTATCCTGGGTTATCTGGAACCAATATAACCAACTGTAAAATTTGAGAAAACAAAACACTTACAGATTAAAAAAACGAGGACATTAAAATAGCATGAATTTCTGGGTGGGGATGTGAACTGCATACACAAGAGACAAGGATGAGAAGAAACATTTTTAATGAATTCCTTTAATTTTTTAAAAAACATTTTGAACCATAACAAAAGACTACCAATTAAATTGTTTTTTTTAATGTAGGAGATTAAAGGTACCATTTGTGTGGGTTTGGGAAGGAGTGCAAAAACGGATAAAAACTTTTGCACGTACCCAATGTAATGAGAGCTTTTTGCCTCTAAAAGGAGCCCTACTGGTTTAGTGGTTACAAGTAAGGCGGCTATCTGAAAGGTTAGCAGTTTGAAACCACCTCAGGAGAAAGATGAGGCTTTCTACTCAATTTTAACAGTTACAATGTTGGAAATTCAGGGGGTCAGTTCTACCCTGTTCTATCTGGTGGCCGAGTCAGCATTGACTCAATGGCAGTGGGTTTGGATTTTCGGTTTTAGTGCTGCTGAGGACACAGAGCTAAGAAACTAGGACAGATGTGTTCTCCACACCATCACTTTTTAAGTGTTAAGAATGTGAGAACTCTGAAAAAAAAAAAAAAAAAAGAATGTGAGAACTCTGTATGATGCCCACCTCCCCAACACAATCGCTAAAGACAAAATGGGTGCATTGGGGTGAGGAAAGCCCGACTATCAAGTGCTATAGCATCCGAGGTCTTAAAGATTTGGAGTTAAACAAGCGGCCATCTAGCAGGGAAGCAACAAAGCCCACACAGAACCACACCAGCCCGTGTGATCATGAGGTGTCGGCAGAAGAGGTATCACAACTTCAAAAAACAAGCATCCAAATTGATATGAAGGGGACTGGATGTAGTGGAGACCCAAAGTCCACCAGCAAGACAATTAGTCCCTTTCAGTAGGGCCTCATGGAACAGAGGATAAATCCAGGGTATAGTGTGGCACTGATGAACCACATAACTATCCTCTACTTCACTAAGATTCCCTCCCCGTACTATTATGGCCCATACGTGATATACTCATTGATCATGTTAGACTTGCGTGTGCTCATTTGTACATTTGAGATCGTCCAAGTACATGGTAGTCAAAATAGATGACCCTTCAGAGACACTGACCAGAGTAATGGTTCCTGGAGGGTACGGGAAAGGGGGGGGGGCGGAGTTGAAAGCATAGCAGTGAAGATTGTATAGCCCCACCCGATGGGATTGAACAACAGAACTGTATGGGAAGGAAAGGGATATATTGGAATAAGCAAGATATGTCAATAAAAATACTATTCAAAGAAAAAAAAGGATGATGCAAATGTTCTAAAAGTGATTGGGGTGATGAATATACTCTCATATACTTCAACAATGAATTTTATGATGTATAAATCATGTCAATAAAACTTTTTAAAAAAATGCAAGAACAGAGTCTATCATCCTAGTGCCTGGACACCAGGCATCGAGCACAGTGCCTTGTACACTGTAAGTACTCTGTGTGTGAACTGTGCTTTCTAACAGCCTTTCTGCCGGCAACCCACTCCACACTTTCATGGATTCATGGTCATTTTGTGCCTGGCACTGAGGGTGCTTCATTATATAGATGCTTTTACCCTGAGGGAATTTATATTCTGGTAGATAGTTCTGAAGTGCAGGGAATAGCCTCATGGAAGAACTATCAAGAAGTCTTACAGAATTGTGAAATGTGTACACTTTTTGACTCAGTGATGTCACTTTCCAAGTATCTACCCTGTGGACACTACTCTAAGAGCCTAAGGATACAATGTGTATTTTAAGCAATTTAAATGTTCTACCAATAAGAAATTAGTACAAAATGAACTACTACTGTTTCCCTGAAAGTAAGACATCCCCCGAAAATAAGACCTATTTACAGTTTTGTCTCTGGCTGAAATATAAGGCATCCCCCCGAAAATAAGGGTTTGGATTGTTATGATGATGTTCCATATGATGACATGACTGTCATTGAATACATGAGTAAATGTACCATAGATTGTTGTACATGGAAATAATGGTAGTAACAAGAAATTCTTGATACTGTAGGATTCACAGTTTGTCTGGTTATGCTGGTTTGTGATGACAACTACTACCGTACCGTATACAGGTAATAAATTTCCTTTTTTGTTGTTCAACAATAAATGTGTACCGTATTCTTCTTCATGGAAAAATAAGATATCCCCTGAAAATAAGACCTAGTGCATCTTTGGGAGTAAAAATTAATATAAGACACTGTCTTATTTTCAGGTAAGCAGGGTAGAACTATGGTGGGTTACATATACAAAGCTCATAGAAGAAATAGAATTTAAAGATAATGGTTTGTCCATGAACTTTTTGAAGCCCGCTCACTCTGCTAGGTGAAAGCAAAGCAAAAAACAGCAAGACTGTACGTCCCTATTTTTGTTAAAAAATAAATAAAAAGGAAACATCAAACAGATGTGATATATATATTGAAAACAAGCTCATAGATCCTTCATCAAACTATTAATAGTGTTTACAGGGAGAAACTGGCTTTCCGTTCTTCCTCCATACACTGGAATTATTTGTCTGGATTAAATTCAGGTTGGGACCTGAAGCAGGACATGTTTGCCATATCAGTTGGGGAGGATGGCCAGGGAGCAAGAGCAGCATGGGCAGAGGAACTCCTGGTCACAAACTGAAAAAACGAGCCCACAGTTGGGCCCTAACTGCAGATGTAGGACTGTATAGGTGATGTCTTCAGAGGCAAGAACGCCCAAAGAAATCACCTTGTAAGTCAGCTCTACCGTAGCAGCACGAAATCACTGAAGGTTTTTGAGGAGCATCTCATGTCCTAATCTGTAAGATCGTTTGAGCACTTCCCAGAGACCCGACAGAAAGATGGGAGCTAAAGGATCGAATGGCAGACAAACCAGGCTCCAAACGAAGTCCCCCACATATTTACTAGCTGTGTGGCTTTGGTGAAGCCATTTAATGCGAACATTTCAGTATTTCCCTTGCTCAAACGGGAAGGAAGTGGACTAACAACTCCACGATTTGAGTTGCCTGGATTTAACTAAACGCCATGGCATATATTGAGGGCACGGCACGAGTAGTGGGTGCTTCATGATATTTATTCTACATCGCTCTCAGAGGGGGAGAAATCTGTGTTCTCACAGTAATTTGTTTAATTACATATCTGTCTCCTCTATACCGCGAGCTGTGTGTTTCCACCTCCTTAGGCTCCCATCCCGGATCGTACACGCTTGCCCCGTGGACTCAACGCACGCTAGTGGAATGAATGAATGAATGAACGAACGGAGCGGTTGGCGGGCCGCGGTCGCTGAGGTGTCAGCGGGGGTCGGTGCGAAGCTCGGATGAGGGGGTGGCGGCCCCCACTACGTGCTCAGGCCGCCCCAAGCCGGCCGCTCTACGCTCTTCCACGTGGAGCCCGGGCTCCGGCGGGAGCGCGGGAAGCGAGTCTCTTGGCGATGCGCGGGCTCCGCCCGCCTCTGCCAGCCCCCGGGCCCGACACCCCTCACCTGGTCTCCAAATACACGTTGGGCGGCTGCCAGGAGTCTGGGGGGATCGCCGCCATAACGAAATCGGCGGGATCTCCCGCTGGCAATAGCTACTTCCGGCGTCGATTCACCGGAGACCGGCGGCAGCGGGCCCACTTCCGGTCCCGGCGTTCCACCCCTTCGACCCCAGGATTTGAGGGAAGAGGAGCAGTGAAGGACTCCTCTTCCTCGGGTCAGGAGGCCGGAGCGGGAAGTCGGAAGAAGCCGGGACTTCTTCTGAGCTGGAAGTCGGAAGAAGGCGGGACGCCGCGGGGAGTGAAGAAAGCTCCCGCGCCATCAGAACAGGCTTCCGGGAGGCGGGCCCAGGCCGCTCTCCGAAGATCTGATTGGTTTGTTCGCGCACGGGGGCGGGAACGCTAGCACGCCTACACTCTGATTGGAGCAGTGTCTTCACCTTCAACCCCCAAGACCATCCTAGACCTGCGATTGGGCGGGAACCCGAAAGGGAGGAGAAGGTTGAAAAGGATGGGAGCAGAGAAACCGGTGACGCGTTGAGCTGCAGTCAGGTCTGCAGTTCGCTCCCTGCCGTCTCTCCCCGGGAGAAAGACGAGGCTCTCTGTTCCCTTAAAGATGTATGGTCTCTGAAACCCCCTGGGACGGGTTTGCTCTGTCATGCAGGGTCGCTATGAGTCGGAATCCACTTGATGGCAGCAAGTTTGTTGATGTTGAGCTTTTCTAAGGATCTCTATGGTTTACATAGTTACATACTAATTTTTAAAAAATCATTTTATTGGGGGCTCGTACAACTCTTATCACAGTCCATACATAAAGCGCATTTGTACATTCGTTGACATCATTCTCAAAACATTTACTCTCCATTTAAGCCCTTGGCATCAGCTCCTCATTTTACTGCAAGCAATCCTGTAAACAGTACTTTCCCACTTTTCAGATTTGAAAACTCGACAGTTTAATGACTTGCTTCTTTACCGTGCATCATACGGCAAATCTGAGCCTCCCTGATTCCAAAGGCAAAGAGGAAGAGGAGCTGAAAGGGGTAAATAAACAAACAAAGCTGCCAAACTGCCATTGAGTCCAGGACGACTCACAGCGACCCTATAAAACAGGATAGAACTGCCCTGTGGGTTTCTAACGCTATGGAAGTACAAAACCCTTTCTTTCCCTTGATGAGTGACTGGTGGATTCGAACTGCTGACCATGGGCTAGAAGCCTAACTGGTAACCACTACCCACCAGAGTTCCTCTCAAAAAACTCGCTCCCAATGCTGAGTCATACTGACCCCCTGTGGGTGTCTGAAGCTGTAATTGTTTACAGGAGTAGAAAGCCCAGTCTTGCTGACTCGCAACTCCTGGTGGTTTTGTATTGATGACCGTGCGGATCGCAGCCCAACACGTTACCTTGACACCACCAGGGCTCCACAGCAGGGCTCCTAGGAATGAGTTGACCAAGGAGGTGAATGAGAAATACAGAAAGAGACTATAGAATGCAAGAGCAAGGGTTGAAGTGACTGATCAGCAGAGATGGTGTCCCATGGCTGTTAGAAGGGTTAACTCAGAAGAAACAAAATAGTGTGTGCAGATTTGAAAGGACAAGAAAGAAATGGGAGTAAGCAAACCTCTGTAGTAAATAGTATATGTTAGACTGTGGGGAGAAGTCAGATCCTTGCTGCCAGACTGCTGTCTCATCCCTCCACAGGGGTGGGCCTGCTCCCTGCCTCTGGGGACAATGGACAGACTCCTGTAGGAGGGGTTTGCACCCTACTGATAATGTTCATATGGAGACCCAGAGACCACCCCCTAGACCACCCTCTCATTGCTGTGTAACCTATGGTGCAGCCCCTTCCTGTGACGCATGTCTTTACCTGTAATTAGTGGGCTGGATTGCCCCCAAAAGGTATATAGGTGTGAGTCAGCAGGACTTCCCTCTCTGACTCTGAGCTCCTTGCTCCTCACTCCCTGGTTACTCCCCTCTCCCCTGTTTCCCTTACCCTCCTTCCCTTCCCCCTCTCTCCACGTGGACCACCAAGCTGGGCTGAGGTGAGCAATGTTACTATGTAACATGCCTGACTGTATTATTGTATTATCTCTCATGCTCTCGATGACTTTAATATAATGCTTATATATCACAACTGTACAATTGTGCATTACTGAACCCAGAAGTAGTCTTACTGAACCAGTGAGTTCAAGTACCGGGTGGGGCTGGCACCTCACCCCCCAGAGACAATTTTATTTAATACTACATTAGACTCAAATCAAACTCAATGCCTTTGAGTCAAATCTGACTCATAGCGACCATGTAGGATATAATAGAATGGCCTCTGTGGGTTTCCAAGACTGTAATTATTTCTGAGAGTAGAACACTTCCTTTTCCTGTGGAGTGGCTGATGGTTTTGAACTGCTGACCTTGTAGTTAACAAGCAGACCAGTGCATAACCACTGCACCACCAAGGCTCCTGTGTAGGTAGTTGCTGTCAAGTAGGTTCCAACTCACAATGGCCCATAAGAACAACAGAAGGAAACATACCCAGACCTGTGCCATCCTCACAATTGCTTTCTTTGAGGCCGTCATTGCAGTCACTGGGCCAATCCATCTAGACAAGGGACTTCCCTTTTTTGCTGCCCCGCCCCCCACCCCCTCTACTTTACCAAGCATGATAATCCTTCTTCAGTCACTGGTCTCTCCTGATAACACATTCGAAGTACGTAAGATGAAGTCCCGCTATCCTTCTGCCAAGGAGCATTTTGGCTGCATTTATTTATTTACTTGTTTAAAAACTTTTATTCGGGGCTCTTACTGTTCTTATCACAATCCATACATTCATCCATTGTGTCAAGCGCATTTGTACATAGGTTGCCATCATCATTCTCAAAGCGTTTTCTTTCTACTTGAGCCCTTGATATCAGCTCCTCGTTTTTCCCTCCCTCCCCCACTATCCCTCCCTCCCTTCCTCATGAACCCTTGATAATTTATTATTTTTTTCCTCAATAATTTATAAATTATTATTTTCATATCACATTGTCCATTGTCTCCTTTCACCCACTTTTCTGTTGTTCATCCCCCCGGGAGAGGGTTATATGTTGATCCTTGTGATAGGTTCCCCCTTTCTCACCCCACCTTACCCTTACCCTCCTGGTATCTCGATTCTTATTATTGGTCGTGAAGGGTTATCTGTCCTGGATTCCCTGTGTTGCTGGCTCTTACCTGTAGCAGTGTACATGTTCTGGTCTAGTCAGATTTGTAAGGTAGAATTGAGGTCATGATAGTGGGGGGGCGGGGGGAAAGCATTAAAGAGCTAAAAGAAAGTTGTATGTTTCATCGGTGCTATACTGCACCCTGACTGGCTGGTCTTGTCATTGTGACCCTTCTGTAAGGAGATGTCCAATTGTCTACAGATGGGCTTTGGGTCTCCACTCTGCACTCTCCCTCATTCACATTGATACGATTTTTTTGTTCTAGGTCTTTGATGCCTGGTCCTGATCCCATCAACACCTCATGATCACATAGGCTGGTGTGCTTCTTTCATGTGAGGTTTGTTGCTTCTCAGCTAGATGGCCACTTGTTTATCTTCAATCCTTTAAGACCCCAGACACTATATCCTTTGATAGCCGGGCACCATCAGCTTTCTTCATCACATTTACTTATGCACCTATTTTGTCTTCAGCAATCATGTTGGGAAGGTGAGCATCACAGAATGCCGGGTTATTAGAACAAAGTGTTCTTGCATTGAGGGAGCACTTGAATAGAGGCCCAATGTCTGTCTGCTACCTTAACAAATAGATTTTTCTTCAATCTTTTCATACCCAATATTCCAACTTTCACATGCACATGAGCTGATTGAAAATACTACGGCTTCATTCAAGTGCACTTTAGTTCTCACAATAAAATCCTTGCCCTTCAGGACTTTAAAGATACCTTGTGCAGTAGATGGGCCCAATGCAATGTGTATCAGAGTAGAACCAGGCTCCACAGGGTTTTCAAGTTTTTTGGAAGTAGATCACCAGACTTTTCTTCTAAGGCAATTCTGGTAGACTTGAACCTCCATCCTTGCAGTTAACAGCCAAGCACGTTAGCCATTTACAACACCTACAGAGGCTCGCATGACTAAATAAAGGCTAGATGAGTGCTTAGTACATGCTAGGCATTGTGCTAAAACACTATTGTCTATTTTCACACTTGATCTTCACAACCCTGTGACGTAGATAATACCTTTTTACTTTGCAGAAAGTCTTGCCGGGATCAGTAAATCTGTCCCAAATACAACCACCAAACCTACTGTCATTGAGACAACCTTGACCCATGTTGTTATTAGGTGCCTCTTTTTCACGTCCCCTATCTTATGAAGTATAATGTCCTTCTCCAAGGACTGGTCTCTCCTGACAACATGTCCGAAGTACATGAGACTAAATCTCACCATCCTGCTTCTAAGGAACATCCTGCCTGGACTTCTCCCAGCAGAGATCTCTTGATTCTTTTGGGAGTCCATGGTACTTTCCATATTCTTTGCCAACATCGTAATTCAAACACATAGATTCTTCTTTAGTCTTCCTTATTCAGTGTCCAACTTTCACAAGCATATGATTTGGTTGAAATTACCGTGGTCTGGGTCAGGCTCACCTTAGTCATCAAACTAACATCCTTGCTTTTCAACACTTGAAAGAGGTCTCATGCAGAAGATTTACCAAATGCAATGTGTCCTTTGGTTGGCTAAGTCTGAGTCATAGTGACCCTCTGTGGCAGTTACATAATCTACTGCAACCTGAGGAAGGGGTGGAGTCTAGCCTGTCAATCAGGTCACAACTTGATGACCTTATTTGGAGGCTCTAAGGCAGGGGTCCTCAAACTTTTTAAATGGGGCCAGTTCACTGTCCCTCAGATCCATTGGAGGGCCGGACTATAGTTTGAAAAAAAACTATGAACAAATTCCTATGCACACTGCACATATCTTATTTTGAAGTAAAAAACAAACGGGACAAAAACACCCAGCAACCTGGATAAATATCCTCGGTGGGCCACATGTGGCCCGTGGGCCGTAGTTTGAGAACCCCTGCTCTAAGGAGATAAATAGCTCACTGAAGGCCAGAAACAGTCTCCCTGCAAGACATTCCTGTTGACAAACCACAAGGAGCTATGCTGATGGAGCCACAGCCCTGGAGCTGGAGGAACCATGGAGACCCACGCCAGCACTGAGATGCTTTCACCGCCACTGGATCCACAAGACTTTCTACCCACTGGCCTGTGATCTTCCTGTATTCAGTGTCATTGCATGTGTTGTGTAAGTCTGAAGAGGAATTTACAGACTGGTATTGGACATATGGGCTGATATCGGACTAATGGACTTGATCTGGACTGGGCTGGGATGTTTTCTTAATATCCAATTATTCTTTAATATAAAACTCTTTCTTATACACACATGCGTGTCTATGAATGTGTTTCTCTAGTCCACCCGGACTAACACGCTAGGGTTTCTGAGACTGTCAATCTTCACAAGAGCAGACAGCCTCATCTTTATCCCAAGAAGCAGCTGATGGGTAGCAGGTCATCGTCTACCTGGCTCTCCTGGCATTCCTTGAAAGCACCACAGCAAGCCTAATTGCCTAAACTCTAAAGATCAAGCTCATCAGCTCCTTGGGAAAGACCTGAGCCTCATCTTCTCACCCTCCTCCTAGAGGACCAAGCACAGGTGCTTGGATTTCACTGAATGAGCGTGAACAGGAAAGGACATTTTAAACTGCTGAGCACCGGGCTAGTGTACGGTCGGATTAATTTCCCACACCTGCTGCCAGCTCGCATTCATGCCTCTTCATGACCATTGAGCTGGAGGGTCAATTCCTAATTATTGGGCCATTCCGCAGTTCTATGAGTTGCCTCAGTTCTACTCGGCCCTATAGCGTCATTATGAGTCAGACATGAGGTGAGTTGGGGTTTTTTTCTGTGTATTTCTTGTTACTGCTCATTTCCCCCCCTTTGTATCTGTTTTGGATTCTATGCAGCTCTTTCCTATACAAGTATAAAGTATAAGTCAGAAAATATTGCTACTAGGGTTTTAGTTATACATACAGCTATCTAGTTAATTCTGACTCTTGGTGACCAGACAAAATGTGTTTAAACATAGCTCTTGTAATAAGTGGTTGGCTGCAGACAAGTTCTATCAGTAACTCTCTTGACTTAGTCTCAGTAGGGTACCTTAAAGGAGGAGGAGGAAGAAGAGGAAATCCAATCAAAACAGTGGCTTCCTAAGGGCTATGCTAGGCCAGTTAAGGCAGAGGTCAGCTCAGAAGGTTATGGGGTCAAACTTGATAGATGTTCTCACTGGTCACAGGATGATCAGGGGAGGGGGCACTTAGTATGAAGATGTTTTAGAAAAGTTGAAAACTAGTGGTGCTGAGAAAATTTTTCCATCACGACCATGCACCTGGTCATTTGATGCTACCTCATGAGAATTTCATCCGGTAAACCTACCTATGGCTCAGATCTTGCCCTTTCAACTTCTTTTTGATCCCCCAAACTCAAAGAACATTGAAAAAGGTGCAGAATTCTTCAGGAAAGGGTTAGGGAGACAGAACCTTCCGAAGTTATGGACCTTGCTGGAGAACATGCAGAGAAAACAATAGCTTCACACTTTGATGTTTTTGTTTAATAAATGTTTGTGATTTTATATCAACACTTTTGTATTCCCCTTCTGAAATCTCAGGGCACAGTGAGTGCATTGGGTTTGTCTGATAGTTAAGCTGTTTGAGATCCTGGCCTGTGGCTAGTGCAGATCTGCCAGTGACTTTAATCAGACTCGATACTCTGATACAGATGGGTTTGGTGCGCCCACTGCCCTCCACAGCCTTCTACAAATTGGGTGTTCACAATTTAAGCTCTGATACTTTTTCCTTCATCATATTTGTATTTTGTCATCGATCTTTGGATCACACAGGCTGGTGTGCTTCTTTGATGTGGACTTAGTTTACACCTCACTTAGATGGCTGCTTATTTGAATACAAGCTGAAGTCAATTTTCAACTCGGTGAGAACCTGACAGTAAGTTCTCAACCAATACTAATAGCTTTGAATGATTTGTTTGCTTGCCTTTTAAAACTAGCTGCTCTCCACTCCTTCTTTTTCATGCCTATCACACTGCCTGGCACTAAGGAATTCAGCGAGGGTTGAAAGGGGCAGTTTCAGCTCAAGACCCGTGTCAACCCAAGGACAGGGAAGGGCGGCCGAGGAAGCGCTATAGCGCGAGAGGAACGCCAGGGGGAGCAAGAGGCCATGCAAACCAGATCTCGCGAGGGTTCCGGCGCGCGCTGCGAACTCGCCCTCTCTGGGCCGAAGCTCAGAGCAGGCAAGCCGAGCTACTCTAGGGCTCGCGGTCTCGCCGGTGTCTTGGTGGTTGCTTCCGGGTTATGCCCCCGGAAGCCGGAAGTTGTCGGCCTAGCCTCCTAGCTTGGCGGCTGCCGTCCCTGAAGCGGGAGGAGCCCGAGGGGGCGCGGGCCCCCGCATGTGAGTAATTGGGGCCGGAGGTTGGGAGGGGGTTGGCCGCCCTGTGACAGCCCCGCGCGCGCTCCTCCGTGACATCTCTCGCAGCTCTTCTCTCGTCGTTACTGTCACTCCCCTTGCCCCGTGCTGACTGACCCCTCTTCTCCGTCTCTGGCGCTTGGCAGCCCCGACTGCATACCCCTACCTCTCTCCCGGGGTCGGCTTTCAGCCGTCCTCTCCGTTCCCCGCTGTCGCTGGGGAGCAAAGCTTGGTCGCCTCTGTTTGAACTTCGGTCGCAGGTGTCACAGCAGTATCCTAAACCTGAACGGGGCAGCGAGGCCAGATTTCACTGCCCTTTGGAAAGATGATCAGTTCTTAGGATGCGGAGACATCCTTGTAGTTGTTTAGGTTCCCGTATGTAGGCTTTTCTTTCTTTTTTAAGTAGAGGCTTGGTATATGATACCCAAGACATCTGGAATTGCAGAAAGGAATGGAACCCGGGTGTCCTGACACCAGCAATTGAGCTGTTTCTAACAGCAAGAGGAAATGTCGCATTGTGTTGTGTAGACTGAAGAAGTAAGAGGGTTGTGTTGTGTAGACTTTCGAAGAGTAACCCTCCAGGCCTCCACTCGCTTGGTGTGAGAGCCCTCAAAGCCCTGATATTTGCTAATATAGTTCTTTGAAAAGTGTCAGTCTTCCATCAGAATTTAATAAAGACTGCTCTCAGATACTTCGCACTGTGACTTTTTCAGACTGCTCATTTTTAAAATTCCCCTGGTGGAATCTTCTACAAATGTCTCTCCCTTCACTTCTTTGATTTGATTATTAATTGGCACAGTTTCCTTCTAAAGAGAGACATGCCTTCATCTAAGTTCAGCTTTGCTACATTCATGTCTTGGCCTGAATGTGAGAAAGAGGCCCCGACTTGGACAAAGACCGTTTCAAGATCTCCCGTGGATCCCTCCTCCTAATATGCTCCGCTGAACTCTCTTCAGCCTGGTGCATTTTTAAAAAATGAATAAAAATTAACGTGACTGAAAGCTTCCAAACTAAACCCACTGCCTTTGAGCCAATTCCAACTCCTGGCCACTCTGTAGGACACAGTAGACACTACAGGACTTCCCCACAGGATTCCTGAGATTGCAAATCTTTAGAGGATTAGACAGCCTCATCTTTTTCCACAGGAGCGGCTGGTGGGTTGCAATAGCCCACACCTTTCAGTAGCCCATAGGTGATCATGCCATAGAGGAGTCGATTCTGGCTCGAGCACAGACGGAACCTTTATGGGAGCCACGTGAACCTCCCAACTATTCAGTCAGCTATCGAGTGCACACAGCCCTTGTCGAATCGATTTTGACTCCCAGCAGCCATATAGGACAGAGCAGAGCTAGTCCACCGGGTGCCTGGACCACAAAAGTGGAGTGCCATACCTTGTCCCCGAAGAACAGCTGGTGGGTTGAAGCCACTGACCTTTTGGTTAGCAGCCCCAGCACTTAACACACTGCACCACTAGGGCTCCTTTATGACCACATCAAACCAAACCGAATCAGTCCACCTGACTTATAGCTACTGTATTGAACAGAGTAGAACAGCTTGATCATGTTTCTAAGATGGCATTAGAAAGCCACATCAGTCTCGTAAGCAGCGGCTGGTGGATTTGAACTGCCGCTCTTGCAGTTGGCACCCAGTGCTTCTCCCACAGCACCACCGGAGCTCCTTATGACCACAGACCAAACCACCCCCACCCCCATAGCTGCTGAATCAATACTGACTCACAGGGACCTATATAGGGTTTCCAAGGCTGTAAATCTTTACCAGAGCAAATAGCCCCATCTTCCTCCTACAGGGCCACTGGGGGGGTTTACACCCTTAACGTTGCCATTAGCAGTTTTGCAGTTCTGTACTTACCTGACAATGCCACCAGGGCTCCTTATGACCACAGAGTGGGTGGGAGATACAGAATTTATATCCAGCTCTTTCTTACTGCAACACCTGTTTTTTTAACCAATGTGTTAAACTGTGCCCTAGCAGAAGATGGGAACCATGGAAGATGTTTTAAATAGTTCGGTAAAGCGAAGCAATGTGTTTCAGAAAAGTCACCTGTGGACAGGGCTGAGGAGGGGTCCAAGAAGAGGCCTGGAGGTATAGAGACCACCTGTGTCTCCATGCTGCTCCATGGGAAAACTGTTGAGGGCCAAGGTGCTGCCATTCATACAACTGTAATGGATTTGAGAACTGTACAGGCTGGTTCATGGGGAAGGATGAGGAAGGAGGAAGAAAGATGTTCAATTTGGAGGACCAGTGTTCCCACTAGTCAGGAAAAGGGGTAAAGGAAAAGGAATGAGTGGAAGGAGAAAATGATATGGGGGTGCTGGGGAAATCGGATCCAGGTTGTGTGGTTGCTAGGTAGGTAGGCAGAGCTCTGGAGAGAGTTCTAGACTAGAGGGAGAGATTTGGAAATCACCTGTGCTGGTCGTTAAAGCCTTAGAGGTGAGAGGGTATGAGAAAAGGGCCAAGGGTGTGCACTCTGGGGAGAGAAGAGGAGAATTCTGCCAAAGTTTGAGAGCATTTGTAGAAGATCCCGGGCAGCAATGCCAGCTGCTGCAAACAGAGCAGATAAGAGGTAACGGAAAGGCAGCCTTTGGACTTGGTGTTTAGCAAGGCTTTGGTGACCTTAGTGAGCGCAGTGTCAGCAGAGTCCGCGCAAGGGCAGGCACATGCTGGGGAACAAAGGAATGGGGATCTGAAGAGAAAGTGGGGGGTGGCACTTTTGCTCAAGGAACTTGGCTTGAAAAGGCTTGAATGAGCCCTGGACTCCAGAGAGGAATCTGTGTGTGTGTGTTTGTTTAATAGTAAAGCCTGAAAAAGGTGAGAATGGGAGCAGAGAGAGGTGTTAAAACCTGGTGCTTCTAATATGGCAGTGTCATAAAAGACCTAAGCAGGCAACCAGGCACACTCACACACACAGGGCGAGACCTAGTCTAGATTTACGTAGACCAGGGAGACACAGCATTCAGGGACTGTGTGATCATTGGTTGGATCCTGGGATTTTAAAGGCCATGGTGGCCTTTTGAAGAGTTGGAGAATTTTGACTATGTGCTGGTTATTAAGTGATATTAGAAAATGGCTAACATTTATAGGCATGAGAGGAATGCCTATAGTTATACAGAAAAATGTTCCTATTCTTAGGAGGTGCATGCTGAAATATTTAGAAATATTGCATGATGTATTACAGCTAATTTTCAAATGGTTCTAGGTTTTTAAAAATGTGATTCACACACAGAGAAAGAGCAAATATGGCTCCCAGCTAACAATTTATGACTTTAGGTAAAAGGACACAGATGATCACTGGACTCTTGGTTTCTCTGGAGGTTTGACGGTTTTCAGACGGAAAAGCGCAGCCTTGAGGATGTGTCCACGTGATCCCTTTCTTTCTTTCTGTACTCGGAGGTGATGCACACGGATTCCTGGATGGCAGCATTTCAGCCCTATGGCCTTAAATCAGTGTTCTTTTAAATCATATTACTTGTTCCAATATGTCATCAACAACTTTTTTTATTTAAGCATGATGACTTTCCCCCCCTTAGTGGTATTTGTTATAATCCAAGGACCACATCCACCCTGCCCTTTTTAGAAATTAGTGAACTTTGGTGGTATAGTGGTTATGAGTTAGGCTGCTAACAGCATGGTGAGTGATTTGAAACTACCAGCTGCTCCGAAGGAGAAAGATGGGCTTCCTACTCCCATTAACTTACAGTCTCGGAAACTCCCAAGAACAATTCTACCCTGTCCTGTAGGATAGCTGTGCATTGGCATTGATTCATGTTGCTGTCACCAGGGAAGGGCGGGGCAGGTGTGGAGCGCATCCTCTCAGGACTGCACCGCACCCTCACCTGGCTGACACAACTGGAAAGCTGAGAACCTTCAGGGAAAGGTCATATCGGGGATTAGGGTATATTTATTTCAACTGAGAAATCGACTTGTTTTCCAACAGGGCGAAAGAGATGTTTACATGTAGTCTGACCTTTTCCCTTAACCTCTTTTCTGCTGCAAGTACCTTTTACTGATAAGTTCTATCAAAGCCATCCTATCAGACATCGAGAGTGTGTTTTAGAGCCCTGCGCATAGCACCTGGCATTTAGGATGGGAGTGGTAAGCTGTAGTATAGACATACAGCTGGGCACACATCTTGCAGTTTCTAATGAATTCGGTCTTTTTCTCCCACGCTGCTAGCTACGAGGTCAGCAGTTCAAATGCACTACTGATCCAAGGGAAAGAGATGAGTCTTTCTGCTCCCTTAGGGATTGACAATCCTGGGAACCCTAGGTAGGGACCCCCGGAGCGAGAATCTACTCTATGGCAGTGGGTTTGGGGTTTGGCTGTGGCTGTTAGTTGCCGGCAAGGTGATCCACCCCCAGCGACCCTGTGTATGCAGACTCGCCCTGCTCTGCAGGGTTTTCAAGACTTTTGACCTTTCAGAAGCTGACCACCAGGCCTGTCTTCGCAGTGTCACTGGGTGGATTTGAACTCTCTGCCACTCAGCTAATAGTAAAGCACTTAATAGCACTAAGATCAGGAAAGGTGAAGTGGTTTAGCCAAGACAGTTGAACTGGCAACAACACGCACTCACTCACTGCCATAGAGTTTGATTCTGACTCATAGCAACCCTATAGGGCAGAGTAGAACTGCCCCTGTGGGTTTCTGAGACTGTAACTCTTCAACAGGAGCAGAAAGCCTCATCTTTCTCCCTCAGAGCAGCTGGTCGTCTCAAATTGCTAACCTCACAGTCAGCAGCTCAATTCATAACCCACTATACCATGTTGGTAGTTTGGATTTTAAAAACCAGGCTCCTTTTCTCCTGGTTGAGAGAGAGAGTGAGAGAGACGATGGTGAAATGCTGAACTACCAACTAGAACTGGAAAGCTGGGAGTTCAAACCCACCCAGAGGCACCTCGAGAGTAAGGGTGGCGATCCCTTTCTCTCTCTCACTGGCATGAAGTTTTTCTGACTCATAACGACCCTAGGGAAGGGGTTGAACCTCCTCTGGGTTTCTGAGACTGTCACTCTGTGGGAGTAGAAAGCTCATCTTTCTCCCATGGGGCAGCTGGTGGTTTCAAATGGCTGATCTTGAGGTTGCCAGCCCAACGTGTAACCACTACGCCACAAGGGCTCCTGTTATGAAAGGCCAGCGTCGCGAAAATGCTGGAAGTGCAGTACTATTCTGCACATGTGGGCCACCGCGAGTCAGAATTGACTTGATAGCAAGTAGCAGCAACAACTTCAAATCCCAGGGTGTCAGACGGACTTCTCAGCAATCATGGTCAAAACCAAACTCACTGCCATCGAGTTGGTTCATACTCAGAGTGACCCTGTGGACAGGGTAAAACTGCCCCTGCGGGTTGCGAGACTGTAACTCTGTACAAGCCTCATCAGCTGCTGGATTCAAACTGCCTATCTTGCAGTTAACTGCTTACTTTGGAACTCACGATGTCACCAGGTCCCCTCGACAACTTGCTAGCCATTACTAAGTGACTGAGTAGAGGTGCAGACACTAGGGGAAACCATGTGTCCCTGTTAGTGTGTACATGGGGTGTCTCTCCCTTCCCCGCTTCCTCAACGTGTAGATTCTGACACATGGCAACCCCATGTGGCAGCATAGAATTGTGCTCCATAGGGTTTTTCTTTAAAAAAAAAAAATTAAATAACTTTTTAAAACTTAATATGCCCTAAGTATTAATATTTCAACATGAAGTCATTGTGATAATTAGCAATGAGACATTCTTTCTTTTGAAACCCAGCATGTGTTTTATATTAAAGGAGCCCTGGGTGGCAAAAAACAAGTGCTCACTATCAACTGCAAGGTTGGTGACTGGAATCTACCCAGCGATGGCTCAGAAGAAAGGCCCAGCGATCTGCTTTAGAAAGGTCAAGGCCATGGGAACCTATGGAGCTTAGTTCTACTCTGAAACCCAAGGGGATTGGGAGCACATTTAATCTGCATTCCCCAGTAGCCACATGCAGCTGTGGTCATTGTTTGTCCAGTGCAGCTATAGCTCTTTTTCTTAAAAATCATTTATTTATTTATTTTTACAGTTCCTTTTCAAAGCCAAGATCCTGGCTTGCTCTGTAGGGTTTTCAGCAACTTTTTTTTTTTTTTTTCCCCCAGAAGTTGGTTGCCAAGGCCTTTCCCGGAGGTTTCTCTGGGTTACCAGCTGAATGTTTCACTGTTTGCATTATCCTATTTACCTGCCATCTAATCTACCAAGTCTGATTCTGATTTAATTGCTCTGGGCTGGGGCCTAAGTACGGACACTTGTGAAAAGTTCTCTGAGGTGCTCCGTTGGTGCGGTGGGTTAAGCGCTGGGTTGCTGTCCATGACATTGGTGGTTCAGCTGCTCCCAGAGATAATGATGAGTCTCCCTGCTTCCATAAAGGTTTACACTCCCGGAACTCCTGCACAGATAGGTCACTGCGTTGAAATAGACTGGTTGGCAGTGAGATTTTGGCTCAGGTGAGTGGCTCAGGTGAGTGGGTGATTGGAGGTGCAGGCAAGGTGAAGAACCAGTGAACTAGACGGGGCCAGTGAACCAGGCCGAAGGGGCCACAGTGCTGCTGGAAAGGGAGGCAGCTTTGCCACTGGGTGTGCTGGCTTGTGAAAAGTCAGGCCTTTTCTCTCCTGAAGGGGCCGTAGTGGCACAGTGGATAAAGCTTTGGAGTGTTGATCAAGAGGTTGGTGGTTTGACCACCAGCTGCCCCACGGGAACGGTGAGATGTCCTGCCTCCGTAAAGATGTGCAACCTCAGGAATTGGAGAGCAACGTACCCTGCGCTGTAAGGCCACTCTAAGTTGGAGCAGAAGGAACAGAGTTTTAGTTCTTCTGCTGGAACCTCACACCGGCTCCTCTCTCTGGGTCCACCCCCATAGGTGGCAGCAGCTCCTTCCTGAAGGGTGAAATGCCTCCATGCTTTTTGGGGTTAAATGCACTTTAAGGGTAAAACAAGACCACATGCATTAGAACAAACAAAACAAGTCCAGCGGAAGAGGTGACAGTAAGCTCAAAGCACTGCCCTTTCTCCTGCCAGTGAAGTGAATGATTATTATTCCTGATGTAACCCAAGCACTGTTTTCAAATTAGCGATTTAATTTCATTTTATAAATGATACTGTGCTGTGCCACTTGAGTGTCCATTTTATACCCCCATGGCCAGTGGGAAACTAGCTAGCTTTAAAATAACTATGAGAACACAACCTGAGGTCACGCGAAATTCGTGAGCAGTCTCGGGTCTCCTAAATGCATGCAGTAGAGTGCACATCAAGGGCTCTTGATGGTCTCAGCCTGCATTAGAGGAGTGGGGTTACAGCCTGGACAGCCAGAAGAGCCCTGTGCCCTGGTTCCGTGTTGACTGTAATCTTTGCTCACCGGGAACAAAGCTCCTCACGTTAGAACTTGCCTTCCATGATCATTTCCTCCGCTTGTGTTGCTAAAAGGTGGACCCGGTGCAGTTGGAAAGAAAGACTTGATCAGCAGCAGTCTCCTTTTGCCGCATCTCAAAATGTTTGTATACCACCCCCCTCCCACCCACCCCAGGGAATGAGTCACTGGGTCTGAGGGCTCAGGACCATAGTCTTGGGACACCAAGGTCACTTGGGATAACATAGGTCACAAAGACAACCCTTCTTCATAACTATTTCCGTGGATAGTAATTGGGTTCTTAAAAGCTCATGAGCATCCATCTAAGGTACAACTATGGGTCTCTAACTGGCCCCGGGAAAGAAGAGCGATGAAAATCAAGAGACATGGAATCAGCCCAGTGGACTAATGGATTACACAAACATCAATCAGCCCTGGCCACAACCCTGAGACCAAAAGAACTAGATGGTGCCCAGCTGCCATTAACAACAGCTCTGAAAATAATCACATTAGAAAGTCTTGGATTTTGGGAGAAAAATGGAATGGAACTCAAAATCATAAAAGAAACTAGGCATATTGCTTGGCTAGAGACTGGTAGGACCCCCAAGGCTATGTGTGGCCCATCATAGTCACCCTTTATGTTCGTCCGGGTAGACTAGAGAAACAAATTCATAGAAACTCATGTGTATAAGAGAGTTTAATATAAAGGATAATTGTACATTAAGGAAGCATCCCAACCCCGTCCAGTCCAAACCCATAAGTCTGATATTAGCCCATATATCTGATACCAATCTGTAAAGTCCTCTTCAGACTCACGAAACACATGCAATGATGCTGAATGCAGGATGATCACGGGCCAGTGGGTAGAAAGTC
Organism: Echinops telfairi; assembly: GCF_000313985.2. Lineage (NCBI taxonomy): Eukaryota > Metazoa > Chordata > Mammalia > Afrosoricida > Tenrecidae > Echinops > Echinops telfairi. Next base: position 30,392,459 of record NW_022107432.1, on the reverse strand, counting down.
TTTGGATTCAGTGGCACTGTAAGCATCTCATTGCTGGCAGGGGTCTCCAGATGGGCTTCTCCAAATCCCAGGGCTGCATCAGGGTAGGTCCATGTGGCTTCTCAGGGATGTCTCGAAGGAAGTGAGCAGAGAGAGAAGTGTGTCTCCCACTTCCAAGGAGGAAAAATACCAGATTTCCCAGAATCCTTAGGGGAAGGCCATGCCCACACAGAAGCCTCATTGGCTATGACCTGATTAACAGAGTAGACTCCACTCCTTCACTCATAATTCTCTTAAGTCCCCAGTTGACACCAGATTATGTAACTACTACTCCCTTCATGTCTGAAACTGAACTCACCCCCATGTTGCCATAATCAGCCATTTGAGATGGAAGGGGCAGCATTCCCCCAAGGTCACAATTCAGAGGGTCAGGAAAGGAGGAGGAATGGAAACAGATGTGGGATCAGTGATGGTGCATTGAAGGGCTAGCAGTGCATGAGTTGAAACAGAATGTCAATGTTAAATTTAAACTGGTGATCTGCTCTGTAAATCTCACCAGATTCACAATAAAAAGTTGAACTTTAACCAGTGCTGGTCGGTAAAACAGTTGTGTGCTGTTGCCAATTCCGATGAATGGTGACCCCCATAACAGTAGAACTGCCCTAGGGCTTCCTCACCTGAAATCTTCACGGAAGCCAGTCACTAGGCTTCCTGTTCCTCCAGCAGGGCTGCTGGTGGCTTCAGATCACTAACTTCAGTCAGCAGCCAAGCGCTTCACCACGGAGCCGCCCACCACTCGATAAAGCTGGACTGGAGACTACGTGCGGGAATTGTGCCCACTCTGACCCCATCACCCTGGGGCGTGCAGCAGAGCAGCAAGGGGAACAAAGCAATGAAGTCCCTGGGGAATACCAAACATAGACTTTGGGAACAGTGTGGCACCCCATCAGACTTGACTAGAAAACGCTCCTAAAGGTCAAAAAACAGACCTGGAAATATAGACTTTTCCTTTTTTGTCATTGGCTTTCTTTTTGTTATTTTATTTTTTTGTTGTTGTCTTCTTTTGATGTTTGGCTTTGCCTAGTTTTTGCACTTATTAATGTCTGCATGTCTATCTAGATAAGATAGGTGGGATAAACAATTCGGAGAAGAAAACGTGACTGATGGTCCCGGGGGACAGGAGAAGGGGAGGTGGGAGAAAGGAAGGCGGAGGAGGAGTGTGTGTGTGGGGGGCGTCAACCAACCCTGGGACAAGGGAACAACAAGTGAACTAAAATGGATGGAGAGAGGGGCGTAGGATGCCTAATGGGACTTAATCAAGGGCAATGTAATGGAGGAATTACTGAAACCCAAATAAAGGCCAAACATGATGGTGGGACAAGAGGAAAGTAAAAGGAAATAGAGGAAAGAATTAGGAGGCAAAGGGCATTTATAGAGGTCTAAATACAGGCATGTACATATGTAAATATATTTATATTTAACGATAGGGAAATACTGTAGATCTATGTACTTATATTTATATGTTAGGTTTTAAGGTAGCAGATGGACATTGAGCCTCTATTCAACTACTTTCTCAATGCAAGAACACTTTGTTCTAATAATCTGGCATTCTGTGATGCTCACCTTCCTGACACAATTGCTGAAGACAAAATGGGTACATAAGCCAATGTGGTGAAGAAAGCTGATGGTGCCCTGCTATCAAAAGATATAATGTCTGGGGTCTTAAAGGCTTGAAGATGAACAAGCGGCCATCTAGCTGAGATGCAACAAGGCCCACATGGAAGAAGCACACCAGCCTGTGTGATCATGAGGTGTCGATGGGATCAGGTACCAGGCATCTAAGACCCAGAACAAAATCATACCAGTGGATTAGGTGGTGGGGTGGGCACGGAGTAGAGACCTAAAGCCCATCTGTAGGCAATTGGATATCCCCTTACAGAACGGTCACAAGGAAGAGAGGAGCCAGTCAGGTATAGCACCGATAAAACATACACTTTTCCTCTAGTTCTTTAATGCTCCCCCCCCCCCACTCCCACTATCATGCCCTCAATTTTACCTTACAAATCGAATTCGACCAGAACGTGCACACTGCTACAGATAAGAGCCCACAACACGGGGAATCCAGGACAGATAAACCCTTCAGGACCAATAATGAGAGTAGAGATACCAGGAGGGTAAGGGGAAGGTGGGGGGAGAAAGGGAATCCATCATAAGGATCGACATAACCCCCTCCCAGGGGGATGAATAACAAAAATGTGAGTGAAGGGAGACAGCAGATGATGTAAGATATGAAAATGATAATTTATATTTTATTAAGGGTTCAGAAGGGAGAGATGGTGGGGGAAGGAGGGAAAACGAGTTGATATCAAGGGCTCAAGTAGAAAACACTTTGAAAATGATGATGGCAACATATGTGCACGTGTGCTTGATGTAAGGTAGATTTGGTGAGGGAAAGAGATGAAGGTGAAGGCAGGAAACAGTTTTAGAAGTTGGTTCAGAGCTCCCTGGTGGGGCTCTTGGGGCCAGGGAAGTGCTGCCTTGGAGGGAGGGGATTACAGAGAAAGGGTCTCCAGCTGGGGGCCTGAGAAGTCCTGCTGTCTGGGAGAGAGGTGAGGAGTTTGATAGCCCGGGTCTGCGGGGAGGGAGTAGCTGGGGAATTTTCCACTGCAACTTTGTTGTCTGCAGATCCGGGACTAAGCAATGGTGTTCAAAGTGATCTGTAACGGTTAGCCTTCTGCATCTGGGCCTGGAAGGTCACTGAAGGGGAGGGAGGGGGAGGCCTGGCCTCTCGCAGGTCCTTGAAGTGTTTTCAGCAATTCTGGGTATCTCTTCACTCGCCTGCCCTGCTAACTCCCGCTTCTGCCCTACACATGACACAATGGATGGATGTATGGATTGTGCTAAGAGCTGCAAGGAGCCCCCAATAGCACCTATTTAAAAATAAATAAAGCTGGAAAACGTGCACAATAAATTGGCATGGCATCACTGGCTTTATTGTGGCTTACAAAGGCATTGGCCTGCGGTGGACTGAGAAGACATTAAAAAGGGACCCTCCACAGCAAGAGGTCCTATCCCACTTGAAGGGGAAGTAAGTTAAAGACACCCTCTCTCTGCATTTCTCTCCTTTCAGGGATCTGGTACTAGAAGACATGGATCTTGCTGCCAACGAGGTCAGCATTTACGACAAACTCTCAGAGACTGTCGATTTGGTGAGACAGACAGGCCATCAGTGTGGCATGTCAGAGAAGGCAATTGAAAAATTTATCAGACAGCTGCTGGAAAAGAATGAGCCTCAGAGGGGAGAACCCCAATATCCTCTCCTTATAGTGGTGTATAAGGTAAAAACGCACCCTGCGTGGGAGCACAAACCCTTTGGCATTCTCCCCAAATGTCTCTGATCCCACCTTCACTCTTGGTATCACATGTGACCAGGGAATTTGACTGGCTGAATGTCCTAGGCGAATGCTGTGTACTAGTATTGAAAACGTGTTTGTGTGTGTGTTTTCTGATGGTGGGGTGAGGGCATGTCTCCCAGCCGTATGTGTGGTAATAGCCCCGTAGTCCTCAAACATTGTGGCTTTCAGACGTGAATGTGGATGTCTTGTTTATGGACATGGATTCATGCTTAAGGCACATTGGAAGTCACACAGAGGCTGTTTCTGTTGTTTGTTGGCTGGGACAGCTGTTAATCCTTTTCTTATTTTTCCTTGTAGGTCCTTGTGACCCTGGGATTAATCTTGCTTACTACCTACTTTGTGATTCAGCCTTTCAGCATATTACCACCTGAACCAGTGCTTTCAGGAGCCCACACCTGGTGCTCACTCATCCGCCACATCCGGCTGATGTCCTTGCCCATTACCAAGAAGTACCTGCTAGAAAATCAGGACACTTCTCCACTTACAGATGAGGAAGACAGGCCCTTTCCAGGTACAAGGGGCATCTACCACCGACAGGGTCCAGCTCTCTTTAGGGTACACGATAGGACAGGAAATACTATATCTTGACATCTTATGGGAGGCCTGGTGGCGTAGTGCATTAGGCAGCTAACTGCAAGGTCAGCAGTTAGAAACCACCAGCTACTCTGAAAGAGAAAGACGAGGCTCTCTGCCCCCATGAAGAGTCACGGGCACAGAAATTCACAGGGGCTGTTCTACTCTGGCCTACGTGAGTCGGCATTGACTCAATGGCACTGAGTTTGGAGTATGTTTTTTAATAGGCATTATCCCAACGTCTTTTCATTAAATTACTACATTCTGAGGTACAGCTTTTATCATCTGTAGAGATTAAGAAATTGGCCAGATAACACATCTTGTAGAGCCAAAGTTCCAACCTGCTGATGCTGAAACAGTGGCAGTGAGACCATTGCCCATAGGAAAGTGTATTTGGCTGGGCTGACTAGAGAAACAAATCCAGGGATGCTCAGCTATGTGTAAGAAAGAGCTTTACATCAAGAAGCTTAAAAAAAAAAAAAAGAAGCTTTATATATCAGGAAAACACCCCAGTCTGGTCCAACTCAAGTCCATAAGTCCGATACTAGTCCGTAAGTCCCTTTCAGACTCTCCCAGCCACGTGCAATGATGCAGAGTGCAGGAAGATCACAGGCCGGGGAGTGCAAAGTCCTGTGGGTCCAATGGCAGTGGTTCTAGCAGGTCTCTGAGTGGCTCGCCATTAGGAAGGTGGAGGGAAAGAGGGGAGGGAGGTTCCCAGAGCCCTCCTTATGAGAAGGCCACGTACACAAATAGGTACCACCAGGCTGTAACGTGATTGGCAGGCTAGACTCCACCCCATACATATATATCATATTGACATGAAATTATGTAACTACCACAGAAGGATTGGTCCCTATCTTGTTCTACTTTTTTCTCCTGTGACTTCTTTCCTTACTCGATAGTTTATACATATCAGTAGACTTACTGAAAGCATCTGAGTCCAGCTTGCTTTTAGCTGCATCTTCTAGAGCCCTCAGCCTACTGGGTGACGTGTGTGCGCCGCTGTTCATTGCTCTTCTGGTTCTTTTCTCGCCGTGTGGTGCCAAAGCCCACAGCATTGTGTCGATTCCAACTCATAGCAGGTTATGGAGAGTTTCCAAGGCTGGGAATCTTTGCAGGAGCAGACAGCCTCATCCTTCTCCTGCAGAACCAGAGCTGCTGGTGGGTCTGAACTACCGACCTTGTGGGTAGCAGTCCAGCACTTAACTGCCCATGCCACCAGGGCTCCTGCTCATAGCATAGGTCACTTAATTTAGTGCTCAGAAGTGTATGGCTGTTGCCAGTCAGTTGACCGTCCGAAACAGGTTGATAGGAACAGTGTGTCAGTCCATCATAAGAGTTCCTAGCCTGACACCATTTGGGTTTTTTACGACTAGTCAGCCCTCAACTCAGGGTGACCCAAATACAGCAGCACGAAATGCTGCTATCCGATCATGAACCATCCTCAAGATTCATTGTGATCCGCAAGGTTTTCATTGGCCGATTTTCAGAAATAGATTGCCGGATCCTTCTCAGAGAAAGAATAAACTCAACCTGACCAGTTGTCCTCGAGTTGACTGTGGCTCAGGTCATCTGTATGGGACAGAGCAGAAGTGCCTCCTAAGGTTTCCAAGCCCTTATGGAAGCAGGCGGCCACAGCTTTCTCTCTCGAAGCAGCTGCTGAGTTCAAACCACTGCCCTTTGGGTTAGCGCAGAGCACTTCACCACTGCAGCACCAGGGCTCCGGAAGAGGAGGGCTGCTTCAGTGCTGTTTTGGTGGTCTAGGCCCACTGTAAGTAAATTAATATTGCAAGTGGGTTGTAGAACTTTTTCTTTCACTCTACACAAATTTAACTTCCGAAAAGTTTTGTAATTTATTTTAATATATCTCTAATTCTGTTGCTTGAATGCAGAGGTTTTTTTTGTAACTGTTCTGATACCTTTCGGGCCCAGCATAACTGTAGAAAATCGGTTTTCTCTTCAGTGTTGCTTCAGAAGACGTTGACTAATTGAAGCTAAGCTGCAACCATCATAATGCCCTTTTTTAAGCCAAGAAGTCATCAGTCAGATTGTCATCACTTGGAAGTGTTTGCAGTGCCCTTGAGGAAGCCCTGGAAAGATTTCCAAAATTACATCAAACTTAGAGGACGATAACATCCCCAGGCCAAACGTGTATGTTTTTCAAAAGCAAGGTCACGTATGTAGAAATGCACGGGTGTTTGCTGGGAAGGTTGATTCTGAAGTGTTGACTGTAGAGCTGCGAAGGTGGACCCTCCACCTCCTGGCAGGACGGTCTGGGCCTCTGAGGACAGGAGCCAGAGGGGCTCAGCTCCTTCCCTGACTGACTTCTCACAGCTTCCTTGCTCAGGGAGGAATTAAATCCACTTTTTCAGGCAAAGCATAGAGCCAGTTCAGTCATGTCTGACTACCTGCCCTGTTGAGAAGTCACCTTTCTATCACAGATGTACTGATTCAGAATCCACAGTGTAATATGCTCTCCAGGTGATTGTTACAGATCCCCAGGTGAGTGCCGGGCTGCTGACTGAAAGGTCAGCAGTCTGAACCCACCAGTCTGCTTCCGTATAGGCCTCCGGCCTGGGAAACCCACAGGGGCGTTCTCCTCTTCTGTAGGGCTGCTGTGAGTCGGGATTGCCTGGATGGAGTGGTTTGGGTAATCTGTATGAAGCAGATCGCCCCCTCTTTTCTCCCAGAGTGGCTGAGGGGTTCCACCCACCAACTCCTGGGCCAGCAGCTGAGCCGTGAGGTGATTCTTTGGTATACATTTTAAAAGTGTAGCTCCAGTCAGTACACCAGGGGCGGAAAGGCAATGTCCCAGCAGGTGTCACCCGGGTTGGAAGCCTTGTGTTTTAGGACCCAGTTGATGGCATTTACTTCTTTCCTTCTATCCTGCAAAGAACCTGCCCATAGACTACCGGGTTAAAGAATGAAGTTCTGCCAGCTCATTCTGTCAATCAGAGCTTTAATGTCAAGGAGCATTAATGAGTGTGTTATGAGGCTGGAGTATGTGGTCCACTCCAAGTTAGCCTTGTGCCTTACAGATGACAGTAAAATGAGTTCTTGGAGCTCATCCCTAGAGAGGGAGCCAAGGAGGGTGTGGTTGTATCTCTTCACTGTTGATTCGATCCAAGTACCATTGTGCACTTGTGAAGATGGATGTGGAGTTAGTACACTCTCCTGTGTGATGGTTCTCTGAAATGGAGACATGGAAAATGAAGGAAGCTCTTTGTGTTACCTTTGAAAGGAAATGTAAGAGTGTATCATTGAGAGGAAATGTAACAATGTGTCATCATATAAGGGGTAAATCATTCTTCGTGTCCTGGTCCGACTCATTCCTTCAAGTGAGGACCCCATGGGCCAGGGAGTGCTGCTCAGTCATACAGGATGGCTGGCGGGTTCAAACTGCCAAACTTGTGGTCAGTAGCCCAACACTTCACTCACATGCCACCAGGGCACCTTCCGTCTTTACAGTTTCTGAAAATGGCTTTGATCCGCTGCCAGCCAGCAGGGGCCCCGGCAGAGCCTGCCTTCACTGGCAGGGCTGGATGGCTGCCTCCTGGCCGAGGTGCTGGAAGGGGTATTTCAGAGACGCCGCAAGGAGAGGAATAGCCGGGTTAACTAGTGAGCCAGTGAAGGTCGGGGTGCTTGGTCGCGGGCTTTCCGCCTCTGCTGAGCTATCTTTCTAATAGAAGGACCTTACTTGCACAGTGACATGCAGGAGGGCTTCAGGAAGTTTTGGGGGAAATGGAATCTTTCCAGGAGCTTTTTGAAGTTCCCTTGTGGATTTCATCTTGTTTTTCTGATTTTGAGGCTTCAGTGAATCCAGGCTGTCCTTTGGATTCCCTCACAATGGACTCATTGTTCTAGCCTCTGAAAGCCCGGGGTTTCATTGGTTCTAGCAGAGGAGCCGAGCCCTCTGCCCTGTGGAACTAAGACTGGCCGGTGTCTTTCCCTCTTCCCTGTGCTTTGTACTCGGGGCTTTTGTGTGTGCGTTTGAGCGTGGAAAGGTATGGTTTTCCCTGACACTTGGCCAGGGTCATCTTCTGCGTTGCAGGACTTTCCTCACTCACAGTTGCAGGGTGTGTAACAATTGTCCACCGCAAGCTAGGCTGAGGGAGTAGTCTTTGAAAACAGCCCTCTGGCCCCAAGGCCTCTCCTGCCTGCCCAGCCTCGGGCCCGCTCTGACTGTCCTGCCAAGAGTCCAATTTGCAGTGAAGGGTGGGTGTGGGTGGTTACAGTGTGTGACCTCAGGCCCCATTCCAGCTGAAAGTTGAATTTTGATATCTCAGACAGTGAGGTGAATTCTAAAACACGATGGGAATTTGGACCCACAGAGCGTGGGCTCTGTTTCAGTAACTCCGACATAGGAGGCCCTCAGCTCTGCCGCAGCCTGTCTTGTGTGAAGTAGCTGGTGTAGGAGTGAAAAGCCAAGGAGGCCTCTGCTGTCCAAGTGGCTGAAGAGACTGGCTGCCACCGACAGGTCGGCAGTGTAGACCACCAGCGCTCTGGGGGCAGAGGGCGTGGCAGGCAGCTCTCTGAGGATGACAGCCTTGGAGACCTAAAGGAGCAGCTCCACTCTGCCCTACAGGGTCGCTGTGGATTGGAGCCTGCTGGACAGTGGGCTCTCTGATCTGAAGACCCAAGAAGCCTGGGCTTCCAGTGCCTTCCTGCTGGGAGCTGAAGAAAGGTGGTGAACTAGTGTTGGCATCAAAGTCTGGCTGCAGGCCGCTGGCCATTTCCAGACTGGGAGTGCGCTCACTGGCCTGACTCCCAACCTGTTGCATAGGAGGAGCGTCACTGGGAAGATGCCCTTTTTGAAGCCGCCTGGTAGAACGTTCTCTGGTGGAAAGAGGGCACATGGGATCTGGCCACACCTTCCTCCTCAGTTGTTGGGGATCCATCCGGGGGAAGGGACAGAAGAGCTCTGACCAGAACCCCTCGCCCCACCTCAGTCTCTTCACTGTGAGGTCGTTTCTCACCAAATGTAAGCACAGGCTTATCCCAGTAGTTGTCAACCTGTGGGTCATGACCACTTTGGGGGTGAACGGCCCTATCACAGGGGTCGCCCGATTCATAACAGTAGCAACATTATAGTGATGAAGTAGCCATGAAAATAATTTTATGAAGAAGAAAAAAGAATTTTATGGTTAGGGGGTCACTACAACATGAGGAACTGTATTAAAGGGTGGTGCATGAGGAAAGTTGAGAACCACTGCTCTGTCCACCTTGGGGCTCAGGGCCACAGAAAGACCGGAGGTGGCTCTTCCTCTTGCAGGTTGGGCTCCCGACCCAGTGGGAGTGACACGTCACTGCTGTGAGCTGCCATCGCACCGTGCTGCGTGGAGCTGCCCCGTGGGGTTTTCCGCTGACTGGTCAGGAGCAGCAGCGGCGTCTTCTCCCAGCTCCCTAGGCCGTGTCAAGGTCATCTCCCAAGACCAGCCAGGAGCTACGGCTCACAGGCCTCTGATGGGCCCACGCTTTGCTCTATAGACTTAGACCTGCCCAGCCCTGGAGGCCCTCCGCCTGCTCGCTCTTCCTCCACAGCCACTGTCCCTGCAGCCCCTTGCATGCTCCCTGCCCTTCCCGCCACACCAAGTGCCCCACGAATAGCTTCCTCTCACCTGCAGCCCTCGGCTTCCCCATCTGTAAAAGTGGCGAGGCCTGTTCAACAATGCCACAGTGAACGGGACGAGCCACAGGGCCTGGCAGGTCCTTCATCAGTCCCCTTTCTCCTTCCCTTACACGTCCTTTGGAGACTGGGGTGCTATATAATTGTCACACGTTGCGATGATTATTTCTGCTTCATCGCATGTCTGTTAGCCAGAGTTCCCGTCTTTTGGCAGTAACTGGTCATAATTGACCCGTAATAAAGACCATTTGAAACCCCCCAGAAGAAGAAAAGTGTGGTAGTGTGGCCGGCCGGCTCCATGTGCCACAGAAGCCAGCCCTCTTCTGAGAGGACGCCTGGAGGCTGCTCAGGAGACTTGGCTGAGAGCAGGCATCGTCCTCCCCTAACTCGCACTGCCGGAAAGAAAACCCGAATAGAGTGGTTGCTGCCAGCAACTGCAGAAGCGGACTTGGTCGCAGCCCCAAATGGTGGAGTGCAGCCTTTTGTTGTAGGCGCTCTCCTGGTTTGGTTTCCATTGGTTGTCATCAGAGACCATGTTGTGAAACATTTTGGATTTCAATCGTAGTGTAACACAAACACGCCTCGCAGCAAACGCAGACTAAGGCCAGAGCAGAGCAAGCAAAAGTAAACAAGGAAAAGCACAGGGACGCTGTAAGCCAGAGGCATCCAAGGGCGGGCGGCAACAGGAAACTGAGCAGGGCTGTGTAGGGACAGAGGAAGCCCCTCAGAGAGGGAGCCCCCCCACCCACCCCAGAAAGGTGTCCAGCAGCTGGTGGCTGACATCCGCATCGGCTCACCTGGGCGGTTCCTCTGTTTCTGCTTAGCCTGTGGTCTGGTGGTAGAAACAGTGGTCGGTAGCCCCACCTGCTTCAGGAGTGGGGCAGATGCGATTCACTTTACCTCAGAGACAGGCCCCTGAAAAGCCAGGTCTTTTCTCTCTCTCTCCCCCTCCCTCCCTCCCTCCCCTCCTCCCCTCTTTCACTCTTCCTCCCCAAGCTGCCCTCACCTCCTCCATTGTGGACTTGTGAGCCCCGGGTTCAGGCACATAGCTGGAGTCCTCAGTGCTTGTGAGAGCACCCTTCCCAGCTGTCCCACCCCCTGGTGGGCTGGGGGCATCCCAGACGTGTGGGTCTCGGGTCAGGAAACAGGAAGAGCTGCCTCTCCAACCCCATGCCTTTGGATGTTTTCCCCAGCAGTTATATCTTACTCGTTTCTTTGATTTAGGGAGTATATGCACATGTTAGGACAATGTTTTCCATAAAGTAGACGAGTACCCAGAGCAGCGCTCTCCCCACCGGGACCCTTGGCTCCCTTCTCAGAGGCTGCTGATTCCCTGTCTACCTTTTTGAGCTTATCAGTGATGCTCCTTGTTGTTAGGAGTCTTTTTAACTGACAATGAAACCTTTCCTGCTTCACTGTTGAAGCTCCGGGGTTTGTAAAGCTGTGTTGTTGTTGTTTTTTTCTCGTGTCTGCCTTCTCCACAACCTTGCCTCTCCTAGAACTGGACCCTTGGTCAACGAAAGACTGTGAGCAGAACGAGTCAGACCCCGTTCCTGCCAACTGCACTGGCTGTGCCCAGAACTTGCCGCTCAAGGTGGTGATGCTGGAGGACACTCCAGGGGCATTCGAGCGGCTCCACCCCCTGCTCATCAAGACGCATCAGCCCTTGTTGTTGGAGGGGCTGCAGCATTTTCTGTGTCGCTACCCGGAGGCGGCAGAAGGCTTCGCTGAAGGCTTTCTCACCAAGTGGCTGCGTTGCTTTCCTGACCGGTGGTTCCCGTTCCCCTACCCCTGGTGAGTGGTCGGTGTCGACGGCCCTGAGCCTGCTTGTCGGAGGAGAGCCACTCTTGGCACCCAGTGCCGCGCCTGGGTGCTTCATGTTGCTCCTCACGGTGGCTCCGGGAAGCAGGAGTTCCTGTTGTCAATTGTCCATCTTTAGATCAGAAAAGTGGGAATCAGAGAGGCTCAGTAACTTTCCCGAGGTTCCTCTGTCAAGTCAGGATCGAAGCCCAGCTCTGGCTCCTGTTTCCTCTTGTGCCCTGTGGAAGGCAAGGTCTGTCTGCTCCTCCTTCAGGACGAGACGGCAAGCTGGTTTCCACCCCCGACTCTTCTCACTCACAGCCGTCCTGGAGAGTTAGAAACGGCTGCTAGGCATTTGTTGGAACCTTTTGATAATTTTGTTACGTTTCCATATAGCTTTAAATCTGCCATTTTATTTGTACGATAGAATATCCAGTTTATCAAATTCTTCAGGCTGTCCGCTACCTGCCTACCACTCACTCTTCCTAGAAGAAGGTTTAAGTTTTTCTCCCCTCTTCCTTCCTTTCTTTGCCTCTTCTGGCCTGTTGCTGCTTCAGCCTCTTTTCAAGATACCGGGAATAAGTAGTTTCCTTCCCACACAAGTTGTTTCAGCTGGGCTTTATAAACATACCACCCGCATGTACCAATTGTGGGTATAGAGTTTATTTGTGTGCATGTACGTGTTACAATGAATAAGTGCTTGGCATGACAGTTCTTTATGGAGGGGGCCCTGCTGGCATCAGAGGTGACACGTTGGGCTACTAACTGCAAGGTCAGTAGTTTGAACCCACCAGCCACTCAGTGGGAGAAAGAGGAGGCTCAGCTCCCATAAAGATTTACAATTTTGGAAACCCAAAGAAAAATTCTAATCTGTACTAGAGAGCCATGATGAGTCCGAATGGGTTCATTGGTGACAGCTCAGTTGATCCTCTTCATGGAGGGAGCCCTGGTGGTGCAGTGGTTAATGTGCTGGATTGCTAACACAGAGGTTGGTGGTTTGAACCCACCAGCCACTCCATGGGAGAAAAATGTGTGAGTCTGCTGCTGTAAAGATGCATGGAAGCTCTGTGCGGCAGCCCTACCCTGTCCTGTCAGGTCACTGTGAGTTGGATTGACCCCACCACAATGGGTGTTCTTCATGGACCTCCTGCTTCAGAAATTGTACTTCTGTTGTCCCCTCTTTCCCTCCGTTTTCCCCACCTGGTTTGGCTCTCTAACTCATAGAACAGGCTGGCTTGCTCTGCTGAATAGCTTTCTCTTGTTCCATTTTTACAGGAGAAGACCTCTGAACAGATCACAAGTTTTACAGGAGCTTTTCCCTGTTTTCACCCACCTACCATTTCCAAAAGATGCCTCCTTGAAAAAGTGCTTCCTCCTTCACCCAGATCCTGTTGTGGGAAGTCAGGTAAGAAGTCCTGAGAGCTTGGGTCTAGACGTTCCCTCATCTGGAACCTGGGCTGCTGCTCGCATCCTGGCCTCTCCTGCATATCAACGGACGGGTGCACTGGGGGACACCCACACAAAAGTCTCCCCTACTGCTGCTAGCCAGGAGACGACAGTGGACGGCTTTTTAATGAAGGTGTTTGCTGGGTCCTGGATACTGTATGTAGGTTAGTTATTTCCTACTCTAATGCTGGGGGCCAACCCCCTGTTCTACAGTAGAGGTGGTAGAACAGTAAGATCTGAAGGGACTTGAGAGTTGTTAGTCTGACCTGAGTGAATTGTATGTGAGTGACCAGCTTGGTAGATTAGGAAACACCCCAAGGGCGTAAAGCAAGTTAATTGAAGGGCTCTCCTTCCCTCTCTACCCCCAGGCTGGCTTTCCCAAAACAAACAGATGAAGGTACTTTTGGCAGAGAGCTGGGAGAGCCTAAAGTTTTAAGTGCCTGGGGAGAACAGGAAGGAAGTGTTGATAGGCACATGCCTGAGGCAGGCAGCCAGTCTCGTGGAAAGACCCACTCTGCCCCCAACGTCCCACCTCAGCACCCGGCCAAGTGTGTACTGAGGGGAGGAGCAGCCTGGGGAAGCAGCAGGAGTCCGTCCGTGGTGCACTCTGGCAGCCGGACTCCAGGCAGCTCACCTCTGTGTGTGTTTACTTCTCTCTGAAATGCTCTCTTGTTGGATCACACTTCCAAGGTGGTGTTTGAGCCTGGATTGTTTCAAAGAGTACAAAGAATGGATATTTCCTTGTTTAAAAAAAAAAATGAATAAATAGATTTCCTGAGTCATGACCCGACCAGCTCTAGGTTGGAGCTTCAACTCCTGATAATTTTATTTGGCTCCAGATTTGCTGAATTGTGTTAAAAGAATTTTCAAGTCTATGAAAACAAGCATTTTGTCTAGAAGTAAGAACTTGCATCTGCCAGCAACAGGGTGGAGGTGCCGGGCCCTTGCCTCGGACCATAAAGCAGTTAGTTTATCTCCGGCTAGGAATCCAGCTGCGGACATGATGTCATCTTCCTCATCATGATGTAATGCAGGGCGAGGGCCTATCTCTTCATCTCGGTGCTCAGTTCATCGGAGCAGCCAGCGTTATAGGGACACCAGGACACCCTGAGCAGAGGGATAAATAGGGAGTGACCCCACTGCCTGCCAGAGCCGTCTCTTGTCTGCCATGGACTTGTTTCCTTTGCGCCAGCTTCACTTGAACTTGCATCTAAGCAGTGGATGGTTTGTTTCCCAGTCAGCCCCTGGCCTTGTTCCGACTGTTGAGTAAGCTGCTGCGCCATCTCTTCCCGCAGATGTAGTGCATTTGATCCGAGTGTGTTCCATCTGGCAAGGTCCCTGTGAGCCGTCACCTGTTGGTGTTCTGAAATGGCATCTGCAGTGACTAGGTTGGTCTTGCACAATTCTGTCATGCAGTTTCCAGCTCTGTGTGTCTCACCAAGGCCACGTTTCCTAACCACCCTTTTGTTTCCGGAGGAAGAAGAGCATCCTCCCCAGGATGAAAACCTCAAGTGTGGTTGCTTGAAGTATCTTCCTGACTTCTAGCCCATGATGTCCTTCTCCCCAGGCCGCTCACCCACCCTGATGGCCACATTCCTGGCCCGAGACCCGGGAGAGTCATGTGTTTGTGGGTGCTCTATCCAAGAGGCAGTTTGGGATGGAAGCTAGGAAGTGGGTCAGAGAGGTCCTGGGCAGAGGGGTGAGGCCCCCTTGAAGGCCCATTTCATCTACTCTGTAGCTTCCCACACTTACGTATTTGGCCTACCACCCCCCTTTCAGAGGGTGGGGGTATTACTCAGGCTCCCCCTGGCAATTAAAATCTGTACTGAAGCCCATGATCCTGAATAAAGTAGGCTCCTGCTGTTTCTTCCCATTCTGGGTGCCAGGAGCTTGGTCTTGTTTGGGGTGTTCTGGGATTTTTTTCAAGTCTGCAGATGTCAGGGCTTCTGCCAGTGTAATGCCAGTCCACTGCAGACCAGCTCAAAATACCCGGTCCAGTTGCCACTACACCGATCACACCAGCAGTTGAAGTTGCTCTAGTGTTACCACGGCAGCAGCATCATGGGAGCACTGGGAGCAGCAGAGAGACAGGGCTGCGGGCAGCGGAAGATGGACCCAAACCCAGGGCTTTAGAGACCCTGAGTGGTGGAGAGGAAACCAGTCCCCAGACAGTCAGCCCCTGAGCCCACTGCAATTGATCCCAAATGAGCAGGACTCGGGAGAGAACCGAGAGGGGGGAAACCAGGCGGGCTCTGGGGGTCCTCTTCTTACCACCTAGCCTGAGTGAGACCCCCTCTCCTTTTATCCTTGCTCTCTGCCCTGCCGCACTGTTACTGACCCGAGGGCACCCTCCCAGGTACAGGCATTACTGTCGAGGTTTGTGTCCTGGTTGTCATCATCATTCCCAACCCGAGCCGGCCTCCCTGTCATTGGGTGTCCTTCCGTGCCGCAGAGCAGCTCGTCACTGTCCTGGCCGAAACGGAAGCTAGAGCTTGCCGAAAGGCAAATGATGCCCAGGGAGATCATGGGTTATGAGGACCTTCAAGGTCACTACAAAAGCTGTGTCAAACTCACATCGCACACCTAGGCCACCGGGTGTTGGCCTGGCCAAGACCCTCTTTTGCTAAATTGCAGTTAGACGTTTGACTATGGGCCTTTAAAAAAAAATTTTTTTTTAACATTTTATTAGGGGCTCATCCCAATCCATACACACATCAATTGTGTAAAGCGCATTTGTACATCGGTTCTCAAAACATTTTCTCTCCACTTAAACCCCCGACATTAGGTCCTCATTTTCCCCCTCCCTCCCCGCTCCCCCCTCCCTCATGAGCCCTTGATAGTTTATAAATGGGTATTTTGTCATATCTTGCCCTGTCCGACGTCTCCCTTCACCCACTTTTCGGTTGTCTGTCCCCCAGGGAGGAGGTCACACACAGTTCCATGTAATCGGTTCTGACTATGGGCTTTTGACGTTGAAGCTATAGTGAGAGTCGTTATGAGGGCCCCCAGGCCCTCTGCAGCGGGCTATTGCTGAGAACATGTCCACTAAATCTGCAGTGTTTCTGGAGGAGGGATTGGAGGAGCTGGGACCAGGAGGTGTTTTCCCTTGTGGACATAACTGCACATGCTATTGCTTCTGCTTCCCCGTTGCCGAAGGTGCCATGTGTGTGGGGTTTCTGGGTCCTAACCTCCCCCGCCCCCCGCTCTTCTTTCCCACAGAGGCACGAGCTGCATGACCTGTTTGTTGTCGGCAGCGGCGAGGCTGTGTTGCAGCTCATTCCTCCCTTCCAGTGCCGGAGACACTGCCAGTCCCTGGTGATGCAGCTGGAGCCCGGCGATGTCGGTAGGCAGACAGCACCCGGGAGGGCAGGCCCTGCCTTCTTTTTAACTCGGGAAACATTCCCTTCCCAAAGATCCAATAATGTAGACTCAAAATCAGCTTTTATTAACAGGCTCTGTATTGATGTGCCAACAGTAGAGCCACTGATGAGAGAATGTAGCAGCAAAACATCTTTTGTTGAACGGAACACCGTTGTGAACCCACATGCCTGTTGGACCCACAAACTTCACTTGGCCAGGCTTCTGGCAGACATCTAGACCAGACCTCAAACCCTACCCTCCTACCCTTTTTTAAAGTTGAGGAACTTGAGACCCTGAGGGGAGATAGCCAAGCAGTTGTAGTCGATTTGATGTACTCTCGCAGCATCAAGTTCAAGATCAGCACAAACCTTTCAGGTGCACACTTTGCTAATAAAACAAGGTGGGACGTACGTAGGGCAGCAGCCCCCAGGGAAACACTGACTTGGCCACCCACCCCACTGCCAAGTTGCTACCTGTGCTGACTCGCCCTTGGCTTTGGCTCCATGTTTTCCCAGCAACAACTTGCTGGTCTAGAAACCGCTTCCAACGAGGCAGGTGCAAATCCACTGCCATCAGTGGCGATCAGTTGGCCAGTGAGCTTCCTGGGCTGAAACTAGTATCAGCTCAAGTCACCGTGGACCTCCCTGTTTTCCTGCCTCACAGAACCTCCGGGCGCCCTCCGCTGCCTGCAGAGCCCGTGCTGCTTTCTGCTTGATTTCTTTTGATACTCGCGCCCCCACCCCGCAGTCCCTAGAAAGTTCTAGGACCATTTAGGGGTAGCATGTGGACTGCAAGCCATGCCAACCTTCAGCCCCAGTTATGCAAACTTTATTTCAATTTAGAAGTTAAAACTAATTCACCAATGAAGAATTAACTAATAACTACTGCACAAATTAAGCAATAGCAGCTGGCCTGCCCTTTGGGGAAAGAAGGGATCATTCTTGTATGGAAATTGTGCTGAGCTCTCCTCCCATCATGGGACGGTGCTTATTGGAGGAAGGACTGTTGCAAACCCTGCGTGTGGTTTCTTTCAGTGGGGGTGGGGGTGGGGTGGGGGGTGGTATGGTGGGGCTGGGAAAAGTCACGGTTTTATGTTCTACAAATGCCTAGCTGCTGCAGAAACTATAGAAACACCTCATTAGTCCAAATTCTAGGTTCCCAGCTTCCACCAGCACTCAGATCGCCAATTCTAAGAATAAGGACAGAGAAAAGGAGTTTTTTGCTGTGGTCAAAAGCTGCCATCGAGTCCATTGTAACCCATAGCGACCGTATAAGGACAGAGAAATGCCCCTGTGACTTTACAGGAGTAGAAAGCCTCTTCTTCCTCCCAAGCAGCATGCTGGTGGTTTCAAACTGGTGACTCTGTGGTTAATAGCCCAACTCAATCCCTACACTGCTAGGGCTCCTGTAGATCTCCCAGAGGAGCCTACAAACCCCAGGTTGACTCCTCTGGGGCTGGTATGCTGGCGGAAGGAGAGCAGTCCCCTGAGGGTGCAGTGTCTACAAGGCCAGCCAGGTGAGTGATGGGAGACTGGATGGAAGCAGAAGAGGAAGAGGGAGGGCTGAGTGGGGAGGGCAGCAGGTACCAAAAGCAGAGGCCTAAACAGAAGCGATGACCACAGCTGCTGCACTTAGAAGTGAGGACAGGGAATGGGGCCCAACAATGGGACAATAGGTAAGTGCTTGTAGAAACAAAGAAGGCTCCATTGCCTCGGGACCCTTAATGATGGCCATGCTTTTGGACAAAATATGCAGTGTCCCTTGTGAGGGAGAGGGGCCAGGATGTCGGTCAGGCATTGGAGGTTGGCGCTGTTGGACCTGTACCCTTCTCCTACAATGTGACCCCTTGAGTCGAAGCTAAATCACACTGAATACTATCAGTGTAAGTGGGCAGGGAAGTGTGATGTACTCGTGTGCCTTCTTAGCCCACTAAAGTGTTAGCGGTCATCGCTCCCTCAATGGTCCTGCAGACCTCTGGTGACACCAGAGATAAGAATAGAGGCCCCTTGCAAAAGCCCTAGGCAAACAGGGCTTTTGAGTCCGATGACTCGGGGCAATGACTGCCTGTAGATACTTCCCGCACAGCTCTGGGGAAACCTAATGTTTCCCAAATTTCCTGGGCCATGGATGCCCCTTTCCTTGGAATGACATAGTGGGATATCACTGTGTGCAGAGTGGAGTCTGGGAACTGCTGGAGTGGGTTGATCTGCATGTCCTGGAGTGTAACCAGGCGAAACGGAGACAGGGTGTGGTGTGCCTCCGAGTCCGTCCCATGCTCTTACCGGCACAGTGAGGTCAGTCTGACACTGGCTGCCCAAGCCCAGCCTCACCCAGAGCCCCCTGCCTTTCTAAACTGCCTCAGGTGAGCGATGGCCCGGAGGGGCTTGGTTGGCAGTTAGGTACAGCGAGCACTGCTCCCAATTAGGAGTACTGTTGCCAGGAAGAGCCGGAAGAAGGCCACAATTTGCTGCCCGCTCTGCAGGTGCTCCAGAGGGCAGACTGCCAAACCTGCCCTGCTTTTGCCCATAGGTGTCCCTGTCCCTGAGCTAACGTGCTTGCCTTTTCCCTTCAAGGCTATGCCAGCACTGCCCACTGGAAGGTCTATGTGGTCGCTAGAGGGGCCCAGCCGTTGGTCATCTGCGATGGCACCACATTCTCAGAAGCATAAGAACCGGACGTACTTGACCCAGGAACAGCGACAACTGGAGACCAGCCTGAGCAGGGTGGGGAAGTGAAAACGTGACTCTGCTTTTGGGGGGCTGGTTACCTTGTGACCTGCCCATTGCATGTGTGTGAGCCAGCCCCCTGCCTTCATGCAACTCTCCCTGTACGGGCCTGTGAGAGATCAGGCTCTCCCTTGGGCCCTCGAGGCCGCCCCCAGGCGGGACCAGTGTTGACCCTTCCCTTGCCTGTGTGAGCATCAGCCCTCTGCTGCCTCCCTGCCACGGCGAGGTGACAAGCCCTGCTTTACCCGGTGCGCCTGCTTATCCCCTGCCTCTCTGTCACATCATCCTGTACTGGTTTTGGAAAGCCATGGCCGAAGAAGAATATCCTTGCAGCTTCCCACGCAGGACAGGACGGCATCCAGAGCCCGTCAGAGAAGAGGAGAGCGCTGTGGATTGCACTGAGGGCGATGGCAGGCTGGAGCCTGGTCTTGGTGCGGATGGTAGTTCGGAGAGTGCTCGCTTACCGGCCCCCACCCCATCCTGCCCCTCGCCCCTCCTGCCTTGCTGAAGTCCGGCTCCTGACCTTCCCCCGCCTCCCGGGCCTGGTGGAGCAGCGCCAGCTATGAGGCAGCGCCCTTCCTGCTGACGGCCGGGCTTTTCACGTGTCCTCAGAGAGATGAGTCGGAGTGGCTGGCTCCGGAGAGGGTGCCTCCCTGGGTTTGATCCTTGGGGTGAGTGGGGGAAGATGTTTCACAGATGTGTGAAACTGCAGCCGTGAAGGGCCTGGCAGCTGGGCGGGTGGCACTGTGCTGCTCGGTTCCCTGGAGGGTCGGGCAGGAAGCAAGGTGACCCTGGTTTATCTTCTGTAATGACATAAAGCTACATTCTTCAGACTGGGCCATCCACTGTGCTCCTCGTGTCCCCGTTTCCTTGTACATATTCACCAAACACCGATAACCAGAACACAGTCAAGCCTGTGCCAAGAACAAGATGCATGCCACACCTTGGCTGCCACTTCTGAGGCATGGAAGTTGAGTGTCGGTGTCCCTGTGATGGGCCAGACGGGCAGGGAAGATGGTGGGGACTCTGCCGGGTCCTGCCTGTCCTTGCACCTGGTTTCCCAGTCACCGTCCCCACTTACCCCCAGCTGTGGGGGGATAGGAGCGCTCCAGACCTGCAGGAGGGACTGATAAAGGACAAGTCCAGAGCTCAGGGCTGGAAATCCTCAGTTCGGCGGCCACAGGCAGGGCAGGGTCTGAGGCACTGTAGGCTGGAATCAGCTCCTGGTGTGGACTAGTGTGGGAAAAGTGGAACTCCCGGTCCCTGTCAGTCACACTGCTAAGCAATCATGATTTCCATTTCCAATTAGAGCAGGCATGGAGGGCCAGCCTCGGAGGAGGCTTTTTTGAGCTGCCCGCCGCATGTAAACTGATGCTTTCAGGCCGAGGGGTTCTCTGAGCTGGGCCCTCTGCGCTAGCATAGGAGAGCGAGTCGGACTGAGAAGCAAAGCAACCTTGAGGCGACTGCCTTTATGGACTGTCCCTTCCACATGTCCCTCCTGCCTGTCACACCCCAAGTGTCCACAGAGTAGCCCCTCCTGTGAAAGGGAAGACGGCTGTGCGCATGTTGGGTTCTCAGGCAGCCCCTAGGGAGTCCCCCCAGCTCAGCAGGTAAGAAAGGCTGTTAGGTTATTGGGGGCTGTTGGGTTGAACCTGCCTCACAGGGACCCTGTAGGATAGAGTAGAACTGCCCCAGAGGATCGCCAAGCCTATATTGATTGCGCCAGCACTTTTCTCCCTGCTAAGCTGGCGATTGCTTCAAACCGCCAACCTTGAGGTTATTAGCCGTGCACCCTGCGCCCCATGCCCCTGGCTCCTCAGTGGTCGCGAGCAGCTCAGTAGATCATTTGTGCCTCACTCAGTAGCTAGTTCAGACTGGAATGTAGATTTCTGTTTAGGAGAGAAATTCTCCGGAGAGGGTCTTCTTGCTCTTATTTAGTGTTCAGTAAAAGGAAAGAGCCACTAGAGCAGAGGAATCGGGGAGGTGGACTGGGCTAGAGTACCGGGTGGGGTGGCTAATGAGCGGGTTCAACGATTAAATGCAGAGTTGGTGGTTTGAAACGCAAACCCCTCACATAATTCACAATAAGAAACTCATTTAATAACAAAGGCTTAAAAACCAAAAAGTAGTAAATTATATTCTTAAGGCAATTCTGACCAGCCTGTGACCAGTCCCACGGGTGGGTGTGGGTGTCTGTCTCAAAAACCCACAGTTCTACTCTGTCCTCAGGGTTGCTGTGAGTTGAATTGACTCCACAGTGAGTTGAGAGAGAAAGTGTGTGTGTGCGTGCGCACGTGCATGTAATGGGGCTACTGGTTTTCTCAACCCTCGATAGAGACAGCAGAAGCCCCTCTGCAGGCCTGTGGGCATGAAGGTGATCAAGGTGAGAGAGCCAGAGGATGGCATCCCCTTCTAACCTTTGTTGAGAAGGGAGCACCGAAGGTGTGCTTTGACTAGTCTAGACCTTCACCCCTGGTGGGGCCACTACCCGATGTCCTGCTTCACCCCCACCACCAGGATGCAATGGGGGGGGCCTCTAAGAAGAGGGACTGGCATGACTGGGGCCTCCACCCATGGCCCTGGGTTACAGACTGGGCTCCGGGAGCTGGCATCCCCAGGCAGTAGCTCTCGGGGGGAGGGCCTGCTTTGGCACCAGCCTGGAGCATTTGTGCCCCAAACCTCTGAGCTCCCCAGTCATCGAGTATGGAAGGAACGAATCCCACACCTGTCATTTGTGAACAGGCAGGGCTAACACCCCCGCACAACCCCCTTAAACTGATTTAGGAAGAGCGTAAAGTGTTACTGGTCTATGAAAATGATCAATTTAGTGAAACACAGAAATGCCTAAGAAATGGGCAGATTTGGCCTCATTTTCTCCGAGAAAGGATAATGGCATTTATCTAGTCCTTTCTCATTTGCAAAGCATCTTGGTGGGCATCCCCCGAATCTTCACTGGGTCCCCCCAAGTAAGTCAGGCTAGATCACCAATTCTCAACCTGTGGGTCGAGACCCCTTTGGGGGTTGAACAACCCTTTCACTAGGATCGCCTGATTTATAACAGTAGCAAAATTAGTTATGAAGTAGCAATGCAAATAATGTTATGGTTGGGGGCCACCACCACATGAGGAACTGGATGAAAGGGTCGCGGCCTTAGGAAGGCTGAGAACCACTGGGCTAGATCCTCATTTTATCAGTGGAGAATAGGGTGTAGATGGGTTCGCTGGTAGGCAGGAGACCGGAGTTCAAACCCAGGCCCTCTGGTTCCACAAGCACATTATTTGCTGCCACATCACAGCGTGGAAATCTAGACCAAAGCTGTGGCTTTAATCTGGGTAGGAGAGTCACGAGATCGGGGTCCACCAGCCAGGGACTCATCAGGATTTGTGTTCAAAACTTGGACAGAATTGGTGGAACAAAGGATAACCATATGACTCTTATAAAAAGCTTCCCATAGCTGGACCCAGCCATGCCCGGCCACTCTCCATTGGCTCTCCCCATGCCTCCAGATGTGTGCCCAGAGCAGGGGCTTCTGGCTCCAGTTGTGAGGCCCTGGGAGTTGACATCATTTGTTTTTCAGTTCTCCAGTGTTCAGTTTCTTCCAACAGTTTCAGGGCCTAAAAGCAAAGTTTTTTTGTTTTTTTTTTAAAGAAAATCTCGAGTTACTTAGCTGCAAGTGCTGGCCTCAGTCGCTGCAGAACAGGAAGAGGGTTTGCTGGTTCACCACTAACTTCCCTGATGAACATTGTCAAGCCCCAGGCACATGCCTGCTTCCTTGTCTTCTCGTACAGCAGGAGGAGGCCAAGTTGGAGGGCCTGGGGAGGGAACGTTAGCTGCATGTCTGGTGGCATGGGGTTTCAGTTTTGCCCACCTCTGGATTAAATGAAGGGGCCCTCCTGACTCATTAACACCAAAGTTGCACCCTTAAAATAGCACTTTGTTTGTTTGCCAGGTGCCTATTTTTATTTTTTTAGATTGTTTTGTTGGGGGCTCTCACAACTCTTGTCACAATCCATACATCAATTGTATACAACATATTCGTACATATATTCCATTGTTCTTTTCTAGACATTTACTTTCCATTGAGCCCTTGGGATCAGCTCCCCCCCTTTTTCCCCCCTCCCTCCTGCACTTTATTTTTTAAAACAAGTTTTATTGGCACATAATCCACATATCATTTGATTCAATAGTGTAATAATATCAAGAAGAGTTGTACAATCATCACCACAATAAAGTTGACATTATCTTTCTTGTGTTCATTAGCTCCCCATTCCCCCCACCCCCAACCTCTCCTTCCAAGGCCCCCCCAAAACCATTAATCCAGTTAACATCTCTACAGATGCATCCATCCTGGATTTCATATACTGAAAAACATACAGAAAGAAATGGTAACACTAAGGAAAGAGAAAAATCTCAATTGAAAAGAAAGCAGAAAATAGTAAAAATTAGAACAATTTTAAAATGGGTCCAAAGGAGATCACATGAAAAGGTGTTATGTTTTGACCACAACCACTTTCCAATGCCCTCGCCATGGCGGGAGCACCATTCACACCCCTTCGCTTTTTTTTTTTTTTTTAGCCAAAACAACTTTTTAAAGGGTCAAAAAGGATAATTGGACATCCCCTTACAGCAGGGTCACAAGGAAGAGACAAGCCAGTCAGGGTGCAGTATAGCACTGATGAAACATAAAACTTTCCTCTAGTTCTTTAATGTTTCCTCCCTGCCTCTCCCCTTCACCCTCACTACCATGACCCCAATTCTGCCTTACAAATCCGGTTAGACCAGAGCATGTACACTGCTACAGATAAGAGCTGGAAACACAGGGAACCCAGGACAGATAAACCCCCCCAGGACCAACAATGAGAACAGAGATACCAGGAGGGTAAGGAGAAGGTGGGGGAGGAAGGGGGAATCAATCACAAGGATCGACATATAACCCCCTCCCAGGGGGACAGACAACAGAAAAGTGGGTGAAGGGAGACAAGACAATATAAGCTGAAAATAATTTATAGTTTATCAAGGATTCATGGGGGAGGGAGGGAAAAATAAGCTGATATCAGGGCTCAAGTAGAAAATACTTTGAAAATGATGTTGGCATATGTGCAAATGTGCTTGACACAATGGATGAATGTATGGATTGTGATAAGAGCTTTAAGAGCCCCCAATAAAAGTATTTGATTAATAATTATAGTAAAAGGGAGATCAAATAAGAAACATTTTAGCCATGGTGGTTATCAATTGAGCTGTTCACCACAAGGCCAGCAGTTCAAAACCACCAGCAGCTCCTTGGGAGAAGGACTGGGCTTTCTACTCCTGTAAAGAGTTACCGTCTCAGAAACCCAGAGTCTATAGCAGCGCTTCTCAACCTGTGAGTCGCGACCCCACTGAGGGTCGAACAACCCTTTTCACAGGTTTCGCCCGGTTCATCACAGTAGCAAAATGACAGTGATGAAGCCGCAATGAAAATCACTTTATGGTTGGGGTCACCACCACAGGAGGAACTGTATTAAAAGGGGCTGGCATTAGGAAGGTTGAGAACCACTGCTCTACAGCGTCTCTAAGAGCTGGCATTGGCACGCTCTCCATCTGCTAACAGCCTTTCACATCCTTCCACTGTGGTTAGAGGGGATTCGCATGTGTGGGTCCTGCAAATGGATCTGGGGCTTCCCTGTCATCCAAAGCCTTCTGCCAATGGAGTGCTCACAATTTAAGCTCTGATGCCATTCCCTCCTTCAGATTTGGATTAATTATTTACAATCCTTGGGTCACACGGGCTGGTGTCCTTCTTCCATGTGGACTTAGTTGGTGCCTTGCTTAGGTGGCTGCTTGCTTGAAGACAAGTCTTTAAGACCCCAGATGCTATTCTTTCTGATAGCTAGGCACTGCCTAGTTTGTCCATGTGATAGTATTTGAGCCCATCACCCACTTCACAATAAGTTTTTTAAAGGTTAAGAAATAAAAGGTAGGGGGAGTGGGGAGGGAGGGGAAAAATGAGGACCTAATGTCGGGGGTTTAAATGGAGAGAAAATGTTTTGAGAAACGATGTACAAATGCGCTTTACACAATTGATGTGTGTATGGATTGGGATAACAGTTGTATGAGCCCCTAATAAAATGTTAAAAAAAAGTAAAATAAAATAAAGGAAGAAAAAAAAAAGAAATAAAAGGTTATCATGCTCAAGCCACAATACAAATGAAATGGCTTTGAGAAGGAATTATAAAATAATAATAATTATAAAAACAACGTCTGTGGTGAAGTTTCACATTTTCATGCCTGATAAAAATGCTTTTCATAAAAAATACTTTATTGAGATACTCTCCAATTTGGACTTGTGTTACAGAGCCAGGGCCACCAGGCCAGGAGGGGCCAGGTGCTTACGGGGACAGTCTTGTAGCAAATAAGAAACGGGAGGCTGAGGTGTGGCCCCATCCTCACCCACCGCCTTCTCATCCCCAGAAGCCTGTCTAGATCTGGACAGTTTACTCTCTAGCGCCCAACCTCCACACCCACCCATAGGAGCCCCCAGCCTGCCCACCTGTTCTGTCCTCCAGTCCCCTCAGTGTCTGGTAGCCCTGCCCTGCGTGATTCAGGGATTACCGCTAAGTCATCTGTCATTTGCCTCTCCCTGGAGGCTGTGAACTGTCCAGACATTGCCAGACCGGTGGAGAGGAGGGATGTTACATAACTGGTGGGGGGCTGGACCTGCCAAGCCTTGGTGGGGCCCGGGGAGGGGGCGGGGAGCCACTGCTCGCTCTCAGCATGCTGGAC
The DNA here is from genome assembly GCF_000313985.2 of Echinops telfairi. Classification (NCBI taxonomy): domain Eukaryota; kingdom Metazoa; phylum Chordata; class Mammalia; order Afrosoricida; family Tenrecidae; genus Echinops; species Echinops telfairi. The sequence continues at coordinate 30,366,768 of NW_022107432.1, read as the reverse complement.
GGCCAAAGAGCGAGCCTCAGCTGTAGGGCTGGGCAAGCGGTGTCATTCTAAGCCACAAGCACCAGTTGCAGAATGGAACCCTCTTCCCTGTGGCAGGCTTGACTGCCCTCGGGGAGCCTCCCAACAGCTCTGTGGGTGGGTGGTGTCAGCCCGCACAGCCCCGCTTTATCACGGCCTCCCTCCCTCGCTCCCTCCTCCCCTCCCGTGAAAGAAAGGGTCCATAGCAGAGACCCCAGTCACCCGGTGGCAGGTGTGTGTGTGTGGGGTCCTGGAGAAGACAGGAAAGGCCCAGCTTAGCCGGGAACTCCTGCTAACGGGGCAGGAGCCTGGGGCAGCTGCAGCTCATCTCCTTTCTTTGACTTCTGGTTTTCTTACCCATCACTCGGGAGACAGCAAGCCACAACCTCGGAGGAAGGCAGGCAGCATACTCCATGTTTCTAAACAGGCCCGCACCCCTGTCCCTGCCCCTGCCTCCCCTGTGGCTTGCTTGAATTCACAGCCTTTTCTTTCACCACACCCAAGCCTTTTGCCCACTTCTGGTCAGCGGTGCCTGGGCTTCTCTCTTGGTGATACCCTCCCCCATGCCTGCACTTGGCCCAGAGAGGTCAAAGGAGACCTGGGCATCTGGCTCCTTCTCACCAGCAGACTGGTCACACACCCCACCTCCAGGTGCCCTCCAGGGGGCGCCTCCCCTGGGGTGGACAGGTGCCTGGGGAAGACAGGACAGATCCCCTTGCTGGCTCGCTCCCAGGCCACACAGAACCTCCTCTGATGGTTGAAGGAACGGAGTTCTCCACACTGGATTAACACCACGCAGCTTGGGCTCAAGTAGTTTTTGTGTGTTGACATCCCTGTTTTGTGACGCTGCAGAGAAGATACCGGGGTCAGTTCTAGGGCACTGCCTTACATGGAAATCATGAGAGACTGCTTTTGATTTTCCGGTGCCTATAAAAGTGATGTTTATATGGATGGATGGTGATGTGGAGCCCCCAATAAAATTATTGGGGGGAAAGTGATGTTTACACAATACTGGAGGCTGTTCAGTATGCAATCATACTTAACAGTATTATGGAAGTTTGAAATATGACAACCAATGAATTCTGACAGACACGACATGAGCTCCTGCTGTTGCAACAGTGGCACTGACAGACTGGTTTGGCCCGGCATCATCGCCAACCTTCGATGGATGAAAAGCCCAGTTATCAAATGGGTGCATAAGCAAAAGTGGTGAAGAAAGCTGATGGTGCCCGGCTATAAAAAGATATAGCGTCTGGGGTCTTAAAGGCTTGAAGGTAAACAAGCGGCCATCTAGCTCAGAAGCAACAAAGCCCACATGGAAGAAGCACACCAGCCTGTGTGATCACGAGGTGCCGAAGGAATCAGATATCAGGCATCAAAGGACAAAAAAATCATATCGTTGTAAATGAGGGGGAGTGCAGATTGGGGACCCAAGACCCATCTGTAGGCAACTGGACACCCCCTTACAGAAGGGTTGTGGGGAGGAGATGAGCCAGTTAGGGTGCAGTGTAGCAACGATGAAACATACAACTTTCCTCTAGTTCCTAAATGCTTCCTCCCCAACCCACTCCCACTATCACGATCCCAATTCTACCTTACAAATCTGTCTAGACCAGAGAATGTACACTGGTACAGATAGGAACTGGAAACACAGGGAGTGCAGGACAGACAATCCCTTCAGGACCAGTGGTGAGAGTGGCGATACAGGGAGGGTGGAGGGAGGGTGGGGTGGGGTGGAAAGGGGGAATCGATTACAAAGATCTACATATAACCTCCTCCCTGGGGGATGGACAACAGAAAAGTGGGTGAAGGGAGACGTCGGACAGTGTAAGATATGACAAAAAATAATAATTTATAAATTATCTAGGGTTCATGAGGGGGGAGGGGAAAATGAACTGATACCAAGGGCTCAAGCAAAAAGCAACTGTTTTGAGAATGATGATGGCAACATATGTACAAATGTGCTTGTATGTATGGATTATGATGAGTTGTACGAGCCCCCAATAAAATGATTTTAAAAAGCCCAGTTATCTATGAAGCACGATAAAACAAGGCATGCTTGTATACAGAAAGCAAACAAACAAAAACTCCCTGTAGACTCAAATCGACCCTATGGGACAGGATCCAACTGTCTGAGTGAGTTTCCAAGGCTGTAACTTCATGGGAGTAAAAAGCCCCATCTTTCTCCTGGTGGTTTTGAACTGCGGATGTTGTGGTTGGCAGTGCAATGTATAACCACTATGCAACCAGGGCTCCATAGCTTTACACCCACGTGACCTTCCCATACACACTGTCTGGTGTCCTGCTTTACTTTAATGGCAGCCCCCCTCCCCCATCTTGCCTTTCGTTCTCTTTTCTTTCTTTCTTTCTTTTTTAAACGTTAGTATTAGGATTAGAGATAGAGTTAGGCTTAGGGTAGGGTTAAAGCTAAAGTTATGGATAGTTTTAGAGTGGGTTTTAGGATTAGGATTAGGGCTGCTTATGGTTAGGGATAGTCTTAGGGTAGTGTTACGGTTAGCTTTAATGTAGGTTTAGGGTTAGAGTTTGGGTTAGGATTACAGTTATGTTTAGGGTTATTGTTATAGTTAGGGTTATGGTTAGGGTTACGGTTATGGTTTGTGTTAGGGTTAGGGTTAGGGTTCCCATCTTGCCTTTCCTTCCCCACCAAATACATCTCCCCTTGTCAGGTAACTCTCCCCCTCATACACCGTCATAAACAAGGTGTTTTTTTGGCCATTGCTCTAACCAAAAAATGGGACCACGTTTATAGGCCCATTAGACATCTTTAAAAAAATTATTCTAAATTTAAATCATGCACATGCAGATGTAGATGAAGCAAACTGCTCTTTCAACATTTTTCACCCGAATAAATGTCAAAAACAGAACAGGGACCCTTGCTTGTTTCCCCTCGTGACGTGCAACCATCGCCATTGTCCATTCCCAAAGTTTCTAACACTCTTAAGCTCAGCACCTCCCCGCCCCCCCCCGCCCCCCAATCAATGATTCCCTCCTCCCACCGCTCTCCCCCTTTGGCTAATCGCCAACAGACGTTGGTCTCTTAGCCTCTGAGTTTTCACTTCACATGCGGAGCCGGGATTTGTCCTTCTGTGACTGACGGGTGTGCGCTCAGGACATCCCCGCAGAGCACACTGACGCAGGAGTTCTGTTCCCACTCCTGCTCCCGATTCTTTGGGGACGTCTATCCAAGCGCTTTGGCATTTCGAAGCTGTCAGTCCTATCCTGTAATCCTGCTTGAGAAGGCCCCTGTTTGCCTGGTCTTGAATTCTAAGCATTCCTCGGACATGAGATGGTTCCTCAGGCTCTTTTCTTAAATCCCAAACTGCCAAACCTCTCCAGCGACACCACGCCGGAGGCAGCGAGTTCACTCATCCCGTGTCTTTCCCGGAATGGCTTGGCTGTGCTGTGAACAGGCATTCTTACTGCCAGGACTGAAGGCAGAGGGGTGCTCTGCTGGAGCCCCACCCAGAGGTAACGACCACCACCGGCACACAGCTTCCCAGGCGCCTGTCTCGAGGCTGGGAAGAAGTGCTTTGATGGAAAGAGGATTTAAAGAGATAAAAGCACTCGATGAAAAGGAAACTGAAGTGGATGTTTCTCCACCACCCTCGCCCAGAATGATTTGTCCCTCAAAGGTCTCTGTGTTAAGATGACGCAGAGCATTACGAAACCAGTGTTGTTTTCAGTGAGGTGTCCTTTGTGCCGCCCGGCATGACTCAAAGCTCGGAGGCTGAGGTGGAGAAAGATGGAGGGGGACGCGTCTGGTGTGTGGAAACCCTTCCACACTCTCCACGAACCCCCATTTTTGCCCTTTTATTAAAAAGGCGTCTCCTCGCTGGGTGAACAACTGGGACTTCTCCGTCCTTAACCGGAAGTCAACTTTCTCAGCTTGTCCTAAGCAGGAACCGATCTTTTTTCTTGGCTGTCTAGTTTCCCATCTTCTCAAAACAAACGGTCTCGACCCTTACTTAAATGAAATAAAAAAAAATAGTAGCAAGTAGCACAAAGGTAACGAAGACGTTCTGAAAATGAGAGTGGTGATGATTGTACAACACTTCTTGATACGCGTGAGCTGTTGAATAGGATGGTTTGACCCCTCCAGGGGAGGACGATGGAAACCATGGGGGAAGGGAGAGACATAATCATTTATCATCGATCCAGGGGTCAGGAGGGTGGGGGAGCAGAAGGGGGTGGGGGAAGAGGAGCTGATACCAAGGACTCAAGAGAAAGTAGCTTGTCGAAAAAAGAATAACAACCTATGTACAAATACGCCCGATAGACTTGATGTATGGATTGTAATAAGCATTGTAAGAGCTCTCAATAAAACGATTGAAAAAAAAAAAGAGAATGGGATGGTTTGTGAGTTGCGTGGCAATAAAACTTTTTAAAAAGTAAAATAAAATTTGAAAACAAATGAGCAAACCCAAACACCTAGTACAGGTAAGAAAATACAACATTAACCTAAACCCCAGATCACGAAGTCCTTCCCTCCCGGCCACTCAAGCACATACGGAGTACAAGCCTGCCTTCCAAAGCTGAAGGGCCCGACACCTGGGAGCTAGACACTTCCATGCAAAACCCAGTTCGGGCCTCTGCTCAGAGGTCTTTGAGGGAGTTCCATTCTGGTCCTCGGCATCCTTATCGCCATGTCAGCGCGGCTAAGGCTGTCTTCAGCGGGGCAGCCTAAAGACAGGCAAGATGGCCAGCTGTGTGGCCTGTCCAGCTCTGTCCCAGCACAGAGCAGGCTCCTGATGAATGAGTGTTCTCCATTCTCATCATCAAGCTGCTTCCTTCTGCTGCCGCTCTCAATCATGAGCAGGTTTTGTTAAGCAGCCAGAATAGGGACCAGCTTGTCTACTGAGCATGCTCCAAGTTCAGGCTCCAAGCCAGGAAGGGGTGGTACACCTAGGTGGGCGGTACACCTGGATTGGCTCCATCTAGGCCAGGTGGACTTAATTCAGCCAATGGGGTCAACCAGTACCGCCTCCCAACAAAGGCCCTGAAAAATCTTCACAGCTTCCTGCAGACTTGGGAATGAGGCTCTAACTCCCCCAATGGCAAGGTTGGACCAGGCTGAAAAGATGCTCTGGCCTTCCGACTTGTCCACGGTGAGGTGAGGAGGAAGCTGAGGCCTGCAGCTGAGGACCAAACCAGGAGTAGTAGAACTCACCCCCTGCTCTGGACCACCCGGTCCTCTTAAGGATAAAGAAATACCACGTGTGTTTGCTACCAGCCCCCTTCCTTGGCACCCCCGTGTCTCAGTCCCATCCTGAAGCCACCCGAGAAGATCCACAATCTCCTCACCGCCCCCCAAGCTAAGCTCAACTTTCATTTTCCCTGCGGACTCCAGTATTGAGGGCTGCCCTGTCTCCGCCTGGCCTGGGTCTGAGGGACGAGGCCACTCATTCTTTACAATGGAACCCACCACCAGCCCTGGGAGCTGGGCCCTTCAGGGCGTTGCTGGGAGCCTCGTGCTTCCCCCTCGGCCACTGGTCTCCGGGGGCTGCTCACAGTTTCCTTCCACCCGACACACATGTCTTCTGTGGTCCAGGCCAAAGTTCTCTGAAGATGTGCAGCCCCCACTACTTTCAGGAGGCCTCAGGGGGGATGTGTTTGGGTCCAGAAGCTAATCCTTGGCCCCCCCTCCCCCCAGCCCTACCTACCAGTCTCCAGGCCTCTAAAGCCCCAAGCAGGTAAAAGCATGGGCATCGGCAGTGTCCTGACAACTAGTGCTGCTTCCTGGAGGGGACCAGATAGGATACATGACCCCTGACCCGGAAGGGTTCATGAGCTTATCATGCAAGTGAAAGGTGCATTCTAAGAACTACGTGTGTGGAAACAAGCTGCTTTCTGAGAATTCAACCCTAAAACCAGTACAAAACAGCTCAGAACAGAGATATGCAAACTCATCTTCAGGAATGGTCCCAAACACGGCGTAAGCAGTAGGAAGATGTAATGGAGAAGCATCAATGTCAAGACTGTGTCCATAAGAATGGGGGGAAGATGGTCCCTATTGGAAGCCCGGTAAAGGGAGTGTTTTGGAGGTGAGGCTGACAGGGAGATGGTGCCCCCAGAGACTGGCACCTGCCAGCCCCGCTCCCCCCGCCCCCACTTGCTATGACAGATGGTGCCTGACTCTAGTCCCCTCCGGTTGCTATGACGGATGGTGCTTGACTCTAGTCAACAAGCCCTCAGTACCTCCTGGTCCGCTTCCTGCTCACCCAGCCACTGTCTGGTACACTGGCTGCCCAGGCGACGCGCCTCCAGGAGAGGACCCTGTGTCTCTCAGCTGGCGTTCCTGTGGTGCTGAGAGAGGCTGGTGTTTCTGAGGCTCTGGGGTGGTGAGCCCAAACCTGCGCTGGGCTGATCCTCCGTGGTCCAGGCCCCCTGCTCAAGCCTCCTGTCTCCTCCCGCCAGGCGAAACCCAAAGGGAACACGCACCTCTTTGGATATCAAACTTTCTCCCACGCTCTGCTGCATGGGAAGGTGGAGAACTGGGGACTGGGCACTCTGGAGTCTCTGGTGAAGACCAGACTGTAGGCTCCAGGAGGGTAGGTGCGAAGGCAGACCTGTCCTGCTGTGTGCCCAGAGCCTTGCCCTGGGTGGGGCACCGAGTAGGGTCTTCATGAGTGCTGTCTGCAGCGAGAGGGAACTAATACTGTGTCTTCCTCCAGAGCAGTGGTTCTCAACCTTCCTCATGCCGTGACCCTTTCATACAGTTCCTCACGTGGGGGGCAGGGGGTGACCCCCAACCATCAAATTATCTTGGTTGCCACTTCATCACTGTCATTTTGCTACTTTTATGAATTATCATGTAAATATCTGATAGGGAGGATGTATTTTCATTGTTACAAATTGAAGCATAGTGAGTCATCACAAAACAATATGTAATTATATATTATGAAATATTTATGTGTTTTCTGATGGTCTTAGGCGACCTCTGTGAAAGGGTCGTTCGACCCCCAAAGGGGTTGCGACCCTCAGGTTGAGAACTGCTGCTCTAGAGTCTTGGCGGGAGCCCAACCCTGGTGACCATGAATTCTGAGTTTAATTCCCCGTTCTGTGAAACCATACGGATTTATCATTCCCACCGCCTGCTCTGTGGTGCTTAGTTATAGCAGCACTAAGAACATAATGCAGACGGGAAGACAGACATTCCAGGAAGAAGGGATAGTGGTTTACATGGAAAAATAAAGGCGCAATTGGAATGCAAGATGTTCACAGGAGAGATCGTGTGTATGGGGCCAGGAGGATATGTAGGGAACTCTGTACTCGGTGCACACTTTTTCTATAAACCTACACCTCAAATAAATACAGCCCACTAAACAATTAAAGGCACAGAGGCTGGATAAGAATGAAGTGTTCTGAGGGTGGGAAGGAGATGGGTCTAAGGCAGGGCGGGGAAGGATGTTGGGAAACACACCCTGAGTGATGCAAATGGCGAATGTGCAAAGGCTTCTTCTGGTATGGCAGAATACAGCCAGTCCGGTGGTGTGCGTCCCTTGGGAGCTTTTTCACTGAATTTGGTTGGAATGTGAGGTGATCTTATTTATTGTGAGGTTTCTCGAGTGGGTCAAACCTCAATTCTTGACTTTGCAGGAGAAAGAATTCACGCCGAAGCCTGGTTTGTGATCCGAGTGAAGGATGGGAGGAGTTCCAGGTTTCCCAGTCTCAAAAGGGTACACGCTATTTCAGGGAAGCGTGCCGAACCATGAGCAAGCCTCGCTGGGGCTCACAATTGAACACGGGCCACCTCATGGGGCTATGCCCCGACACGTGGTGACCGGAGAGACGGAATGGACACCGGAGTAGGATTAAAGAGAGAAGGGAATCAATCCTTGGCGAGCAGGGTAAGAGGGACCGCCCTTCCCCCTGCAGGGGATGTGAAACCTCTGGCTGGGTAGGTGGGGTCGAAGGTATTGGTTGACCCCATTGGCTGAATCAAGCCCACCTGGGCCTAGTTTGGGCCACCCAGGTGTAACACCCACCTGGCTCAGGGGCCTAAATTGGAGCATGCCCCGTTAAGGTCTTTATGGGTGGCTAATGGGCCCTGATTTTCTTCTCAACCTCCTGTAGGGGGTCTGCGCAGGCCTGGAAGGGACAACCCCCCTGGCCCTGTCTGGCTACCTAACAAGACGATCTTATTCATTTCAGTCATATCTGAAGCTTAGTTTGCCTGGCGCGCTATAGCAAAGAGAAAGAACTAAGTGAATGGGAACACGTTCCGGGGACAGAAGATGTAAGGAAGACCTGGAACTTGAAGACACTCTCCATCCAGCCACCATGACCCCAAAGGGAAAGCTTTGAAGGTCAAATGACAGCAGAGGACATAGAAGTTGGAATCTGCGATGAAGCTGGACACAGGAGGGTGATCCCAACAGAAGTTGACGGGTACTTGGCTTCCCAAAGGTGAGGATGAAGTCACTGAATAATCAGATTTGGGCTCATCTGTCTACTCAAACATGTTGAAAGTATGCTTCATTTGCTTGTTTGTTTGCAGACTTATTTCGACATAGCTTAATGGACTGCTGTTTTTAAAATGACATAAATCACAGTAAACTGTTAACACCACCCTGGAAACAACAACAAGATTCTGTTAGGTAGCAGGATAGGGAGTCATTCCTCTCCATGCCTAGGGGCCCCTACAGGAGGTTGGAAGCCAATATAGGCTAAAAGGTACGTGCCAATTCAGGCCCCTGAGCCAGTACACCTGGGTGGGCCCCAAACTAGGCCAGGTGTGCTTAATTCAGCCAATGGGGTCAACCAGTACCATCGTCAACCACACCTCCCAGCAGAAGGCCCTAAAAAGCCCAAACCTGGAGACATCACCCCCTGCCCCTTTGTGGGGGTGCAGTCCTGTGTTCCATGACTGTAAAACCTGAAACTTCTATCCTTTATAAAAAATAACCCACCTGGACCACAAACCAGGCTTTTTTGAATTTCTTTCTTGTGCGAAGCCAAGAAGTGAGATATTTCCCACCGGAGGAATCTAACAATTCTATGGAAGAATTCTGATCAAAGGTGAGGAAACGGAGACCAGAAGTTCATATTCTCATGGAGTTCAGACTTCCCAGAACCATAAAGGCTGGAGGAATCCCTGACGTGATTGCCCTGAGATCCTTCTTAAAACCAAACAATGATTTAACTAGTGAAGATGTTTACCTTGAGCGAAGGACCCCATGGAAGCCAATTGACACAGCAACTCAGATCAGACAGGAACCGTGGGGGCAGTGCGGTGATCTTAATGGGGGAGGATCCGTCAGAAGAGAAGGGTGAAGAAGGATGTACAACTTGAGAAACGTCATCCGTGCCCCTGGACGGTCCTGTGGAACCTGGGGAATTGGTGTACTTTTGGCGGTCTAGTCTCAACAATAGGAGCATATGATTATGATCCCTGTTTTAATTAGCCATGAACTCCCGATGGAACACAGATCTACTCCAACATTGGGGTGCAGGGAATGACTTAATATGACCCTTCTAAGGAATCATCTTGCAGCTCCCACCAAATGGAGGGCACTGGGGGCAGGGAGACGGGGAGCAGGGAGAGATGCTTCGAGTCACCTTGAAGTCCCACTCACCCACCCCAGAATTCCAGCACCAATTAGCTCAGAGCATTCTCCATATTGTGATCAATTCCCACCGATGCTGGCGGAGGAGGACTGGGGGAGGTTCGGACTGGCCCAGATGGTCAGTGACCACCAGCCGCAGACCTTGTGCCAAACTGAGCAAGAGCCAGGGCTGAGGGGAAAAGACACGCACGAAGACGGATAGTACTCCGACTCAGGAGGGGAGAGGAGAAAGGGAGAGACCGGATGGAGCAGCTGCCTGAGAAGGAGATCTGAAAAGGCCAAGAGCAGGGCTCCCTGGGGGGCAGCCTGGGTGCAAGGTAAGAGGCACACAGGGGGGAGTCCATGTGAGGCTGTGGGGATAGAGGGCTGGCACTTTCTCCTCTGGGAGCCCCTGACTCAGAACCAGGTAGTCCAGCGATTTGGACAGACTCCCTTCTATGCTAAGAGAAGACACAGGCCTGCCCTTTCAGTTGCTACATTGAAATTTGCAACCCTCTTCTGGTGCCCCTGGGGTGATGTCCCTTGTGACAGAACGTCAAGCACATGCCTTGGTGACATCACTATTGTGACACCATCAAGCTGTTGGGTGGTGACCTTTGGATTCCATGAGAACAGAGAAAGCAGTCCAGCAGCTATCTGGCCAGACCCTGACCCTAAAATTCTGACAAGAAGCCAGGCTACACAGGTGAGTGAATCAGCGTTGTCTGTAAGACCGATACCCAAACATCTAGCCTTGGCAGTTGACTGAGTCCATTTTAGTACAGTTTGGGGTCCCTCTTCCCATCCCAACTGTAGACCTCTCAGCCCTCGATTATCATTTATTTTGTCCTGACTGAATTCTGCAGGCTACCCCAAAGAGGGCACCAATAACTAGGATCCGAGGGGTGGGGTGGGACTGGGAAGGGGCAGTATGACTAGGGGATGTGGGATAGAGAAGGCTGGGGCACAGACCTGAAGGCCTGCGTCTGCCTTCGCCTGGCCCCTGGGATCCACCTCACCAGCCCAAATGGCCCAGACCCCCTCCCTCCCTGAGCCTCCGTGAGGCCCCATGTGACTTCTCCAACCAGAGAGGGGCGCCCTTCTTCTGAGCAAAGCTCCCTGAGGTCAAACCCAGCTCTGACACTTAGCAGCTGTGTGGTCTTGGCAAGTTTTTCATCCCACTGTGCCTCAGCTTCTTAAAAAAAATTTTTTTTAATTGTACCTGGTAGCAAACCAGTTTTCTCGGGTTCTACCCCCAAGGCTGATGATCTGAGCCCCCAGGGGCAGCACAGAGGGCCCAGTGGCCTGTTTCTCTGTGGGTGACAGCTTGGCAAACCGCATGGAGCACAGCGTGACTCTACAGCAGGTGGGAATGGCTTGAGGTCAACAGGTTTTCTCTGGCCGGGCCTAGGTACCTTCATCTGTGCTATTAAGAATGTGAGAACCCCGCTCCTCCACCAAACCCACTGGGCACGGAATTGATGGGGACAGACTGTGTCAGAGGGGAACGGTGCCCCCTGGGGTGTACAAGGGCTAGTTTCCGGGCCAGAGATGCCCGGGGCTTTCTTCCCAGATGCCTCTGGGTGGACGCAAACCAGCTTCTCTGCGAGCAGCTAAAGGCTTAACCTCTTAGAAGACCCAGGGACCCCACTCCCCCGGGAGGTGTCAGTAAGTCCATAAAGGAAAGTGCTTCACACAGCGTCCGCCACGTAGCACGTGTCTGAGAAGAGCTTGGATTCTCAGCTCGGCCTCTCACTAGCTGGGCGACATTAGGGAAACCATGTGCCACCTCTGTGACGCCTCAGTGGGTCGTCATGAGGACCGGATGGGATCCCGGAGTCAGACAGGCTCAGCGGGGCGGAGGAAGGTGCGCAAGCGCATGCGCAGCTTGCTCGCTCCGGGGCAGCAGCTGCCGCGCTCCCAAGTCCTTGGTCCCCAAGAGCTCTGGCTCCTTGTCTTCCTTCTCTGCCCAGGCTGCCTCAGTGTTCCCTACATGCTTCCCTGCAGGACGCCTCCCCAGCCCAGCGCCCTGCTCCACAGGCACCACAGTCCCTGCCCTGGGGGTCTCCCGTTCCAGCTGGGGACCCCGCCCTGAGGACAAGCCAGAACTGCTGGGTTTTTTTTT